>NC_080169.1:12562009-12894509 GCF_950295315.1 Erinaceus europaeus
AAAAAAAAGGAAAAAAAAAAAACTCTTAGGTTTCAAGGAAACTCACAAGACTTCAGAAAAAAAAAAAGTGTGAGCATAATGGGGTACACTCACCCCCATCCCAAATATTTCAGCAGAGGCCCCGCATTGCCCCATGGCATTTGGAGCCACCAGAAGTAGGTAGGCCAGGGCAACCTGGGGACCAGGACCTCGCAGGGGACTGAGTCTGGCTTTGTTCCTCCCCAGCAAAGCTGCTTTTCCTGAAAGGAACCATCTTTTTTTTCCTCTTTATTCCCAGGAATAATGGCTCTTGACATAAACGGCTCCCGCTAGCAATTAGCCGTGATTAATGTAGATCTCGCAGCAGAAGTGGAGGAAGTTATGCCCGAGGAGGGGGTGGGCCATGGCGCAGATTCATGGATTGGAACAAATGTACATTTAAAGGATGGGGTGGGGGTGTGGGGGCTCCGTGGTGTTTTCTCCGGGTCTCTCACCCTGGGAATCTACTGAGATGCAGTATGACTGATGGCTGACGACAGGGCTGGGGTCAGAGGACTGAGGCCGCCCTCAGTCGACACCCCCAGTCACAGACAGAGTGCCTGCAGCCTCCAGCCCAAGCCTCTGATGTGTGGGGGGTAGCGTCTAAATGAGGCCCTGGGCTGAGTCCAGACTGGCAACGGTGGGAAGAGAGCCTGTAACCCCACTTCACAGACCTGCAAACCGGGACTCCGAGAGGTCAGGGAGCTTGATGCAAGGCAGGCACTGGGAGGGTAGACATCGGCACCTGGAGCCTGCTGGGCTACTGCCTGTATGACCGCTGTGTGGTGCCTCAGTTTCCCCAACTGGGAACAAGGGAGGGTCTGGGGCTGGCCTATTTCAGGCACACCCTGCCTCCTGCTGCCACTTCCCTTTCCCAGGAGACACTTCAATATCAGAACTCCCTGCAGGCCTCTATGTAGGGCCCCACTCTCCAGGGCAGAACCTTCCTTTTGTCCTCAACCATCCTTCCCAGACTCCCTTTGTTGCTGAGATTCCTGGTGGGGAGAGAAGAGATGCCTGAGGGGCTCTTCCTGATTTAATTTCAGGGCTCGTTAGCACTCAGTAAGAAGGGGACCATGGGAAAGCTCTTCACCAGCAGCAGCCCAGCCCTGGGGCCAGAACTAGGCCTCCTGTCAAGGACAGTCCTGCCTCCTGAGAGAAGAGCTGGCCTCCGGTGCGGACATGTCCATTTCACAGATGAGCAGCCCAAGGGCCTGCCCAGCCCACAGACTCCAAGTGCGTTTCTTCTGACCATTCAAACAGCACAGGTACCACCAGACAAGGCCTCCTCCCACACTGAGCTCCCCCGCCCTCCCTGAGCCAAGCCTGCCTGCTGCAAACCTGAGGAGCACCCAGACTCCCCAGACCTTCTCCTTCCTCAGTCTCCCATCTCAACAAACGGAAACTCCCTGACTCCAACTCAGGCCCAGGGCCCCCCTGACATGACTCAATCACCTGGGGCCCATCTTCACTTGAAGTCTCAGTGTGCCCTGGGGAGGGCACCAGGCTGACCCCACCTGCAGTAGTGCCGAAGCTGTAAGTAGAGTCATAGCTGCCTCTCATGTTCTACCCACAGCGCAAAATGATCCCTCTAGACCTACTGGCCAGTGCTCCGCCTCCTGTGTTTTTCCCCACCCGTACCCTCAGGCCAAGGAGCCTTTCAGCCATATTCTCCGTGGAACATTAGTCCCCCAGAGTGGTGTGCATGTGTGTGTACCCCTAGTGTAAATCTGCTTCATGCATACACACACAGAGAAAGTTCTTTATCCCACCTTCCAAAAAAAAAAAAGAAAGAAAGAAAGAAAGAAAGAAAGAAAGAAAGAAAGAAAGAAAGAAAGAAAGAAAAATTTTCCCCAGGGACTGTGTGATGGCACACCAATAAAACACACATTACCATGCACAAGAACTAGGGTTTGAGCCCCGAGCCCCCACCTGCAAAGGGGAAGTGAAGCAAGACTGCAGGTGTTTCTCTTTCTCTCTCCCTTCCTATCTCTCCTTCTTCTCTCAATTTCTTTCTGTACTATGCAAGAAAAAAAAATAATAATAATAAAAAAAAATGGCTACAGGAGCAGTGGACATGTAGTGCAGGCACCGAGCCCCAGTGATAACCCTGAAGGAAAAAAATTAAACTCAATTTGGGGGGCAGGCAGTGGTACACCTGTTTAAGTACTCACATTATTGTGCACAAGGACTTGGGTTCGAGCCCCTGGTCTCCACCTATAGGGGAAGCTTCACAAGTGTTGAAGCAGGGCTGCAGATGTCTCTCTGTCTCTCTCTCCATATATATATATATATCCCTTTCCCTCACAACTTCTTCTTATTTCTACCCAACAAATAAATTTATTTATAATTAATAAATATAAATTTATTTAAAATAAATAAACTCGATTTTTCCTTGGGGGTGACACTGTCTTCTCTCCCATTATAAAGATATGTTCCAAAGCACTCATGAGATGATTTCTCTGCCCCAAACCCACCAATCAGCAGTCCCTTCAACTGAGTCTTGATCCTGAGGAAGGCCCATGAATTTCCACTTCTTGCCTCATCTCAGTGCACTTTCCTTTCCTCCCCTTGAGTCCCCCACCTCCCATATGATACCCAAACCTCCTTCCCCTAGGGGCTCTGTTCGGGTCTCCCCCTTCCCAGGTCTCTGATGTGTCCTCTGAGCCTCTGAGCACCCCAAGATGCCATGTACCTCTGAGCCTCTGAGCACCCCAGGCTGGCATGTACCTCCTTGTGCTCACAGCCTACATGGAGGGTAGGGACCCCTGAGCTTCACTCCCTGCTGGGCTCAGTGCTGAGCTGGGTCTGAAATCAGCAGGTGCAGGGTGACCCCCACCACCACCCCCCACCCCCAGGAAGCAGAGGCTTCTCAGGGCAGCCGAGGGACTAGAGGAAATGGGCCCCAGGGAAGGAGCCCAAGGCTGAACCAGAGCATTTATTGCCACTCATTCACCCACACTGTGACCCACAGAACCTGCCATCCACAGACACGTGGCCACACCCTCCTCATCTCTCTCATCCCTCACAGCCCTCACCGTCCTCGCAGCCCTCCAGTTTCCATGTGGGGAAAGGATGCTGAGGAGAAAGGGAAACACAAGGCCAAAATCACAGCCCAGCTGTGTCTGCGTCAGGGTTGACTGCAGAGGGGATGACCTGGGCAGTCATGCAGGGAGGGGCCTGTGCTCAGAGGGGTCACTCTCAGAAGGCCCTGGCGCTGAAGGGGTACTCATATTCGGAGGTGGCCACACTAGTGTTAAGGCTCTGCCAGGGACATCTGCAGTTCTTACAGTCAAGTTAGCACATGTCCCGAGGAGCATTGGCATGGGGCCAGCTTATTCTCATCTGACTCAGCCCACAGGCACCTCCATCCTTCGCGAAAGCTTCATAGATAATGCTGCAGGAGTCCCACAGTCTCGGGGGTGTGATCAGTGATGGTTGATGGCCCACTGCAGATGATACCCACTACTACTGGGTACTTCACGATAATCCCCTCTGGGCTTTCCAGCTTCTTACTTCTGGAGTTGGGTAGGATTTAACTAAAGGTGAGAATGCCAGGGTATACAGGAACCATCAGTGAGGTAAGATAGTTTTACTAGAAGGGCCCGGGCATGGGAGTCAGGCGGTAGCCCAGCAGGTTAAGCGCAGGTGGCGCAAAGCACAAGGACCAGCGTAAGGATCCTGGTTCAAGCCCCCAGCTCCCCACCTGCAGGGGAGTCACTTCACAAGCGGTGAAACAGGTCTGCAGGTGTCTCTCTTTCTCTCCCCCTCTCTGTCTTCCCCTCCTCTCTCCATTTCTCTCTGTCCTATCCAACAACAACAATAATAACTACAACAATAGTAAGGGGGGCCCGGGCAGTGACACACCTGGTTGAGTGCATACACTACCATGCACAGGGACCAAGGTTCAAGCCCCTGCTCCCCACTTGCAGGGGGAAAGATTCACAGGCAGCGAAGCAGGGCTGCAGATGTCTCTCTTTCTCTCTTCCTCTCTATATCTCCTTTCTCTTTCAACTTCTGTTGTTAGCCAATAACAGTGAAAAGATCTAGAAAAAATGAAATGGAGGGTTGGGTGGTGGTACACCAAATTGAGCAGACACATTATCGTGCATGAAGACCCAGGTTCAAAGCCCAGGTCCTCATCTGCAGGGGGAAGCTTTACAGGTGGTGAAGCAGGGCTGCCAGTGTCTCTCTGTCTCTCTCCCTCTCTAGCACCCTTTCCTCTAAGTTTCTCTGTTTCTATCCAGTTAATTAATTAAAAAAGAAATGGTTACAAAAAAGAAATTTTATCATAAAAAGAATCAAAGGGGCTTATTTACAAAATAGTATGCCCCCCAAAATTGGGGGTAGTCTCACTCCCGTCATCTGTGACTAATCATTTCATATTTGTAGGGCTGGCTCAGTCCTTGTGATTAACACAGATAATGAGGGGTGGCCACTGGGGACAGTGGCAGATCACTGGTAGGTGGTCTTGCTTCAGAGAGATCGCCACCATCTTGGTTTCTCACATGATCTCCGCCATTCTGGCTCCACAGTGACCTACTCTAACACCTCTAACCAGGACTCAGGATGGAGGAGGAGACACTGGCTCTAGCACAGCCCGTCACCAGGCAGAGGGAAAAAGGACTCCAAAGAGTCAGCGTAGGCAATAAATGCTCTAGTCCAGACATGACAGATGCCATGATGCCTAAGGCTTCCTGACCACAGAAGTCACCAGACCCTGTGCACCCCAAATGCCTGGGGCAGGGGAACTGCCCACCAAGCAGAGATAGGAAACACTTGAGGGCCTGTACTAGTGACCACACAGAGCCCACCCGGCCAGCGCGTGCCTCGGCTGTCAGTCAGACCCCACAGCCCCAGTCTTGACCTTGGCACTGAACTCTCCCTCTTGCCAGCAGCCACCAGCCTCCACCCACCCCCAGCCCTCATTGTCATTCCAGCCCTGCACATTTTCCAAGCTGAGCAGGCTTTATCTAAAGGGGAGGGGCACCAAGTGGGTCCTCGCAGCAACTCAATTAATCCTCCATCGGAAATTCTAACACAATCAATTTGGGGAGCCGGCCGACATCATAACACAGTAATTAGGAACAACTTTCAACTCTCAGCTTCCTTTGAAGATTGTAATTGCAATTAATTAAACAGCCTTGCTGCTCCTCAGAGTCTGCTCCCGAGAAAACTGGGGGATGCAGGGGGACACCCTGACCCCTGTTATCTGCAGCCCAGGAATCAAACAGGGAGCTAGCTGTCTCCTCTGCATGTGGAAGGATGTGATGGCCCCTGGCCTCCCAGGCTGTGAAGTCAAGATCCTGGTCTCAAGGGCTGATGTCCAGATTCCTGCCTGCATCCAGGAAGGAAGAGAACCCCCAGGATGCCTGATTGCGTCTGTTCAGCAAAGTTCAGTCCTGAACCACACACAGGACATGTTAACTGAGTACTGACCACTGACCACTGCCCAAGAGAACTCCAGTAGCTCCGGACTCAACAGGGACCCCCCCCCCCCCCGCAGAAGAAGGAGAATGAAGGTGTACTTGGAGGTGGGTGGGACACAGAGCAGGTGACCTCAGCACTAGGGGGAAAGCAGGACCCTGGACTGAGTATCCACCTGGGATAGGACAAGGGGACAAGTGAATGCCACCACAAGGAGGGTGGACAATCCTTCTGCAAGTAGCTATTGTCTCCTGTGGGGTTATGGGAAGTGTGGTCCTAGAGTTCATGCTAGTGAAGGCTGCCGGGTCAGTCAGTGTTTCACAGACCTGGTATTTTTAATATATATATATATATCTTTTTTAATCTTTATGTATTGGATAGAGACAACCTGATATTGAGGGGAAGGGGGAAGACAGAGAGGGTGAGAAACAGAGAGACATCTGCAGCACTGCTTCAACACTCACAAAGCTTTCCCCCTGCAGGTGGGAACCAGAGACTTGAACCCACATCCTTGAGCATCAGCCAGGTGCACCGCCACCCCTCACTTGGTGCTCAAGTGGAACTTGGACAACCCAATGATGCCCTCAGTCCCACTAGTGCCAGTGGTCAGCACCAGACTCAGCACTCAGTGTTCCCGCCCAGACCACCAGGGTTTATGCTGAGGAGATGGAGGACCCTCCTGGGAACTCCAGAGGAGGAAAGAGGCAGGGCTGGGTGTTATCAGATTGGGAATATACAACTTCAACAAGGACTTCTGTTGTCCTCTTGATTTCCCAAAATAATCCTATATTCTTTGTCGACACTAGTGCCAGCATCCTAAAATGTGAAAGGCAAAATTCTTATTAATATACTCAACAATCGTAAAATAATTCTGCCTAATAGTCATCAGAGAAGATGACAAGGCTTCTAGAGGGAACAGGCAAATTGCCCCCCACACACCCCCCCAAGATCCTGCTGGGGAAAGTTAGAGCAACCAGGCATGGATATGCCCTGATCATCCTGTCAGCCAAAGCAAATAAAAAAAAGGGCTCTCTACCTGTGAGCTGGAAGAAACATGAAGTTCGCCTTTTCAGGTAAAGGACTGCCCTGTGCTCTCACATAGGAGACAGAGTCCCCCAGTCCCCCAGTGCTTCATGTCTTCTGACTCCCAGTTCATGAGCTTTTTGATGTAGGCAGTGGCTACAGGGCCACAAGGAAGCATGGGGCTTAAGCCAACTAACGCAGATTTCTCACTTATTCAACCATATGCCCCTGGATTAAGCCTTACCTGAAGCCTGGTTTATTTCCTGCTTCTTCCATTCTATACAAAGACCCCCGCCCCCAACTCTTCAGATGAACTATTTCAGCCTTTAGGCTCATGATTAGTCAACATTTTTTTTGCTTCTATATGTTAACTCTTTCTTCAGCCACCAGGTTCCAGATGCTACCGTGATGCCAACCAGACTTCCCTGGGCAGATGACCCCACCAATGTGTCCTGGAGCCCTGCTTCCCCAGAATCCTGCCCTACTAGGGAAAGAGAGAGACAGGCTGGGAATATGGGTCAACCTGTCAGCGCCTAGGTTCAACAAGGAAGGAATTACAGAAACCAGACCTTCCACTTTCTGCAGCCCATAATGACCTTGGTTCCATACTCCCAGAGGGATAAAGAATAGGAGAGCTATCAAGGGAGGGGATGGGATATGGAGCTCTGGTGTTGGGGATTGTGTGGAGTTGTACCCCTCTTATCCTGTGTTTTTATCAGCGTTTCCTTTTCATAAATTAAAAAAAAATAATAAACATTGCCTCCTCTGGAAAGCCCTTCCTGACTACCCTGCTGGACAGTTTGTCCTGTACATTTTCTTGACAACGCCTACTGCCGTGTCCTGCTGCTCACTCAACTGTGTGTTCTCTCTGCCGGTTTCTCCCTACCACCCAGAACATTTTCTCAAGCAAGAGTTAATAAAGGGCTAGTACATTTCTTTTCAACTTTTCATACATGAATACTTTCAAAAGCTACATTAAAAGCTTCTGGGACCAGCAAAGGTGCTCACCTGCATAGTGCACCTGTGTAGCTGTTGTTGTTATTGTTGTTCACATGACCCAGGTTCAAGCCTGCCACCTAGCACACTGGAGGAAGCCTTGGTACTATAGTATCTTTCCCTCTTTCCCTCTTCTCTCTTCTTCTATCAGAAAAAGTCAGCCCAGAGTAGTCAATCTCTGGTGATGAAAAATAAATAGTTTCTGAGTCAGGAAAGTAGCTTACTTTGTAGATGTGAGGCCCTGGATTCAACCTTCGGTTCGATATATGCTGTAATGGTATTCCAGTATTTCTGTCTCTCCTCTCCTTCTCCTCTCTTCCTCCTCCTCCTCCTTCTTCTAACTCTCACATATACACACAATAAAAACGGGAGATGAGAGATTCTGTTTTTAAAAATACCACACGGGGAGCTGAGTGGTGGCACACCTGGTTGAGCGCTCACATTACAGTGTGCGAGGACCCGGATTTGAGCCCCCAGTCCCCACCTGCACGGGGAAGCTTCAAGAATGGTGAAGCAGAGCTGCAGGTGTCTCTCTGTCTCTCTCCCTCTCTGTCCCCCCTTCCCTCACAATTTCTCTCTGTCTCTATTTAAAATGAATAAAGATTAAAAAATAAAAATAATAAAAAATACCACACAAAGGGGGTAGATAGCATAATGGTTATGCAAAGAGACACTTGTGCCTGAGGCTCCAAAGTCCCAGGTTCAATCCCCTGCACCACCATAAGCCAGAGCAACCAATAGCACAGCTATATACAAGATACTGGGTACTGTACAGCAAACCCTAACAAAAGGACTTCTCAAAGTTAACCCAATTACCAAATAATGTGATGATAACATTAACTATCTATTGTCTTTTTGAACCCTAAGACAGCAGGAGCCTCACATCTCCACTATAGAGCCTCTACTTCCCCCAGTCCTGGAACCTTTGGATAGGGCCCACTTTCCCGTATGCCTCTCCCAATCCATATCAAATAATATTGCATCTGCAGATCGCAACCTAATCAACACAACAATTATCACCTCAACATGCTTCAGCTCAGACTGTGTCCAGAGACTTCACGTGTGGAATGACAACCCTTCAGCTTCATTACTCGGGCGAGACCTTTCCTTTCATAGTATACTCTAATTTCATCTCAGGTGGTTCACTTTCTAACAAAGTCCCAAAACCTAGATATACACCAGTTTCTGTGAGAGAGAGCATATGTTCACACATATCCATAAACTACTGCAAAATATATACCTGAAAGCAGAAGTACACTAGAGTTTGCAGTGAGTATGAGTACCCCCCTAACACTTCCTCTCCACTATTCCAAGCTTTGGGTCCATGATTGCTCAACAATTTATTTGGCTTTGTATGTTAACTCTCTTTTCAGTCACCAGGTTCCAGATGTCAGGTTCCAGATGTCATCAGGATGCTGGCCAGGCTTCCCTAGACTGAAGACCCCACTAATGTGTCCTGGAGCTCCGCTTCCCCAGAGCCCCACCCTACAAGGGAAAGAGAGAGGCAGACTGGGAGTATGGACCAACCAGTCAATGCCCATGTTCAGCGGGGAAGCAATTACAGAAGCCAGACCTTCCACCTTCTGCAACCCACAACGACCCTGGGTCCATGCTCCCAGAGGGATAGAGAATGGGAAAGCTATCAGGGGAGGGGGTGGGATATGGAGATTGGGTGGTGGGAATTGTGTGGAGTTGTACCCCTCCTACCCTATGGATTTGTTAATTTATCCTTTCTTAAATAAAATAAATAAATAAATAAAAATAAAATAAAATACCACACACTCCAAATTCTTATTAATATACTCTACAATCATAAAATCATTCTGCCTAATTGGCAGACTTTCTGAGCAGTTCCTCTCCATGTGTGTTGCTCTGGGGAGAAGTGAGTTCCATATTCAGGTTCACACTGCATGAGGTGAACCGCCAGGCCTGGACACCCTCAGAGGTCAAGATCACCACGAGAAAGTGCCTGGCTTCCTGACCCTGGGGTGGAGGGTGCTCACTCAGTGGGAACTCCAGTCGCTGTTTGTCACACCCATTACTGGCTCCCTTCTCTTCTTGGTCTCACTCCCTCGTCCTTCTGCCTGTGTATCCGAGTCTCCCCTCTCCAGTAAGTCACCTGCACTTAACTCCATGCTTAGGGACTGCACAGAGGATGAGTGAATGCATGCTGCACATAGGAGACAGCAAACCTACTGCCATCACTGCTGTGGCCCCAGCAGCTTCAGGCACAGACTTTCCCATGTAGCAATCTCTCTCAAGAGAGCAGAGGAGGGTGCAGGTGGGAAGGAGTCTGGGGTAAGGGCTAAGGGTTCTGCAGGGTTGACAGAGGGAGAGGGAGGCAGAAGGCCCCTTTTCTAGACCTTGGGGACCTCCTACCCCTTTCCAAAAAGTGAGCAGTTCCTCATGCTGGTTTTCCAGCCACCCAAGGCTGTAGCAAAGCCGTTGCTGCCCACAGCTACGAAGCTATAAATAGCTCCCTGATTAGAATTGAGAGAAGTTGTGATTCGATCTACATTGGACTGGGAACCCGCTCTTCCAGTACACCTGCCTCTCTCTGCACACCTGGAATCCAAACCTCCTAAGACAAGCAGCCTGGTCCTTGAGCCCGAGGAGGCGGCCACAGAGTCATGAATGCCCAAAGAGACAGCCAGGGCTTGTCAGCTGTACAAGAAAAAGAACCCCAGTGGGGAGCTGCAGGACAGACAGTTCCAGACACAGTGGATTCTACTGCCAAGCACAGGCAGGGCAGAGGGAGGGGCCGGGGAGAAGACAACCCTTCTCTCCATGGCCAGCAGCATCCAGGGCTATATGCAGCGTGGCATTCCCTGCCTTGGTGCTTCTTCCCAGCCCATCCCCTCTCCTTCCCCACCTTTCACTCTGCACTCCTCTTCCAATCCTGCCACCTCTCCCTCTACTCTGTCTTACATGGGCAATGGGGAGGCTGCTGTATTTGGCCTTGACACACAGAAGTGCCCCATCCCAGCTGCTGCTTAAAGAAGCCAGGACATCTGGGTCCTGGTTCATGGAACAAGACCAGGGTCCCAGCAGGCAGACATTGTGAGTGGGTGGGTGGAGAGCCAGCACCCACTGCAGCTGCCCTCACTGTTCAGACTGGTCCGCCTGTCCCACTGCCACATCCATTTCACTCTGATTCGCTACCCATTCAAGTCCCACCTAGGGACCAGGAGGAGGTGGCATACCCAGTAGTGCGCACACATTTCATGCATGTGGACCCAGGTTCAAGCCTCTGGTCTCCCTACCTGCAAGGAAAAAGCTTCACAAGTGGCAGAATAGTGCTGCAGGTGTCACACCTCTCTCTCTCTCTCTCTCTCTCTCTCTCTCTCTCTCGCTTTCTAGCAAAACAAGAAAGGAAGGAAGGGAGAGAGAAAAAAGAAAGAACAAAAGGAAGGAAGGACGGGAGAGAGAGAGTTACTTGGAGTTATGCAGGCACCCAACCCAGAAATAAACCTGATTGGGAAAGGGGGTGAAAAGGAGGAGGAAATGAAGGAAAAGAAAAGGAAGGAGGAAGAGGAGAAAGAGAAGTATTCCTGTATCACCACTGACCAAATCTGGCCCAGGGTCACAGCTGGGATCAGGACCCACCCCCATCCAAGTTCTCTGCTCTCCGCACCCTCTGGGGACTTGCCAGATGTCCCATTGTCATTGCCTCGTTCATGCCTTCATCCCCTGACCCTTTTAGCCTCAGGTGGTTAGTTAGAGCAGGTATAAGAGGTGGGAGGTGGACCCAGGTCTTTGCCCGGCCCCCGGGGCGCAACTGAGCCGCCGTCAGTACAGGTGGAAGCATCAGGCCCAGAGCCTCGGGGCTGGGAAGCAGAGAGGATCTTTATTCAGTCCCTAGCCCAGCCTGGGGGCGCCCGCGGGCGAAGGCAGCTGCGCGGGGACCTCGGGCCCGGGAGCCCCCGGGAAGGCGGGCGGGGCTGCGGGGCCGGGGGCGAGCAGGACCAGGCCGGGACGCTGGGCGGCGCCCGCGTAGCTGAGCGCCAGCTGCTCCAGGCGCCGCCTGCGGAGGGCGGCCTGCGCCGTGGCGTGCAGGGGCCGCAGCAGCGCGGGGGGCGGTGCGCCCGGGCCCCGCAGCAGGAAGTCGAAGCCCGTGCGGTCGTGCGGGTCGTAGAAGAGCGGCCCGTGCGCGGGCTCGGGGCCAGGCGGCCAGGCGAACGGGTAGGGCAGCGTAAAGTCCTCCGTGAGCACGCGGATGGCGAAGTCGTCCTCCTTGCCCAGCGCGCGGTAGGCGCGCCCGATGCCGCGGAAGTGCGCCTCCCACAGCTGCGCGTCCCCGCCGTAGATGTCCGGGAAAGGAGGCTCCTTGGGGGCTGCAGGACCCAGGGGACACGGTCCAGGTCCTGGGGTGCGGGCAGTTCACCGGTGACCACGGGTGTCCACGGTGGTCACCAGCCAGGTGACCAGCACCTGCGCCCCTTCTCAAAAGTGGGCGTAATCTGAGCCCAGGTGGCGCACCTGGCTAAGCGCATGCATCACAGTGCGCAAAGACTGTGCGTTCAAGCCCCCTGTACCCCACTTGCGGGGGGTGGGGAGAGGGGAAGCTTCACAAGTGGTGAAGCAGGGCTGCAGGTGACTATCTCTTTCCCTTTCTATCTCACCCTCCTCTCAAAATTTATCTATCTCTATCCAATAATAAATTTTAAAAGATTTAAGGGGGAAACATCTGGGGGCCAATCGGTGGCACACATGGTTAAGCACTCATATTACAGTGTGCAAAACCCCGTGTTCAAGCCCCTGGTTCCCACCTGCAGGGGGAAGCTTTACAAGTGGTGAAGCAGTGCTGTAGGTGTCTCTCTGTTCTCCCTCTCTATCTCCCCTTCCGCTCTCAATTTCTCTCTGTCTCTATCAAAAAAAAGAGAGAGATTAGGGAGTCGGGCGGTAGCGCAGCGGGTTAAGTGCATGTGGGGCAAAGCACAAGGACCGGCATCAGCATCCCGGTTCAAGGGCCCCCGCTCCCCATCTGCAGAGGAGTCAATTCACAGGCGGGGAAGCAGGTCTGCAGGTGTCTCTCTCTCCTCTCTATCCCCCGTCCTCTCTCCATTTCTCTCTGTCCTATCTAACATCGATAACAACATAACTACAACAACAATAAAAAAAAGAACAAGGAGGGGGTCGGGCGGTGGCGCAGCGGGTTAAGCGCATGTGGCGCAGCGGGTTAAGCGCATGTGGCGCAAAGCGCAGGGACCGGCGTAAAGATCCCGGTTCGAGCCCCCGGCTCCCCACCTGCAGGGGAGTCGCTTCACAGGCGGTGAAGCAGGTCTGCAGGTGTCTATCTTTCTCTCCCCCTCTGTCTTCCCCTCCTCTTTCCATTTCTCTCTGTCCTATCCAACAACGAATTGCATCAACAAGGGCAATAATAATAACCACAAGGAAGCTACAACAAGGACAACAAAAGGGGGAAAAAAATGGCCTCCAGGAGCGGTGGATTCATGGTGCAGGCACTGAGCCCAGCAATAACCCTGGAGGAGGAAAAAAATCAAAACAAGGACAACAAAAGGGAAAATAAAAATAAATATTTTTTAAAAAGATATTTAAAAATCTGAGGCCACCTTGAGACCCTGCAAAGCTCTCTGGAAAGGACTTCCTTAACTCAACCACTCAGCCAGTGTCAGGTGGTGAGCCTGGAGTCACCGGCCAGCCCTGCCCACCTGGTACCACACACAACTCCAGACCCAGCCAGTGGCAGCATGGGACTGCTAGCCCTGGCTGCCCATCCAACTCAGGACACCCCCTCCCAGAAGGCCACTAGGAGACTGGAGCCACTGGCCAACACTGGCCTGGTCTCACCATCAATATCAACAGAAGGAGAAGGACAGTGAGAGGAAGGCTGAGAGGTTTTGCCGTTGATTGCAATAAGGGGAGACCTTTGGAGAAGCAAGTATTGGGGTTGGAGATGCTGGAGGGAAAAGAAGAGGCTCCTGGGACACAGACCAAGAGCGTGCTAGCTGACTTTCTTTTAAAGGACTAATCTCAAGGCTCAGGCAGTATGCAAGGATGCAGGTTCAAGTCCCTGGTCCCCACTTGCAGGAGGAAAGCATCATAAGCAGTGAAGCAGAGCTGCAGGTGTGTGTCTCTCTCTCCCTCTTTAACCCCCTCCCTCCTTAATGTATGTCTCTATCAAATACATAGTGAATCAATAAAAACTACATTAAAAAAGAAATGCTTGCTTCTGAATATGTCTTGAAGATGGACACAACAGGATTTGCTGATGGGGTGAGGTGGGGGGCACATGGCCACTGTCTGTAGATGAGCCCAGTGCCCAGATTCCAGCCATGTGTGTTCCAGTCAGAGGCTGCAGAACCCCCACCCAGGGCTTTCTGTTCAAGGGCTACTTGGTGATCAATATACTGCCAGACACTACAGGCTTTTTTTTTTTTTCTTCCAGGGTTATTGCTGGGGCTCGGTGCCTGCACTATAAATCCACCACTCCTGAAGGCTATTTTTTCCCTGTTGTTGCCACTGTTGTTGTTATTCTTGTTGTTGTTGCTTTATTTGTTGTTGGGTAGGACAGAGAGGAGGGGAAGACAGAGAGGGGGAGAGAAAGACAGACACCTGCAGACCTGCTTCACCACTTGTAAAGCGACTCCCCTGTAGGTGAGGAGCTGGGGGATCAAACCCGGATCCTTACTCCAGTCCTTGTGCTTCACACCATGTGTGCTTAACCTGCTGTACTACCACCCAGCCCCCACACTGCAGGCCTTTTGGCCCACTGTGGTGAGTGTTGTGCCTTTTGAAGGGTGATAGAGGCTTAGAGAAAGAGGACAGATGCTGAGGGTTTTGACCTAGAAGCAAGGAGTTTGCATTTTCTGAGTGGCCGAGAAAGGATGGGTGGGGAGGAAATTTGGGCAGGTGGGTAGGTGCCTTTGAAAAGTGTGCAGTGTGTGGGCTCGGAGTTTGGGCTCAAGGCCAGAGATAGATACCCAGGAGATAACAGTTAAGGCCACAGAACTGCATGAGATTCCCAAAAGTATGGAAACAGAGAGGAGATTCAAGAAGCCAGCTTGGGGCTGCTGGCTCCCCAGACTGGCAGTGACCAGTGGAGGTAAAGCACACCAACTGAGGACGGAGATCCTGAGCCTAAGCTGCTGAGTCTCACGCCGGAGGAGACCCGAGAAGTGAGCCCAGGTTTGGCTACATGGAGGTTACCCATGACCTTGACCAGAGCAACTTAGGTGAAGCACCAGAAAGGGGTTGGGGGTGCTGGCTCAAGTGTATTCAAGAGCAAGTGGGAGGAGATGCCTGGGAGCCAAGAACTTTGCAGTAAATGGAGAGCGGAGACCCGGGCAGTGAGGTCAAGAGACAGGATGAATAGCAGCATGCTTTTATGGTGATGGAGAGGGCTAGCAGAGGAAGGAATGACGCTGGAGCATGAACCACGGGACAGAGCAGGGGAGGGACTGGCCAGCAGAGAGTCAGCCTTGCTTAGAGCAGGTCATGCAGCACACAGGCAGGGGTAGCAGAGGGGGACTCTGGCTGCAGTTGTAGGAGGCCTGTGCCACGATGCCCAGAGCCCACCCAAAGGAGTCCTCTTCATTGACATGACTTTTGTTGGTTGTTTAAAAAGGGAGCAAGTCGGGGGGAGTCAGGTGGTAGCTCAGTGGGTTAAGCGCAAGGACTGGCGTAAGGATCCTGGTTCCCCGGCTCCCTGCCTGCAGGGGAGTCACTTCACAGGCTGTGAAGCAGGTCTGCAGGTGTCTTTCTTTCTCCCTCTCTGTCTTCCCCTCCTCTCTCCATTTCTCTCTGTTCTGTCCAACAACAACAACATCAATAACAACAAGAATAAAACAACAAGGGCAACAAAAGGGAAAATAAATATAAAAATTTTTTAAAAGGTAGCAAGGCCAGCAAGGGGGTGAGGAGGGAGAGGAGAGACAGAACTGTGGTTGGGAGAGGGTGAGAGGACAAAGGAGTGAAGGGCACCCGCATTCCAGGTTCCTGCAGATGCAAGTTGGTTGAGGCTGGCATTGGCATGGTAGGATCTCTCCCCAGCTCTGGGGTGTTCCCAGGCTGATATAACCAGACAGGGGGAGGGACTGTATGGAAGAATGATACTGAGTGGTAGAGCTAAGGAGGGAGGGAGGAAAGGAAGGGAGGAGAGGAGAGGTGGGTCAGGTGGGAGGTGGCAGAACTTGCCAGAAGTGCTGTCCACCCTCCCAAAGAGTGCTGGAGTTCTGCTCTAAGGGCCTGAGCCTGGCAAGGCTCTGAGACAGGGTTCAAGGACAGGCTGCTGTTGGGATCCTGACATGTTCAAGGGCATCATGAGGGGTGGCTGGCTTAGGGTGGGAACTGGTGGGGGGAGATACTTGGAGAGGAGTCTAGGGAACTGAAGAATGAGGACAGGGACTGAGTTACTTGAGATGACAACAGAGATGGAGGGAGGTTCAGGGTCCACCGAAATTCAAATCAGGAAGGGAATGACTGTTGGGTGTCAGGGTGGGTGAGTGCCGCCCTCCCAGTAAGGACAAAGGGCGTGACCTGAAAGGGACCCTGAGGAATGCAGACCCACCTCCAGATTCAGGGATTCCTGGATTGCAGAACATGGAGTCCCCTGGGAGACCAGAAGGAAAGGGCTGTTAAGTGGGTCCACACCCACTTCCTCTCTCCGCCTTGCCCTCCCCTCCAAGCCCAGCCCTGTGGCCCTGGCACCCCAGGAGGAAGGGCATGCAGCTGCTTCCTCTCCCACATTCTCAGGCCCCAGATGTTGCAGGGACCCCTCTTCTCCCTCCCCCTACTGTGTCACCTGGAGTGGCTGTGGGAGGAGGGGGCAGGCCTGCAGGGCTAGGGTCTCCAGAGCTGGGGGACGCCATGTCAGCTACTTGGGGTCAGGCTTGTTTACCTTGTTGCCAGGAGACAGGGGCCTGGGGCAGGGTAGGAAGAACCTTGCATTTAAAGGGGCCTTACTGATAGATCAATCGGATGGATCAATCTGCCAGCGCCCATGTCCAGCAGAGAAGCAACTATAGAAGCCAGAACTCTCACCCTCTGCACCCCCCAAAATAATTTTGATCCATACTCCCAGTGGGGGAGAAATGATAGGGGGAGATGCCCAGAGGGCTCTGAACTCCAACTCCATCAGGACCCAGAGAGAGAAGAGGAAAAAAGGAGGGACATTTGGATGGAGTAATAGGTGTAGGTGTGACTTGGGAAGGAAGAGAAGATGGAACCACAGAAAAACAAAGGGACAAATATCTACGAATACAGACAGAGAGTTGTAGAAATAGTAGTTAACCCTTATCTGCAACCTTGGGAGAACTGCTGTAGCTTCCAGCGGAAGGACTGGGGATCCAGAGCTCTGGTGGTGAGAATGTGCAGTTATACCTCTGTTATCTTGTAATTTTTCATCACTAATAAAAAAAATAAAAATAAATAAAGGGGTCTTGCTTGAAAGCATGCTGGAGTTGGGTGGAGTGTCCATGGGGAGGAGCACTGCCTGCACGCATGTGTGCACACACACACCTGCAACTCACCTGGCCCTGCTCAGGAACCAGCACAGTCCCACCCTGACCCTAGAGGTCCCTGGGCCTGTCCCCGCCAACTCTCCAGACTACTCAGCCCCTTTGTCCTCCTCAGGTCGGCTGTGGTGTCCATACCCTCACCAGACAGTGGAGGCTGTGACAGCCTGCCCATGCCTGGCCACAGTAGCCCCACTGAGGCACTCCCAGAGTCCAGGAGGGCAGCCCGCAGCCCCACCTCAGCACCTTGGACATATAAAGGATCCCTCTGCAGCCCCCTAAGTGGGCAAGAACAGGCTGGGACCACGCACACCCCAACTGTGTGTCTAAACCACAGACCTCCCTCTGAGGGTGTTCTAATACAGTACCCCATGCAGTCCATGCACCCCAAGGACACTTTCTGGAGTCACACCTCCAGCTGACACTCTCATGAGGGCGGCAGGTAGCCCCAGCTTGGCCCCCACCTCCAGAATGTGGGCCCTGGCCACTGAGAACCAGGAAGGAGGATTTGGGCTCCCCAATGGATGAAGGTCTAAGCACAGGCAGGAAGCAGTGCATGACAGAGGAGGGAGGAAGCCTCGCTCAGCCTCGACCACTGAGGCAGCTGGAGGCTAGGGACCTCCTCAGGGTCACCTGCCCTCCCGGCAACTCAGGACCCAGTGAGCCCTGGTGGCACTGCTGGGGCAGCAGGGCTCCCCAACACTGTCACCCTGCAAGGGAATTCCTGTGGCCAGAGATACCTCAGGAAGCTCCATGAGACCCAGGTCCCTGCACATGCGTCCTTACGCTGGCCTGTCCATGTGGACTAACGTCCATGGTGCTGGACAGCTGCACACACACAGCGCTGTGTGTTACACATCCCCACGGACTGCCGCAAGGAGATAAAGGGTCCCTCAGTGGCATTCCTCACAGTCCATAAGCCAGACCCACAGGCCCTACCCTCAGAAAAGAGACAGAGGAAAAAACCATGAAGGGAGGCCGGGGAGAGGAAGCAAACCACATTTCTTTCCTCAGCCTCAGTTTCCCCATCTGTAAAATAGGGCTAAGAGGGGATAGGTGGTAGCACAGCAGGTTAAGCGCACATGGCACAAAGCGCAAGGACCAGCATAAGGATCCCTGTTTGAGCCTCCGGCTCCCCACCTGCAGGGGGGTCATTTCACAGGCAGTGAAGCAGGTCTGCAGGTGTCTGTCTTTCTCTCCCCCTCTCTGTCTTCCCCTCCTCTCTCCATTTCTCTCTGTCCTGTACAACAACAATGACAGCAATAGCAATAATAATAACAACAAGAGCAACTAAAGGGAAAAAATAGCCTCCAGGAGCAGTGGATTCATAGTGCAGGCACCAAGCCCCAGTAGTAACCCTGGAGGCAAAATAAATAAATAAATAAATAAATAAATAAATAAGACACCAGGTGCTACCAGTCCAGGTTCAAGTTGCAGGGTGGGATTCCAGCCCCTTCTAGTTGGTTCTCTCTCTCTCTGGATCAGAGAGTTACAGCCTCTGTAAGGGGTGGTGGCAGGAGTACCCCCAAGTCCAGGGCTGGGTCTCTGGGGCCAGACCCCTGCGCCCCAAGCTCTCTCTAATCTACCATGTGCCTACCTGTGCTCTGTGGCTCAGACGACAGCTTCTGATGGCCCTGGCCAGGCTGTTCACCCCTCAGTCCCCAGCTCTAAAACTCCCATTAAACCTTGACCCCTAGCTAAGGCTTTTGGTAAGCCCCTCTGGTAATGTTGGTAATATTTCAGTACAAAATGGGCACCCACACATGCCCATATGAGGTAGAGGCTGCCCAATCAGGGGCCCTGTTCTTGGGAGCCACAAAACTGGTGGGGGAGGGGGAAGTGGCTGGAATCAACAGCAAGCCCTCAGTAGACCTCAAGGAACTGCTTTGTCTTGCAAAACTTTCTAGGTCCTTCACATCTCTCCCCCCCCCCCCATCATTCCTTATTTAATCTACAGGGGATGAAAAAAGCAAAAGAAAGAGGTTTTTCTCTTCCACTTTCCGAAAATGAGGTTTTAAAAATAACTCCTATGGGAGTCAGGCAGTGGCGCAGCGCACATAGGACCAGCTAAGGATCCCGGTTCAAGCCCCTGGCTCCCCACCTGCAGGGGAGTCGCTTTACAAGCGGTGAAGCAGGTCTGCAGGTGTCTGTCTTTCTCTCCCCCTCTCTGTCTTCCCCTACTCTCTCCATTTCTCTCTGTCCTATCCAACAACAACGACATCAATAACAACAACAATGTTAAACAGCAAGGGCAACAAAAGGGAAAATAAATAAATACAAAAAAATAGTAACTCCTGAGTA
This sequence comes from Erinaceus europaeus, assembly GCF_950295315.1. Lineage (NCBI taxonomy): Eukaryota > Metazoa > Chordata > Mammalia > Eulipotyphla > Erinaceidae > Erinaceus > Erinaceus europaeus. Next base: position 12,581,251 of record NC_080169.1, read on the forward strand.
GCAGCCTCAGGAGGGGATTATCCGGTGGGGGTGGAGGTATTGCTGGTAATACAGAGGGGTGTCCGGTGGGCCAGCTCCACTAACCCCCACCCACCTCCGCTGTGGGCTTCAGGTCTTCCACAGCTGTTGTCCCTGCCAGACCCTTCTCTTTGCCCATCTCTGCAGCTAAGAAAGGGAGCCCAGGAGCGGGGCAGCTGCTGAGATAGAGGAATTGAAATAGTTATAAAATGGGGTTTGGACTTTGGGGTCCTGACTCAGCCCCCCCTCCACACTTTGGAATAGTAAGTAGGAACTGCAGGGCAGTGTCAGAGATGGACTCAAGTTGGAGCCTCTCCAGAGCTTCTGCCTGTTTCCCCGGGTGCCTTGGGGGTTGAGGGTACGGTACCCATGTGAAACAACTAGGTTGTTGCGGGGGGGGGGGGGGGGGCACATTGGTGAAGAAAAAGCTTTTGCCTACAAGAAGCCCCATCAACACTCCCGTCTCGTCTTTGGGCCTCTATCGCCATCTGCTAGTCACTAGGGGAAGTGCAGGCCAGTGGAGCTGGAATTCCACTAGAACCACGAGGATCCTGGAGAAGGGGGATGGCCAGGAGCCTCAGTCTCATCCTGGACGGGGATTGGGGGATCCTGAATCTGAGCATGGATTCACAGCTGACTGCTGAGTGACCTCCAGAACGCTTCTGATCCCTTCTGAGCTTGACGCCAGTCTCAGGATGGTAGACACACCTCTCACAGGCTGCTGGGAAGCCCCCACCCAGCAGAAGCCGTGCTTCCAGGTGCTGACATGCCGCCCTAACCATGAGCGGTTCAGCAGGGAGACAGGCGCCTGGCCTGGACCAGTGGGGGCTACTTGAACTCTGACATCTCCCCATCTTTAAATGTGATGAGGAGGCTGGTCTGATGGTAGCAGGTTACCAGAAAAACTAAATGTGATGAGAGAAAGGGGAAATGGGCAAGGGTGGGTTCCCGGGTCTCAGAAGCTAAGTCCAAGGTCAAGGTCTGTCCACAGAGGAGTGTTGGGAAATTGTGCAGATGCGGTCACATCCACCATGTTGTCCCCTCAGGGTATTGTCAATTCCTGCAGAGCTGAAATTCTATTCCCGGAGTGCCTTGTTCCACCATGTTGTCCCCTCAGGGTATTGTCCATTCCCACGAGAAACCCTATTCCCAGAGTGCCTTGTTTCCTAGCCAATCCTGTCCCGACTTGTCACTTCCGGAATTTCTCCCATAAAAGCCCTTCTGCTTCTGCCCCTCTCTCTCTTTTTGCCCCTTTTCACCTCAGCAACCGGAAGCAGAGAAGGGTAGCTGTGCGTAGCAGGAGGTGGCCATTTTGCTAGCTCCACGTGGCCTGAACCGCTGTGCTCTCACCCAACTCTGAGGTGTCCGCATGAATAAAGATTTGTGTTCCCTCTCCGCTCTAATCCCTTCTCTCTCCCCGACAGAGGAGACGCAGCCCGACAGAGGAGACTCCTCAACTCTCACTCACCCAAAAACAGCCTCCAAATTCCTGACACCCAGCCTCCCCCAAACCCTACAGAGATAGGGGTACATCTCTCCATAATCAGACTGTCTAGTTTGCTAGATCAGCATTTTCTTCTGTTAATCTTTTAGATGGGGGGGGGAGAAGATGAGATGAGAAGGCAAGGAAGGTGAGCAGGGGACGGCAAGGGAGAGGGGAGGGGAGGGAAGGGGAGGGGAGGGGAGGGGAGGGGGGAGGGGAGAGGAGCTAAAGCACAGAAACATCTTTCAATGTGGTGGGAACCGGGCTTGAACCTGGCTCATACACACCACACAGGTGTAATTATTCAAGCAAGCTATTTCTCTGGTCCTAAAGTTTGCTGTTGCTTTGTTTGTTCTCTTTTTTGTTTGTTTGTTTGTTTTTGTTTATTTGTTTTACCAGAGCACAACTACTAAACTCTCACTTCTGCTAGGAATTGAACCTGGAAACCTTGGTGCCTAAGGCATGACCAGACCAGGATTTTTCTGAAAGTTCTCCCTGGAAAAAAAGGTTGCAGAAAATATACCTTGCCATGATCCAGGTATGACTCAGCTTGGGACATCTCAGAACCCACAAGCATCCAAAGGAGAAGGCATGGGGCTAGGAGCTATGAAGCCACAGGATCTCAGTCTCTCTTCAGGGAATCCCCTTCTCAGCCTCCCCCTTTGTGCTCCTAGTCCTAAGGTAGGTGTATGGCAACCCCAAGGAACCCCACACCTAAGCCTAAGACCTCACTCTTTTTTAAAATATTTTACTTATTTAGTTAGTTCTTTTCCTTTTTGTTGCCCTTGTTGTTTTATCATTGTTGTGGTTATTATTGTTGTTGTTGTTGATGTCATTGTTGCCAGATAGGACAGAGAGAAATGGAGGGAGGAGGGGAAGACAGGGAGAGAAAGACAGACACCTGCAGACCTGCTTCACCGCTTGTGAAGTGACCTCCCCCTGCAGGTGGGATCTGGGGGGCTCGGACTGGGATCCTTGCACTTTGTGCCATGTGTGCTTAACCCACTGTGCTGCCGCCTGACCCCCAAGACCTTGTTATTGGCCACAATTGCAGTTTCTGGGGTGGGGACGTGGGGGGAGCAGAGCAAATTCATCCACCTTGTCCAGTTAGCATGGTACAATAATGGGATCCCCAAAGACAAAAACTTTGACCTATAGTACTAGCCAAACCCCTTCAGTGTGAATGTACCCCACCACCACCACAAAGACCATGGCTAATTTCCCGCCACAACTGTGATGTCACTGGGCACAGAACTGGGAAGAAAAATCTGTGACTCATCGTTACACTGTGTTGCCACCATCTCAATACAGATATAAATACCTCTGGAGCATAGATGACAGTGAGATACAGCCAGATCATCAGCAAGTAATAAGTCCGGGGGTAGTTATTTATTACTTTGGTCTTTAATACAATCGGCTTTTTGCCTGTTTTGCCATCATTAGGGCTTTAGCACCCCAGAACAGCCTTTTCAGACAGACAGAAAACGAACAACAAGGGCGGGGGTGGCACACCGGTTAAGTGCATATATTACAAAAGGCAAAGACCTGTGCAAGGATCTCAGTTTGAGCCCCTGACTCCCCACCTGCAGGGAGGAGCTTCATAAGCCATGAAGCAGATCTGCAGATGTCTATCTTTCTCTCTCCCTCTCTATCTTCTCCTCCCCTCTCAGTTTCAAACTCTCTGTCCAATCCAATTTCTTTAAAAAAAAAAAAAAAAAAAAAGGAACAATAATGACTTTCAGGAGCAGTGGATTCATAGTGCTGACACCAGACCCCAGTGATAACCCTGGAGGGAAAAGGAAAAAAAAACAAACAGAGCAACAGAGGCAGGAGAGACACCACAGCACAGAAGCGCTTCCTCTACCCAGTACGGTGGGGACCAGACTCAAACCTGGATCATGTACCTGACAAAGCTGGCCCCCTCCCAAGTGAGCTGCCTTCCTCTGGCCCCTACCTACTTTATCTTTTTAGCCTTGTGCTCCATTTAACAAGCCGCTGCAAACTGCTCCAACTTTAAGCACCAGCCACCCCAGCCTTTGGGGTCTTCTTCAGCCCTCTGCCAGCCAAAAACACCAAGTCACCAAAGGTGGTTGCTGCGGGGAGGGGAGTGAAAGGTGCTCCCCCAGACACCTCTGCTCGATGCACTGCAGAACCCAGCTCCCAGGGCCCCTCCTTCACAGCTGGAGTTGAGGCTGGATGCTAGCCAGCTCCTTGTGGGTGGACTGAGAAGAGGTGTCCTGTATCCAAGCTGTGGCAGAACCTTCTGTACTCAAGTGATCTGAGCGAAGCACCTCACTCTGTGCTTGGAGAGAATCACAATGCCCATCTCCCCGGAAGCGTGCCTGCAACAGCGCTTGGGGGCTGGCACAGCACCATAAACACCTATTGGCTCTCATGTCCCCCTGTCTGTCTCCTCCCCTGCCACCAGATGGCGCTCAGAGGTACCCTCCTCAAACAGTCATCATGAGGTCCTATTAAGTTTAGAGCTATTCAGGCTGCCCACCAAGCAGGGACCTACGTGAGCTATGCTGAGTCCACATGTTTGTGCCAGGTCCAAACGGTCTGGGATGTGGTCATTGCCAGCCCCTTTGCAAAGGGGCCATAGCCTTGGAGAGGTCATCTGGCCAGCAAGGAGTAACAGAGCTGAAGTTGAGTCCCAAGGGTCAGCTCTGAGACCATCTACTGTCCTACAACTGCACCCACATGACTTCACACTGGGCACTGAGAATTGCCTGGCATCCGGGCTAGACTCCACAGCCCCATTGTCCCCGCAATATCCTCACTCACAGTATCTCGAACACACACACAACTAGGGCCCCCACAGCCCTCTGAGCCCACTTATCCACCGCAGCTATGAGCAGGGCATGGCTGCGGTGGGTGGGAGCCCTGCAGAGTCCTGCCTCTGTCCTTCAGCAGGTTGGGACACATGCCAGCATCTGGTATGGGTAACACACAGCCCTGCAAGAGGTGCTAAAACAACACACATTACTGCCTCATAGCTTCCTGGGGCAGGAGTCCAGGTCTGGAGTGGCTGGGGCTCTGTTCCTGGGTATCTCCAGGCCTGAAGTCCAGTCCCATGGTTCTGGAGTCTCACCCAAAGGACAACTGAGGACAGGCCCATTCTAAGTTTTCATGTAGTCGTGGGCAGAAACATTTTCTCTGCTCTATTCCTACTTTTTGACTCCTGTTTATTAAACATCTTGTCCCACTTTTTATCTTCCAGCCTTTCTGCTGCCAAGTTGCAGATGCTACTATGATTCCATCCTGACCTCCCTGGGCAGATGAGCTCACCTCTCCAGAGCGCTACCCTGTTAGGGAAAGATACAAACAGGTTGAGGATATGGATCCACCTGCCAATGTCCACGTCCAGTGGAAAAGCAGTTACAGAAGCCAGACATGATACCTTCTGCACCCCAGAAAGAATTTAGGTTCATACTTCCAGAGGCGGAGATATGATGGGGGAAGATTACCAGAGAGCTCTGAATTCCAATTCCATCAAGACCCAGAGAGAAGAGGAGAAAAAAAAAAAAAAAAAAAAAGGACATTTGGAAGTAGCAATAAGTGTAGGTTTGACTTAAAAAGGAAGAGAAGACAGGACCATAGGGGGAAAAAAGGCAAATATATAAAAATATAGATAGTTATAGAAATAATAGCTAACCCATATCTGTGGCCTTAGGAGAACTACTTACAGTTTCCAATGGAGGGAATGGGACACAGAACTCTGATGGTGGGAATGGTGAGGAATTATACCGTTGTTAGCTCATAATGTTGTAAATCAATATTAAATAGCTAATACTGTTTTAAAAAGGAGCTGTTCCATGAGGGGGTTGGACTAAGGATCTCATTTCCTCAAGAGCTCCTGACTGGAAGCCACCCTCTCTGCATGACCATGACCAATGTGTCTGCCATGTTCATCACAGAGCCCACATCCGACATGGCTGCCACGTCCACCAAGGACAACACCATGTACACTAGGACTGTCACGTCTACCAGAGGTGCCACGTCCCCCACGGCTACCACACGCCCCACAGACACCACATCCACCTCACACCCAAGGCAGCTGCCACATCCACCGTGGATACCACGTGTCATAGATAACTTCCAGTTAAAAGTAATGGTCCTCATCACTCATCGTTAATCACAAATGAAGAATGAAAAACCACCTTAATTGTGGATGGGGTAGATAGCATAATGGTTATGCAGACAAACTGTCATGCCTGAGGCTCTGAAATCCCAGATTCAATCACCCACACCACCATAAGCCAGAACTGACCAGTGCTCTGGTTAAAAAAATAATAATAATAATAATAATAATAATAGTAATAATAAATAAACAATAAAAGATCACCTCAATTGTTGAGGCAATAGATAAGGCATTTATTGTTTTTTCAAAAGGGTGGACAGCCCACAGAATGGTAGTTAAGCAACAGCACAACCCCTACACCCCTGTCCCTCTTTTATACCCGAGAGAAAAATCCCCTCCACCCTTGGGCTGGGAGGGCTGGGATTCGGGGCTCACAGTTTATTTTCTTTTTCTTTTTTCTTTTGTCTAAATAAAAAAGGAAGAGAATCTGTAAGTCTTCATTGAAGAACAAGCAAGCACTGCAGGTAATGTTTACTATAAATCTAAAAAAGCTTAAAAAGCTTCTGCACAGCAAAAGAAACCACTACCCGAACCAAGAGACACCTCACAGAATGGGAGAAGATCTTTACATGCCATACATCAGAAAAGAGTTTAATAACCAAGATATATAAAGAGCTTGCCAGACTCAACAACAAGAAAACAAAATGGGAAGAGGACATGGACAGAATATTCACCACAGAAGAGATCCAAAAGGCTGAGAAACACATGAAAAAATGCTCCAAGTTTCTGATTGTCAGAGAAATGCAAATAAAGACAAGAATGAGATACCACTTCACTCTTGTGAGAATGTCAGACATCAGAAAAAGTAACAGCTGCAAATGCTAGAGAGGTTGTGGGGTCAAAGGAACCCTCCTGCACTGATGGTGGGAATATAAATTGGTCCAGCCTCTGTGGAGAACAGTCTGGAGAACTCTCAGAAGGCTAGAAATGGACCTACCCTATGACCCTGCAATTCCTCTCCTGGAGATATACCCTGAGGAACCCCACACACCCATCCAGAAAGATCTGTACACATATGTTCTTAGCAACACAATTTGTAATAGCCAAAACCTGGAAGCAACCCAGTTGTCCAACAACAGATGAGTGGCTGAGCGAGTTGTGGTATATATGCACAATGGAATACTACTCAGCTATTAAAAATGGTGACTTCTCAATTTTCAGATCTTGGATGGACCTTGAAAAATTCATGTTAAGTGAAATAATTCAGAAACAGAAGGATGAATATGGGATGATCTCACTCTCAGGCAGAAGTTGAAAAACAAGATCAGAATAGAAAACACAAGTAGAACCTGAACTGGAATTGGCGTATTGCACCAAAGTAAAAGACTCTGGGGTAGGTGGGGGGGGAGTATACAGGTCCAAAAAATATGACAGAGGACCTAGTGGGGGTTGTATTGTTATATGGAAAACTGGGAAATATTATGCATGTGCAAACTATTGTATTTACTGTGGAATGTAAAATATTAATTCCCCAATAAAGAAATTTTTTAAAAATAAGATAAACCTCAAAAAGCTAGTGGACACAATTGGATTTAGGTGATAACAGTGGTTATATTCAACATTCTTTCTATTCCCGCTCCTTTGAAGAGACTAGCTATGTCTTATTCTCCCCCTTCCATGGGTGGGAAGACTGAGGATCAAAGTCTGAGTCATTTGCACAAGCTTACAGACAATGGAGGTGAGGCTGGATTTGACTCCCAGCTGAAGCTTTCAAGAACATCCACTCCTAGTTCTATGATTGGACAGGACACAAACCCAGGAACCTGCAGATGAAAAGACCTGGCCCAGACTGTGTTGAGGATACAGGTGTGTGTGTACACACACACACACACACACACACACACACACACACACACACACACACACACACACGGTGCTCACTTCCACAGCACTGCCTCAACAAAGGGACCATAGGTGCTGGAACCATTGTGACCTCAGGGGTGAGGTCAGGGCTGGCCATGGTGGGGGGAGGGGAAGCCCAGAGATAGGGCTGCGCCTCCGGGAAAGAGGAGACAGCTGGTGGCTGAGGCCTGTGCGTCTTTCAAACCATACCCCAACATGGACAAGAAGCATTCGAAAGAGTCAGACAACTGCATTGTGACTGATGTGACATCATCAGACATGTCTCAGAACCCCAGGTCAGGCCAGGGTCTGATGGGAGGTCAAGAGGCGTTTCCCCCAGGCCTTGCTTCCCTTGAGTGTTCCGGTGCCTCCGTTGCTCAAGAGAGCACCTCCTTGCAGAGCAGCAAGGGCACCAGGGGGTCACAGGCGTGAACTCCCAGGCCCCAAACCTGCAGAGGAGGTGGGACCAGACCCTCACCTACCTGCAGCCTCTGCTTGACTACGAGGCAGCTGGGGGTGAAAGGGTTGGGAAGATGGATGGGAATGTGAAAGGGGTGGGAAGATGGATGGGAAGATGGATTGGCGCATGGCAGAGACGTGGCCAAGTGCACGTCAGTTCATGTCTGCACACACCTTGTGTGGTGGGGTGGACAGATGAATCAGTGCAGGCTGTGGTCCCTTTGTCTGCACAAGGGAGAGAGTAAACCCTTGCAGAGGCTTAAGCTCAGGTAAAAGGAAGCTTCCATCTGGCCTTCAGGGCCCAGGTGTCCCCAGCATCCTGAGGGGACACAGAGGACCTTCCACTGTCTGTGTCTGGGGCCAGGTCAGAGGCCAGTGGGATCCCTCCTGAGCTTCCTGCAACCCCAGTGTGGTGGGTGCCCGACATGGGGAGAAGGTTAGGCCCAGTTCTTTGGAAGATCCTGAGTATGTTCAGTGTTGGACTCCTCCATCACCATGGAATGTTCCAGAAGGAACGTCATTGTGTCTGTCTACCTTTGATTCCTCCTGTTGGTCTCCATGAAGTTGTTTCTGTCTGTGCTGTCAGCCCCATTCCCTCCTCTGCCATGTCTTGGCTCTTCATCAGATGAGACAATGAGCCTCCCCTCCCCCCCTGCAGCTGTCTACTTAACTGTGGTCCTGTCATTTTTCAGTATTTAAAAATATTCCGGGGGGGGGGGGCAAGCAGTGGCCAGATGGTGGCACACACAGTTAAATGCACATATTATGAAGCACAGGGACCCAGGTTCAAGCCCCAGCTCCCCATCTGTAGGAGGTGAAGCAAGTCCACAGGCGTCTATCTTTTTCTCCCTATCTCCCTCTCTGTTCTATTTTAAAAAAAAAAGAGAGAGAGAGAGGAAGAAAGAAAGAAAGAAAGAAAGAAAGAAAGAAAGAAAGAAAGAAAGAAAGAAAAGAAAAGAAAAAAATCACCGCTAGGAGAAGTGGATTTCTAGTGCCGGCACCGAGCCCCAACAATAACCCTGGTGCCAATAAAAATAGATAGATTGATTGATAGATGATAGATAGATAGATAGATAGATAGATAGATAGATAGATAGATAGATAGACAGACAGACACTCCGTGTTGGCCCCCACAGGGCTGGAACTTGGGCTTTACTGCCTCATGCCTATGGCAGACACTGTGAGGTGTCCATAGATGATTCTTCAGTCAGGAGTGACGGGAAAGAATGTGATCACCAGGAGAATGAGGAAGCCACTGGTTTTATGAGAGGTCCTGGGAAGAAGGGGTTTCAGGAGCAGTAAAATAAATACTGAACCCTGAGGCCAGGAGGTGGTGCATGCAGTTGAGTGCACACATTACAGTGCACAAGGACCCAGTTTCAAAACCCTGCTCCCCACCTGGAGGGGGGAAGCTTCACAACCACTCACTCAGTGCATCAGGTATCTCTCTTTCTCTCTCCTGTCTTCTCTTCCCCCTCTCAATTTCTCTCTTTCCAATCAAAAATGGTAGGAAGGAAGGGAGGAAGGAAGGAAAGAAGGAAGGAAAAGGAAAGAAAGAAGGAAGGAAGGAAGGAAGAAGGGTGGGAGGGAGGGAGGGAAAGGAGGAAGGGAAAGGAGGAAGGAGGGAGGGATGAAGGAGGCAGGGATAGATAGCATAATAGTTATACAAAAAGACTTTCATGCCTTGGGCCTCCAAAGTCCCAGATTCAATCCCCAGCACTACCATAAACCAGAGATGATGAGTGTTCTGGTAAAAATTAAGAAGAAAAAGAAGGGAGTTGAAATGGCTGCTGGTAGTTGTGGACTCATTGTGCAGGACTGAGCCCCAGTGATAACCCTGGTGGCTATAAGATGGAAGGAAAGAAGGAAAGAAGGGAGGGAGGGAGGGAGGGAGGGAGGGAGGGAGGATGGAAGGAAGGAAGGAAGGGTGAGAGGGAGTACAAGGAATCCCATATTGCCCACTGTCCCCAGGGTGCAGAGTTTGAGGACTAGTCTAAACTGACACTGTTTACTATGACTCTGTGTCTTGGATTCAGCTGCAGAACTTCTTTGAGTATCTGCACCTGGTGGCATGAATGCAAGGACAGTATGGGCTTATTTCTATAAGAAATAAGGAAGGAAGGAAGGAAAGAAGGAAGGAAGGAAGGAAGGAAGGAAGGAAGGAAGGAAGGAAGGGAAGGAAAGAAGGAAAGTGACAGGAAGAGAGGTGCCCATCCTGTGTCATTCCCAGAATGCGCCATGCACGCATCCCTCGTTCACTTCTTCAGTTCTCTGGCACACACCCTGGGCATTGACTTGCCATCTTAACCAAAAGGGCCACACTCAGCCCTGCCTCCAGAACCAGACTTCAAATGTTCAGTTTGCCCAGTCTCCATCCTCTCTGTCTTTGCTTGCTGTTTCTCCCTCTCACCATCCCCCCAGCTGGCAAAGAGCCTTTTTTTTTTTTTTTTTGCTATTTATCATTATGAAGCCAGGGGGACCCACCACTCAGTGCCGGAAAGCCAAACATAATCACAACTTTTGCAAGAAGGGGAGCCTCTTTACTGCAGTCTGAAGTGTGAGGAAGGCAGGAATACTGCTCAGATCTACCTCCCCATCTTTTTGATTCAGAGGACTTATTTCCACAGGTAGAAGATGGGGCTGGGAATCTGTATGCTATTTCTTGAAAAAAAAAAAAAAAAAAGAAGAAGAAGAAGTGGTTTCAAGATAAACAAGATGGCGCCTTGAGACTATCGAGTCATCTCCCCTCCTGGATAAGTTTTCCGTGCATTTTTTTCTTACAACTAGTCTTGAGGACTGTTGTCCCTGAAAGCAAAATGCAGAATAGGACATGAGTGTGAGCTTCTGATCATTGTCTTTGCACATTTTGTTTCTCATACCTTAACTGTTTGTTGTGAAAACAGTTCTTATAAAAAGAATGCTGAAAGTTGTTATCTCTGGCCTAACCCAGTTTCTCAGTGTCAGGTCACCTTGTCCTTCTTGGACCATGTCAAGTACACCCCTTCCCTTTGGGGCTGCAATTGTAATCTCCAACCTTTAGAATGTGCCTCAAGAAAGGGGATTCTTTGTGTTTTGCTTAATGACAAAACCTGAGGGCCCTGAGTTGTGCCTGACACATAGTAGGTATTTAAATAATTACTCCCTGGGGAGGACAGTGGCATACTTGACCTGGCAGTGGACATACTTGACCATGTATAAGGACTTGGGTTCGAGCCCTTGGCTCCCACAAGGGAGCACCTGCATGAGGGAAGCTTCACAAGTGGTAGAGTCTCTCCTCTCTCTGTTACCCTCTCTCCCTCACTCTCTCTCTTCTTCTCTGTCACCTTTCATATATATAGATATATATGATATTTCGATAGATAGATAGATCGATGATAGATAGATAGATAGATAGATAGATAGATAGATAGATAGATAGATAGATAGATAGACAGACAGACAGACAGACAGATAGTCCTGGCCAGGCACTGCCACACCCAGTTAAAGTACATATACTCACTATGTACAAGCACCTGGGTTCAAGCCCCTGCTCCCTGCCTGCAGGAGGGGGAATGTCATGAGTGTTCACCACTCAGGTCTACAAGTGTCTATCTTTCCCTCTCCCTCCCCTCTCAATTTCTCTTCATCTTATTTGATAAAATAGAAAAGGAAAAAATGGCCTCCATGAGTGGTGGATTCATAGTGCTGGCACCAAGCCCCAGTGATAACCCTGACGGCAATAAAAAATAAAAATTTTTTAAAGGACAGGACTGACTGTCTTGCATCACTAAGATTTGCTGTGCAGGAATTCAATATTTATGTTGAGCACCTGCCTGATGACCTGAGCCTGCCTTCCCAAAAAGACAAGCGTGACGAGAGGGAACAGGTTCTCGGGCCACGCATGGCTTTGGGAGGTGAAAGCCCCACAATCCATGTTTGAATACCTGGAGTGAGCTTAGGAGGCAGAACTGCCTCCCTCTCTAAGAAGTTCACCCCCCCCAACCCCGGACCATTTAGTCGCTGGTTCATTCAGACCTCTGAGGACCCCCACCCCAGAAACACCACATACCTGCTCAGGGGGGATTTGGACAGGGAAAGGACCAGTGTTTGGTCTGTAATACCACCCAGGTTCTGAAGAGCTTAGGCAGAATCAAAGAGGGTCCTGTGTCCACTGGAAGTATAGAGACAGACGGACCTACGGCTAGAGAGTGTCTCCAATGACCCAGGCCAGGGGACAAGAAGGAAGAAGGAAGAAGTTGTCATGAGAGGAATGGAGAGGCCAGAAAGGCCCAGTGGCCAAGCAGGGTGTGTGCAGGTATCTGGCTCCTGGCTTGGCAGCCACAGAAAGCAAAGTGATTATTACAGAGCTCTGTGCAGAAGACCGTGATGACTCTGTTCACTGATTTAGGGAAATCTTATTCCAAATATTTGCTGACCATCTGCTGAGCATACCAGCTCAGTTCTGGCCCAACACTGGAAGTACATATTGGAACAAAAGAGAGAAAATTTTCTGTTCTCATGACTGCCATGTGGGAGATAACCAAGAAATACTACATGAAGCAAAATAAATCACTAAGGCTATAAGGCAAAGAATATGGAAAATGGAAGATCAGGCACCTGGTTGAGTGCCTATAAAATAATGCACAAGGACCAGAGTACAAGTGCTACCCCCCACTTGAATGAGTGTGGGGAAAGCTTCAAAAGCAGTGAAACAGTTCTGTAGGTGTGTGTCTCTCTTTCCCACTCCCTAGGTCCCCCTTCCCTCTCAATTTCTCTGTCTCTAGAAGAGGCCAGGCAGTGGTGCACCTTGTTAAACACATACATTACAGTGGGCAAGGACCTTAGTTCAAGCTTCTAGTCCACACCTACAGGGGGAAAGTTTAATGAGTGGTGAAGTAGGGCTGCAAGCATCTCTCTGTCTCTTTCTCTCTATGTCCTCTCCCCTCACAATGTCTATCTCTATCCAATAATAAATAAATTTTTTAAAGATACAGGTTTTTTTTTAAGATTGTAGAAAATGGAGAAGGCTAGGGCATGGAGAATGCATACTGAGGGTCAAGTTGCAATTTCAAGTAATTTTCCTCAGGAAGATGCCATTTGAGCAAAGACCTGGAGGTGAGAGGCTGAGCCATACAGCCATCAGGAAGAAGGACGTTCCCTAGAATGAGGGTCGAGTCAAGGCAAAGGGCTTCTTGGGGCAGAGTCATACCTAGTTGACTTGAGAAGCAGCAGGAGCTTACAGCAACTAGGTGTCATAAACAGGAGAGAGCAGAAGAAAAGGAGGTCAGGCTGAGCAGTGGTGCACCCAGCTGAGGTCACATGTTACAGAATACTAGGACCCAGGTTCAAGTCCTCAGTCCCCACCTATCACAGGAAGCTTCACGAGTGATGAAGCAGGTGCCTCAGGTGTCTCATTCTCTCACCCTATATTCCCTTTCTCTCTTGATTTCTCTCTCTATCCAATAAATAAATAAACATTAAAAAAAGAAAAGAAAAAAATGAGGTCAGAGAAAGCAAAAGCCTATTTGTTCTTACATACCTTAGTCTCCTTTTTATAGCACCATTATTTACATACAGGAAATTTCACTCTTATCACAGGGGTCTTCAAGCTTTGACAAACCCCTACAGTTTTTGGTATCCATTATACAAACAAGATACAGAAACAGTTTTATCTCCCAAAAAGTCTCCGGTGCCCTTTTTGTACTTAGCCTTCCCCACCACACACTTCCACTCAGCCTGGGCAAGCCATGATCCAGTCCATCTTCACCTATTTACATCTGCTAGAGTGTCATCAAAATGAGATGATACTTAAATTTGGGGTCCTTTCACACGGCAAAATACATGCTCTATTCTCAGACTATAGCATTTACCAGTAATTCATTCTGTGTCACTGCTGAGTAGTACTTCTGTGGCCATAACACAGTTTGTTCATGCATTCATCGGTCAAACAACATCTGAATTTGTACCATTCCGGGCCATCAAAAAGAAAGCCACTATAAACTTTCATGTACCGATGTCTGAGGGAACATAAACTATCATTTTATATCAGTAACCACCTAGGTGTGGAATATACCTTGTCTGGATGGCAATTACATGTTTGACTTTCAAAGAAAGCTGTTTTCCATACAGGCTGTGTTATTTTTCATTCTCACCAGTTAATAGTGCAATCTCACTGGGACTTGGTATTTTCATTCTCTCTGGGTTTAGCCATCCTGAGCAGCTATGGAATCATATCCCATTTGGGTTTTAATGTCTTTCTCTTGTAGGAATGAAGTTGAGCACGTTTATATGCTTATTTGCAATCTATTTATGTCTTTGGGAGGAAAGTGTGTTCAGATCTATGGCTGTGTCCTGCCAGGTTGTTTGCCTTCTGTGAGTTATGTATATAACTGGATAAAGTCCTCTAGCAGTTCATGTGACTTGCAAGTATTTCCTGCAAGTCCATAACTTATCTTTTCATTCATGTCTTGTGAAAAAGCAGAAACTCTTCATTTTGTTGAAAAGAACATTTTCCTTTTATGATAGTGATCTTGGTGTCCTCTTTCAGAAATCTCAGCCTAACCCAAGATCATAAAGATTTGCTCCAATTCTTCCTAGAAGTTCAGAGGCATGGGTTTTGAATTTAAGACTGGGGTCTTAGTTTTTGTACATAGTATGAGGTATTAACTCTGTGTGTATGTGTGTGTGTGTGTGTGTGTGTGTGTGTGTGTGTGTGTGTGCGTTTAACTAATGCAGTAGTATTTGTTGATTCTTTTTTAATAAGTTGTTTTTTAACCTTTATCAAAAATCAACTGACCTTATACCTACGTATATTTTGGGGGGGGAGGTTCATATTCACTCCATTTATTTGTCTCCATCAATGCCACACAGCCCTAGTTACTAGACCTTTAAAACGATCTTGAAGTCAATAAGGTTGCTCCTCTAATTTTTCTGTTCTTCAAAATTGTTTTTATTTTCTTAGTTTATATATACACAGAGAGATCCATGAAGATTATCACTAAGGATAGACCTACACAGCTCCACCATTTCCAGAGACCATTTTTCCCCTTTCTTTTTGATAGACTGCAGGACAAAGAGAGAAAAAGAGAGAAGAGAGCCAAAAAGAGATAAATCTAAACTCCATTGCCCCTAAAGCTTCCCCTACAGGTGAGACTGGGGGGTTGAACACTGGTTTTGTTGTTGTTGGTTTTGTTGTTGTTTTATTGATTTACTAATGGTCTACAGGATGGTAGGATAAGAGGGGTATAATTCCACACAATTCCACCAGAGTGCCACATCCCCTCCATTGGGAAGACTTCCTGTTCTTTGTCCCCTGGAAATATGGACCCAGGATCATTATGGGGTGCAGAAGGTGGAAGGTCTGGCTTCTGTAATTGCTTCTCTGCTGGATTTGGGTGTTGGCAAGTCGATCTGTACGCTCAGCCTATCTCTAGCGGGACAGGGCTCTGGGCAAGTGGGGCTCCAGGATACATTGCTAAATTGGTAACGTGAGCACTATACCAGGTGAGCTGCCACTCAGCCCCTGTAAGAATTTTAGAAACAACTTTCTGGTTACTACAAAAAAGAAAATCCTGTTAGGATTTTTATTGGAATTTCAATGAATATTTAGATTAAATTCAAAGAGAATTTACATCTTAATAATGTTGTGCGCTCTAATTCACGCACATGGTGTTTCAATCTCCTCATTATCTTCTTGGTTTATTACATCAATATTTATAGTATGTAAATCTTGCAAACATTTATTAGATTTATACTTAATTATTTCACTGTCTTTGATGCCATTGTGCATGGTAGCTTTTTTCAGTTTCAATCTCCAGTAGTTCAGTGCTAATATACAGAAGCATATGACTGATGTTTATATTCCAACTTTGTATCTGCACATTTAAACTCACTTATATACATTGCTAGAAATGGAATTCAGAGTGTCACACATACACTCTACCACCCAGTTACCTCCCCAGACATATATATATTTTTTCCATGAAGGCATGAGACAGAATGAGAGACAGATCACAAAGCCGTGCTCCGCCACCCACAGAGTATCATTCAGTCATTCATTCTGTCTTTGTTGGAATCAGGAGGTACTCACCCAGTCAAGTGCACACCTTACCATTTGGTCTTCATTGATCTTAGGCTGTGCTAGAGATGAAACCCAAGGCCTCACACTGTCAAAGTGGGCTCTCAATTTCTAGGTCACTTCCCTGAGCCCTCGGCAAACTTTTTTGTAAATAAGTTGGAGTTTTCTATCTGGAGTTTTTTTTATAGCACATAGAAATAGCTATATATTTCTTCCTTTCCAGTCTCTGTGGCTTTTTTATTTTTCCTGATGGTTTTATTGACTAATCCCTCTGTGCAGTGCTGAATAGAAAAGGTAAGAGCAGACAAGCTCGCCATGTTCTTATTCATGTGGGGAAGAAAATCAGCCCCTCACCACTAAATATGATATTAGCTGTAGGGTGTTTTGTAACTGCCCGTGAGTAAGTGGCTTTAATTCTTCTTTTGACTGAATATTGGATTTTGTCACATGCTTACTTTGCATCTACTGGGATAGTTATGTGATTTTCTTCTTTCTTTTGCAATACGGTGAATTACACTGATTTATTTTTCAATGTTTAGCCAGCCTTGCAATCCTCAGAGGAGACCCACTTGTTCTTGCTAGATAGACACTTCTATATTCTTTGGAGTCTTATGTTAAGAACATTTGCAATATCTTTGTACAGTTTTGGTGCCATAGTAATGCTTACCTCATGTAATGAGTTTTCAATTTTTCTGGAGGTGTTGTAGTTCTTGTGTCATCTCTTCCTTAATTACTTAGTGGAGTTCAAGGGTGAAATGATTTGGACTTAAAGTTTTCTTTATGGGTAGCTTTTTTTAGTATAAATTCAATGTTTATAGTAAATAAAAGGTTTTTAATTCTTCTTAAGTGAGTATGAGAGTCTATGACTTTGAGTAATTTGTCCCATTAATTTAACATAGCAAGCATATGGGCATAAATATGGGCATTGTATTTTAATATTCCTTTATTGTTCTTTTTATGGCTTTAGGATATGTGTGTGTGTGTGTGTGTGTGTGTGTGTGTGTGTGTGTGTGTGTGAGCTTTCACTTTATTTTTTTTTATTTTGTTTATAAAAAGGAAACACTAACAAAACCATAGGATAAGAGGGGTACAACTCCACACAATTCCCACCACCAGAACTCTGTATCCCATCCCCTCCCCTGATAGCTTTCCTATTCTTTATCCCTCTGGGAGTATGGACCCAGGGTCGTTGTGGGATGCAGAAGGTAGAAGGTCTGGCTTCTGTAATTACTTCCCAGATGAACATGGGCGTTGACAGGTCGATCCATACTCTCAGCCTGCCTCTGACTTTAGGATCTTTAATTATGCACCTACTCCTATTTGAGGTACTATTTGTCTCTTCTCAGTTTTTGCCATAATAAATCATGCCACAGGTTTATCAAATGTACCCTTTTTTTTTTTTCAAAGAAACAGCTTTGAGTTTTTGCTGTTGCTTTTCTGTTTCCTAATTCATTTGCTTCTACTCTACTCTTCATATTTTCTCTCTTTGGGTTTAATTTGCCTTTCTTATTCTATTTTTTTTAGATTTTTAAATATTTATTTATTCCATTTTGTTGGCCTTGTTGTTTTATTGTTGTAGTTATTATTGTTGTTATTGATGTCGTTGTTATTGATGTCATCACTGTTGGATAGGACAGAGAGAAATGAAATGGGAGGAAGACAGAGGGGGGAGAGAAAGATAAACACCTGCAGACCTGCTTCACCACTTGTGAAGTGACTCCTCTGTAGGTGGGGAGCCGGGGGCTCGAACCGGGATCCTTAATGCTGGTCCTTGTGCTTTGTGCCAACTTATTCCAATTTTTAAGGTGGAAGTTTAAGTCATTGATTTCAGACTTTTATTTTATAATGAACGACTAAGTCCATTGGATAAGAGGGATACAATTCCATACAATTCCCACCACCAGAGTTCCACATCCTGCCCCCTCCATTGGAAGGTTTCTTATTCTTTATCCCTCTGGGAGTATGGACCCAGGATCATTATGGGGTGCAGAAGGTGGAAGGTCAGACTTTTACTCTTACTAATACTATAAACTTCCAGTGAAGCACTGCCTTAGTGGTACTCCCATAAAATTTTATATTGTATCTTCATTCAATTCAAAGTACTTCTTTTCTTTTGATTTCTTTGATTCATGTATTATTTAATTACCTATTAATTATTTTATATCCCTAATGATTATATGTTTACTCTAATAATTATTGAGAAAAAGATGCTGAAATCTTCAACTATAATTATAGATTTGTCTGTTTCTCCTTTTGTGTTTATCTTTTTACCTTTAACATTTTAAAGTTTTGTCACTGAATGCATGAACATTTAAGATCGTGAAGTCATGTTGATGAGTGAATATGGTCTCTCTTCCTTTCACCCTGTTCTCTTCCTCAGGAATTCCTATGACCCTTACATTCAAGTTCTTGATGGAGTCTGCAGTTTCACAGAGAGGAGCTTCATTCTTGTATGAACGAGTCTGCATCCTAAGCCTTCTACCTGAGCTTGTACTGTACTCAAAGTGTCTTTCACTCCTTGCAATTCTGTCTGGAGTTTTCTTTCATGCTTCCTAGCTGCTTAGTGAACTCTGTGGCTACAGAAAGACTATGACCCACATAGTCAACGACTGCCACCTCTCCAGATTCAAAGGAGGTCTCGAGACTTTACATCAGGCTCAACCTGACGCTGTTGCCTGGCTACGGAAGAAGGGCAAACGCTAGAAGAAGAAGTGAACTCTGATTGAAGTTCTTCTTTCATGTTTTCTAATTTCTTAGAAAACTCTGTTCAAAGCTCTTCTTGTTATGTTTCCCAACTCTTCAGTGAAATATTCTTTCAACTCTTGAATATGCTTCGCCGTACTATACTTGGATTCTTGAAGAGACCTCTTAATGAGTTTTCTGTACTCTTTTGTTGATAGTCCCTCTATATAATTTATTATTTGTTTCATTTCTGTGTTTTTTCATATCTGGATTTTTTTTTTTTTTTGCATTTGTGTCTGTTTACGCATTTATTGTGCTGGTTACTGCTGGCCAGAAGGTGGTGTTATTGTTGTGATCACTGGGCTTCCCTTTGTTTTTATGCTGGATGGTGGGTGGTGGGGACTGCAGGATTATGTTTCTTGTTATTTCTTTGGGCTGTGTGGCGTGTGTATATAAGGCTTCTCTGTATTATTTCAGCCTGAAACCAAGCTCACGAGTTTTCTGTTTGGTGGCTGCTGTGTTCCGAAAAGCAGGGCTCAAATGACCATTTAGCCACCAGCTGCCGCAAATTTCCTTTACGTATATCTGCCTTAGTTGATGACAGAACAGACTTATTTTCATCAGAAATGTCCTGTGTCTTTGTTCAGTAGGCTAACACCCCTGGGGTCATGGATTTAAAGATCACTGGTTCTCTTCTCTCTCAGCCAGTTCTCCTTGGCTGTGCATAGAGAGCAAATGGCGCCATACACTGCTGGAGCCCTTAACCCCTGTGTGTTTGGTTCTGGTCCCACAGTGCCCCTTTCTCACCCCAACCACACATGGAGCACCCACCTGAGGCGTCAGTGCTTCTGCGATATCTCAGCTATAGCTGCTGAGGGTCGTTAAGGTCCCTTGTCCTTGGTCCCTCTCCCCCACATAAGCAAACGAAAGTGCATAGGTGGGGAGGGTCTGGGCACCTGGGGGAGGCTTGTGGTATAGCACCCCCAGATCTGTGACCCCTACTGCCTGTTCCTGCAGTTTCTGTGATCTCCACAGAAACCCCCACCTGTGATGTGGGGTGACTGGCAATCAATCTCAGGTGTGGTCTAGAGAAGAGTGGCCCCTGGAGGAAGTTGTCACCCCCAGAGCCACCCACATCCTGCTAGCCATATCTGCCCCATCAACAATGCTACAAGGCTAGGAACCCAGGCCCGCCATCAAGGTTGTCTACTTGATAGCATCCCTGAGACATAAAGATCCCTCCCTCCCTACTCCTGGGGCTCAGCTGGGCCATTGAACAAAAGGTAGATGTGTGGCAGAGAATGCCCAAGCCTGACACAGATCATGGGGCTCTCAGCATCATCTGTGCTTGTTCCCATAGACCCCTAAACCCCTTCTCCATTTCAGAATCTCCTCCCACCCTTGTGAAACCTCCAAGAAACCATCTGACCCAAATGTGTCACAGGACTCTGTCCACAGGGACAAGCGGCACCGAGCCACCATCAGGCTCTGCAAGTCACAGAGCAGCCAGGCTGCCCTGATGCCCCAGGAGCACAAGATCTTCATGGAGGAAGCCTACAATGAAGGTGATCCTAGGCCTGGAGTGAGCAAGGTGGCCAGCTCCTGGCAGATCCTGCTGTGAGGCTTCAGGATCCTCCCACTCCCCCTTTCCCATTGAACCTCAACAGAAGCCAGGACCCCCTACTCAAAGGCTGGCTCAACCCCCCCCCCCTTAAGGGAGAACTTGCCCTCATTCTTCCAATCAAGGTTAAACTGTCACTGTTTCTGAGAATCTAGTCCAGGGTGTGACTCCAACTTAGCCCTTACTCTCTTGTGTAGCCAGGGCCTTTTAGACAGCTCACCCCCAGAAAAACAAAATTCTATAACACTGAAGAGAGTTCAGAACAGACTTGGGCCCTGACTCCTCACTGAGCCCACACAGCCCTACCAACATACTGAATGAACATCATCGAATGCTGGGTGACCAGAGGAAGGATGAAATCATGAAGAAATGAATAGAGGGATAGAGACATGAATTATTGAGTCATGAATGATGAATGAATGGATAAGTATGTGGATGTGCTCATTTATAAGTGAATGAATAATAGATGGTGAATTCATAGATGAACTTATGAATGAGTGAATGGACACATGGGTACATCGACAGAAGGATGAATTTATGAGTTGATCAAATTATAGGTGGATGAATTTATTCATGGATAAATTGGTGGATAAATGTAAGGTTGGACAGCAGGTGAACTGACACATCGATGAATGGTATTGGTTGATGGACAGATGATCAATGAATAGGTGAACTGTAGGTAAATGAAGGGGTGAAAAGTAGAATGAATCAATGAATGGATGGAAATATTCATGACTGAATAAGGATGCACAGAATGCATGCATTCCTGGTCCTTGTCCCATCTGGATAAAGCATAATAAGTATTCCAGAAGAACTTTTTAAAGTTAGGAGACCCAAAACTTCTAAATGTGTTGCAGTTCTCCAATCCTCTTTCTCAGATCTCTCTCTCTTGTTCTTGGTCTTACCCTACTCCTACCCACTCAGCCCTGCTGCTATAACGTGGTCTGCCCACAGGTTACTCACCCTCACACTTTTTTGCCATCTGCTTTAGCTGTCTGCTTCAAGATGCTCCGGGAACTGAATAATTCAGACCCTCTTCGCTTGAAATTCATCATCAAGAAGATCAACAACATGAGTCATTTGTACCCCAGCTTGGTTCTGAAAACTACTCATGATTACTTCGAGGACAACCCAGAGGTGGGTAGTGCTTGGACCACTTGAGGCAGTACAGGGAGCAAATCGGAGGACTGGTCCCCAAGACAGGCTCAGACTGTGACTCCTCCAAACAGTGACTGTATGACATGAAGGAAAACTATCCTAAATGTCAAATGGCTGAAGAGGAGAGAGAGGAGAGTGGACAGACATGTGTTGGCCACCCTCAGAACAGTTGCCTGGGGTTGACTGTATGATTCTAACTGGTGAGGAACCTGAGGCTTAGGGAAAAAGAGAAATTGGGTCAAAGTCACAGAATAATTTAGTGGCAGAGGGGGGTGGGCAGTGCACAGCTGAGCTGATAGCTGGACAGTTGGGTAGATGATTGAAAGGATTATCTGTCTATGTGCTAAAGAGTGACTAGATGAATGCGGGACTTTAGAGATGGAAAGCTTTATAATCCCACAGCAGCGCCCTATACGGACATGTTCTCATTCATTGTTCTAGCTCAAGACTTGCACATAGTTTGTCTACTAAATGGTCGACTGAACAAATGGCCAAAGGCATCTACCTATCTTCTCACTAGTGTCCCCATGATCCCACTCTGCTTGTTGCTGAACCTCTGTCCCCTCTGTCATCTACAGATTCCCACCAAGCACAAGTTCCGGCTATTCCATGTCCTAGAGACTGCCATCAGAGCCAGCAACTCCCTGCAAGAGATCTGGGAAAAAAGCTTCATGCAACTGGCACTAGATAACATGACCAAGTCCACGGTTAGCTCCCCTCCCCACAAGCAGGCTGATTCCCCTAAGGGATCCTGGGTAGGCAGGCAGCTGTCTTGGAGACCCAAAAATCCCTGTGGCTACCGAGCCTTGAGAGATACCAAGAAATATCTATCCTTTTTCTCATGTCCTTCCTGCCTGTCTCTTCCGAGCAACAACCATAGTCACCCTATGTTACGGTCTAGAAAGGTGAAGAAGAACAGCTCATGGCTTGCCTAAGGTCACACGGCCCAAAGGTGGAAAGTCAAGTGCCCACTGGAGTTCACAGACCTTTCTCCCATAGATCCCTGCATAGGGTGAACTCTACTTTATCCCCTCGCTACTCCCACTGCTCACCCACTATCCAGCTGTCATGGGCTTCCACCTCCCACCCACAAGTCCTGCTGCTGGAGACTTAGCCAGCTCTGAACCTGAGCCACACACACACCTGGAAAAACCCCAGCAGGCTGAAGTTCAGGGTATGCCCTACCCTAGCCCATAGCCTCAGCTGACCCCAACTTCTATACTGGGGGGCCTTTTATTTCACTGGGCTCTCCCAGGGTAACCCCATTGTGGATTGCTTAATGAACATGTTAGGGAGTGGTAGCCAGTCCCTCGCACTTAAGGGCTCCCACCTTGTATCCAAGACTTGCACTGCACAAAGTAGGAACAAGCATGACATCAATCACAAATGAGTTCCAGAACCCTCAAGGTACAGAGGAGGGGTCAGATCTTGGTGTGTGTGTGGGGGTAGGACATGTGCCCTGGCCACAGTGGGTGGAGACACTCCCTGTTCCCCCAGATCCATCTATAGATCTACCTAAGTGGGGATATCAGAGACAGAGAATGAAATCTGCATTCACTATTTTTTCTCTTTTCAAAGTGTTTAAACTTTAACTCATCTCTGTGAGGTAAGTGAGGCATGATACTGTGCAAGTGGTTAACAAAAGAACTGAGTGAGTAAACCACTGTAGGGAGGGGTGCAGGCATCCTGATGAGGAACACATGAGCCTAGACCAATTCCTCCCTGAAGGCAGGCCAGGACCCCCTACACACACACACACACACACACACACACACACACACACACACATCACAGGGCAATTCTGGGGGCCTTGTGGGTACAAGGGATCTAGGGATCTGGGTTGCAGGGCACATTCTGCCTCTGAGTGATGCTGTTATCAAGACCCCCACTCCATGCCACTGGAGACGCCCTAAAATGGGGTTCTTGGCATTATCAGAGGGAAGAAAGCAATTGTATGCCAAAAGTGAATGTGGCAGAGGGAGCTTTATTCAGTTCCAAGCAACCAAGCAGTCTGACAGTCCCAAAGAGGAAGCTGACAATGGAGGGAGAACACAGCCTGGCCGCCCCAAGAGAGGACCACTCCATAATACAAGTTCAGTTTTACCAAGGGGAGGACCATTCGTGCTGTTGCAAAGTGGGGAGTAGGGGCTTCTAAGAAGCCTAATGTATCGAGCATGTCTGAGGGGTCACTATGGCATCTGTAAGCAGTCACATCATAGGCCAGTGTCACTTCAACCAAGCTGATGCATTATAATGAATGTATCGTGAGCTTCATGGCTACCAGGAAGTTGTTCTGTGGTTTATTCTGGTTTCAACCATTTCTTGCCTCTGTCACCCCATTTGTCCTCACCTGCAGCACAGTGTGATCACAATCACCCTGTTGCTTCATCTTGGTTCCATAGCAGTCAGTCAGCTCTCCTGTGGGGCATCTCTACAGGTGCCATGAGTTGGTACAGGACCCACTGACCCACAGGGAGTGCATGCACATCATTCACTACCCACATCCAGAGCTAGGAGCATATGGTTGGCAAGACAGTTTAGCTGTCTGCTTGGCCATGCACTTGACCCAGGTCTGAGTCCCTGGTAAATCAAGTATAGGGTCTTCTACGGCACCGGATGAAGCTTCAGAGTTGTGAGCTCTCTGGAGAGCCCCGTAATTCATAGTATCTGTTACTTATGGATATGGGACATATGCCTCTAATTATTAAGAGCTTTGTATTGGAATCATTCATGTCAGGAATTACTTGTCTTCTCTTACTATTCCTGTCTCTCAGTCTCCAGGGATATTTGGCCAATGTCAGAGTAAACAGAGATAATGGGTCAAAAGGCCCCGCAGACAAAAGAAGCCTTATCTGATACCCCAGAACTACTTACCTTGGGGTAAGATCAGGCACTGCAGATCAAACAAAGGATCTGACGTATTCACCAAAACTGGAGATAACAAGTCTACTATTGAGTGGTTTACATACTAGAAGAGATTATTCACATGTTCTCATACTATCTTTATAAGTCTGTACTGGGAGCTGGGTGGTAGCACAGTGGGTTAAGCACACATGATGCAAAGCGCCAAGGGCCGGAGTAAGGATCCTGGTTCAAGCCCTCACTCTGCACCTGCAGGGGGGTCGCTTCACAAGCAGTGAAGCAGGTCTTCAGGTATTTATCTTTCTCTCTCCTTCTCTGTCTTCCCCTCTTCTCTTGATTTCTCTCTGTCCTTTCCAATGACAACAGCTATGACAACAATAGCAACTACAAAAAGTGCAACAACAAGGGCAACAAAATGGGAAAAATGGTCTCCAAGAGCAGTGGATTCATAGTGCAGGCACCAAGCCCCAGCAATAACCCTGGAGGCAGAAAACAAACAAAAAGTTTGTACTAACATAGCTGTATGTGCACATACTCAATAAAAAGACAGATGGAGGCCCACTTACATGATACCCAGGGACCCCCATCTTGAGAGGGACACTGGTATCTGGCACGCCAGGCTCTTCTCTCACCATCGATGGGGTTACAAGGCAATATATTCTACCCTGACTTGCAGTGGAAAACAGGATATATATCTTTCTATCTGACAAAAAAAAATTAGTCCATAGTAATAAAATCCCAGCAATGCCAAAAAGAAAAATTTAAAAAGGGACCTGGGGTCATGTCTTCTGCATCTAATGCCCAGTAGGGAGTCTCCTGCAGCCCATCTTTGTTGGTAACTCCAACTTCTAGAACCCAACCTTCCTCTTTCCACTCTCCTGCACTAAAGACATATCCTTCTGTAGCTTCTTGGAAGGCTGTGTTTAGGAAACAGAGGATGTTTGCTGCTAAGAGCTTCCCTGATTTTAAACGTTGGCCTCTTTGACTTTCTGAAGGTCTTGACTTTGCCCTCGCATCCTCCTACTTGTGACAACTGTGGACATGGGTCTTTCGTCTCAAGGAGTGGTCAGGACTTCTTACCTGAAGAATTCCTATCTCTGTTTGCCCTCTCTTTCTCTCCTCCAAGTTGCTCTTCTCTGGGTTTTCTCAGCTTGTGGGTTTGAGTCCTGAGCCCAGACCCAGGTTCTCCCCATCAAGCTTGTCTGCAGGTGGTGAGGAGTTGATGTGAAGCTTGGAACACACTGTGGGATGGTAGGACTTGACGGTCTGGGCCCAGTGATTCCCCGTCTCTATATCCTGGATCATGCATATTTCCCAGAGAATAACCTTTTCTGGTGCCCAGTCTTCAAGGGACTATCCTGTAAGTTCCCAAACCTGGTCTCCTAGGACCATCATTTCTGGAGAGATGTTGCTGGACCCTCCCGGTATGTAGAAAGGGAAGGTGTCTCTTCCCAGCCTGTCACCCCCAGGAAAGGCTTCAGCTAGCACAGCCCTGGCAGCTCTCTATCTGAACTGAAACCTATTCTATTGGGTGGGAGGATGGAACAGCCTCAACAGTGCTGAGGCGCAGCTCCCCACAGCCGGCCTCGCCCTCAGTAGGTAAGTTTGGTCTCACCCCTCTACCTCCCAGTTTCTATTATGTGGTTATGGTCATCCTCTTTTGAAATTTTGCCTTAATGTAGTTTCAGTGAAGGGATTTTTGCCCAAGAATAAACATCAGGGGGTCGGGCAGCTGTGCAGGGGGTTAAGCACACATGGTGCAAAGCGCAGGGACCTGCTTAAGGATCCCAGTTTGCCACCCCCCACTCCCTGCCTGCAGGGGGGTCATTTCACAAGCAGTGAAGCAGGTCTGTAGGTATCTGTCTTTCTCTCCCCCCCTCTCTCTTCCCTCCTCTCTCGATTTCTCTCTGTCCTATCCAACAGCAACAACAGAAATGACAATAGCAACAAGGGTGACAACAAAGGCAACAAAAATGGGAAAAGTGACCTTCAAGAGCAGTGGATTCATAGTGCAGGCACCAAGCCCCGGTGATAACCCTGAAGAAAAAAAAAAAAAAAAAAAAAAGAATAAAGATTAGATTTGATCCATCCTCTTTGTGTACAGTGGCAGGGACTGAGCCCAGGGCCTCCTGTGTGCAGGGCATGTGCTCTACCAGCTGATCCACCTGCCTGGCCCCTGGACACACCATCTCAACAAGAAGGTCCAGTCATAGAGCATTTATTCACCCCCACCTCTTACCCAGAGGCATACATTTCAAGGTGCCATCAGTGGGTGCCTGAGAGTATGAACAGCTCCAACCCCTAGATATACGGTCCTATTTCCTAGATATGCATATCTAGGATACAGTTTCATTTATAAGTTAGTTTAGTAAGAGACTCACAGTAATAAAATAGAACAGTCATAACAACAGACTGTAAGCAAAAGTTCTATGCATATGAGCACTCTCTCAGAATATTTTATCACAGCTAATATTTTGAGCCCAGTTGACTGTGGGTGACTGAAACCACCAGAGAGGGTGAGACTGCAGATGGGACCTCAGGGAGTGAGAAAAGGGGGGAGACCCTGGGGGGTGGGGGCGGACCTGGATCATCTCACTTTCAGATGGCAGCAAATGGAAAGCAGATTCCTGGCCTTAGTACCTCCCTCACCCGGAAGTCCCAGAATTGCCTGAGAGACTAGCAAATGGCTCACCTAATAGAGCAGTGGTAATGATGCACAAGGGCCCAGGTCTGAGCCCCAGGGCACCATACGGGAGTGGAGTGCCTGCAGAGGGGAAGTTTCAAGAGAAGTCAAGCAGTGCTGTCTTGTCTCTCTCTCTTCTCTCCTCTCCCCTCCTCCTCTCTCTCTCTCTCTCTCTCTCTCTCTCTCTCTCTCTCTCTCTCTCTACCTAAAAAGGAGGAGAAAGGGGAAAGAGAAGGAAGAGGAGGAGGAGGAGGAGGGAAGAGACCTGAGAGACAGCATGGTGATTATGCAAAAGACTGTCATTCCTGAGGCTCTGAGGTCCCAAGCTGAGCAGTACTCCAGCCTCTCTCTCTCTCTCTCTCTCTCTCTCTCTCTCTCTCTCTCTCTCTCCATATATATATTTCCCTCTGTGCCACTCTCATTCAAAATGAAATTTTTTTTTCCCTCCAAGGTTATTGCTGGGGCCCTGGGCAGGCACTATGAATCCATGAATCCACCGCTCCCTTCAGCAATTCCCCCTCCCCCTTTATTTTTTATAAAATAGAGAGAAATTGAGAGGGGAGGGGGAGTTATAGAGGGAGAAAGATAGACACCTGCAGACCTGCTTTGCAGTTTGTGAAGTGACCCCCCTGCAGGATGGGAGCTAGGGCTTCGAACCTAAATTCTTATGTGGGTCCTTGCTTTAAGAACTACCTGTGCTTAACTGGGTGTACCACCCCCAGACTCCCCAATTTTTTTAAAGAAAGAATGGTGGAGGGCACTTGGGAAAGCTGAGTTGCAATGTTATCTTTTTCCCCCTCTCTCTAGAAAGAGAGATGGCCCAGAATAATGAAGCCCAGTGACAAAAGAAATAATGAAAGAAAGAGACTGAGAGAAAGAGAAAGAAAGAAGAAGGGAGAGAGGGAGGAAGGGAGGAAAGGAGAAAGAGAGAAAGCATAGGAAATTAACATGTTCAGCAGGGAAGCAATTACAGAAGCCAGACCTTCCACCTTCTCACCCCACAATGATTCTGGGCCATCCTCCCAGAGGGATAAAGAATAGGGAAACTATCAAGGGAGGGGATGGGATATGGAGCTCTGGGGGTTAGGCATTGTGTGAAAATGCATCCCTCTTATCCTGTAGTCCTGTCAATATTTCCATTTTATAAATAAAAATCTTCTTAAAATTAACTGGGGTCCAGGAGACAGCGTACCCTGTAGCTTGTGCAAAGACACAGGTGAAAGCCCCAGCACCAAGTGGAACCATTATATGTGACCCCAGAAGAGAGTTCATGAATAGTGGAGCAGTGCTATGACCTGCTTATCATCCCATCTATCTGTCTCTTTACCTTCTTATCCTTCTCTGTGTCTCTCTTGTCTGGAGTTGAAAGGGAAAAAAGAGAAGAAAATAAAGCCCACTGGGAGCAGTAGAATCATGCAGGCTCATGACCCTAGCAGGCAAAAATAGATAAACAAATAAAAAATAAAGCTGCACTTGGATGTGGGTGGCAGGGGTCAGCGGGGGCCACCGGCCTGCTGACTGCAACAAAGGCAGAGGCCCAGAAGCAGAAAGAACAGCCATGGGTTTCCAGGACCCTGACAGCAGGCAGGCTGAGAGGCTCACTGAGTGCCAAGCTTGGGCTTGGGCCAGCTGCTCTCCTTCTGCCTGCTGTGTATGCTAGGCTTCCTTAGCCTGCATTTTCTGTCTAGGAAATGAGCTGACAAGAGCTGCCCAGCCCTGAGTCAGTCCACAGGCATGACATGCAAAGGTCTGTTTTTGTCCCCCATGCCCAGGAACTGGAGGAAGCCTACCAGGATGCGGCTAGCAACGTGCTGGTAGCCATCTGCAGACATTCGTGGCAGGTGGTGGCACAGCAGTTGGAGATTAAACTCCTGGGAGGTGTCTTTCCACACCGCAGCTTCATCTATGTCATGGGTGTCTTGACCTCTAACGGTAGGTGCTTCCCCTGCGATCTCAGCTCAGAAGCACTCTGGGAACCCTGTCTGAGCCCAAGCCCAGTGTCAGGACTCAGTCTTGTGGGGGGTGAGGGGAAGCCAACACCCCTTGAGTCACTCATCCATCACTCTGAGCACTGTCGATGCTACCCAACTGGGGAGGTTCTGGGCCACCTCACTGAGCAGCCAGGAGGGCTTCTTGGAGGAAGCTGCCAAGCCTGGAAGAGTTTGAAGAGGAGTTTGAAAAGGGAATGGTGTACAGGTCTTAAAGTTTTTTTTTTTGTTTGTTTGTTTGTTTTTATCTGGGGAGGTCAGTTGGCTGAGTGTGAGGGGGGCTGGAGGCCATGAGAGGAGCAGATGTGGCCACAACTGCTCTCTGTAAGATAGTCTGGCCTGGAAAGACGTCTCAGAGACGTCTCAAAGTTTGTATCCAAAAGGCTTGGAGGAAAGAGGTCCCAGCTTGTCTTGACTGTGCACGCCCTGTCCCAGAATGCCAGGCTGGGTGGCAGTCCCTCTGTTCCCAGAGTGAATTCATAGCCCTGCCCCCACCCCTGCCCCCAGAATTACCCCGAAAGCAGCCCTCCCCACTCTGAGGCTGGATTTCCAGAGTCCCTCCCAAGGTTTCCCTTCTCAACAAGCACTTCCTCATCCCACCCCATCCTCTCTCTATCTCGGTCCCCCCTTTTCCCATCCCAGAGAGGGCCCAAGGAGCCAGGCTAGAAGGATGATTCTTTGACCACTGCTGACCTACCCACCAGAGGCTACACAGCAAAGGCAACAAGGCCACAAGGCCAGCCCAGCCCCCAGCCTCTTCTGAGCTCACTCTTCCCACACACAGCAGAGACAAGCAAGAGTGGAGTCCAGGGGCAGGGAGACGGGGCCCCGTGGTCCAGCCCTGCCTACCTAGAACTGAGGCCTGGAAGCCAGTGACAACTCCTCCCCTTCCTCCACAGAGAAAATTCTCAACAAGGAAGCCAAGAAGTGCTGGGAGGAGAAAGTGGCCCAGGTAGGGAGACAGCCTGGTCACCTAGACCAATGAGGGGAGTCATGGGGGGAACAGCAAACCATGGTGAACAGGTAGGTACCTGCTGAGTCTTGGGCAGTGGCATGAGGGGATGGGAGGGAAGAAAGGGGGGAAGGGATTCCCCATTTTACAAATAAACAGATAGGTTTGGGGAAGCTAGGGAACTTGACTACCGTCTGGGGAGAGGATCCCATAGGGACATTGGGTCTCGAACCTTGGTCTCTAGACACCTCCAGAGAGCTAGTATCTGCCACGTGCAAGTCCCTTCACACCCGTCTGGGAACTGACTGGGCCCAACATGAGGAGCCAAGAAGGGTGAAGGAATCAGAACCGGGACTCAGGACAAGAGAAGAGAAGGTTGGATGGGTGGGAGGACAGCCATGCGGGGAGAGGGCTCAAGACATCCGGGGCCACCTCTGGCTACACACCCAAATGAGAGGTTTCCTAGGAGAAGAGGCCTGGTAGAGCTGGGTTCCAATTCAGATTTAACCAGTCACAGCCCTATGCTTTGGAGTGACCTGCTGGGTCTGTGCTTCCGTCCCTCATCTGTCACATGAGGATGAAAGCAGCTCAAATGTTGGTTTTGAAGATTATAGGAAAACGTCCATATGAAGCAGTTGGCACAGTGCCCAACACAGAGAAAACTCCACGAAATGGAGGTTATTGGCAGCCTATAGAAGCAGAAGGGAGCTGAGCTGGGTCATAGCACACCCAGTTGAGCACACACCTAACAATGTGCAGGGACCTGGGTTCAAGCCCCCTATCCCCACTTGCAGGGGGGGAGCTTCACAAGCAGTGAAGCAGTGCTCACGGTGTCTCCCTTTCTCTTTCTCTCTCCCCCCCATCTATCTATCTATCTATCTACCTCTCCCCTTCTCAATTTCTCCCTGTTATATCAAATGAAAGAGGGAATAAAGAAATAAAGGGAAAAAGAAAGAAGAGAAAGCAGCAGAAGGGACACAGACTAGTCACTAAAGGGCATCTAGTATAAGACCAGCAGAGCAGCAGCACAGGAAATAATAGCAAAATGAGACAGAAAATCACTAAGGATATACAAAACTTGAACAACATAATTAACCGAATTGATCTAATTGACATTCCTTTCAAACACAAAGAGGACATTCTCCAAGACAGATCATTTGCTGGACCATACATCAGGTTTCAATAAATTTAAAAGGACTGAAGTCAAACAGTACATTATCTGAACAGGACATAAATTAGAAATCAATATCAAAAATAGATCTGGAAAAATGCCATGTATCGGAAATTAGGCAACACAGTTCTAAATAACCCATATGGGTGAAAGAAGAAATCAGAGGGGAAATCAGAAAATATTCTGAACTGAATGATAATGAAAATACAACATATGGAAATTTTGTAGGAAGACAAAAAAACGCTTCAAAGGACATTTGTGGTGTTAATGTTTGTCTTAGAAAAGAAGGATGTGTAAAACCTACTATCTGAATCTCCATTTGAAGAAGCTGTGGACAAACACAGATTAAGCACAAAGGTGGGAGAAAAGGGAAGAAATCATAAAAACTACAGGAAAACTTAAGGAAAAAATTAAAGGGATGAGGGATTAATTGGAAAATGTAAATGATAAATAAAAACCAAAGTAGATTATTCAGAAAGATTAATAAAATGTTAACCTCCACAATACAATGCAATACAACGATGTAGGTTCCATGATACAACACAACCAAATAAAAACTATGGACTACTTTGGGGCTTGGAGATAGCTCAGCATATAAAGTACACACTTTACTACTCACAAAGCCCTGGGCTTAAGCCCTGGTACCACATAGAAGCATCATACACAGCAGCAAAAGGATTCCATGGATGATGAAGTGGTGGTTTGATGTCTACCTCTCTCTCTCTCTCTCTCCGTGTGTGTGTGTGTGTGTGTGTGTGTGTGTGTGTGTGTGTGTGTGTGTGTGTGTGTGTTTAAGAATTAAAATCTAAAAATAAAAAAATGGAATAGAAGGAGAAATGGTAGCCAGGAGCAGTGAATTCCTCCTGCAGGCATCAAGTCCCACAATAACCCTGATGGCAATAAAAATATAAGATTAAATAATAATAATAATGATAATAAGGAAAGAGTTGGCCAGGCGGCTCACACAGATGATTCTTTTTTTATTATTATTTAAGAAAGGAGACATTAACCAAACCATAGAATAAGAGGGGTACAATTCCTCACAATTCCCATAACCCGATCTCCATATCCCATCCCCTCCCCTGATAGCCTTCCCATTCTCTCTCTTTACTGTGTGCAAGCAGTAAATTTCAAACCCCCAGCCACCACATGGGAACACTGCACAAAAGGGAAGCATCATGTGGAGCAATGCTGTGCTGTCTCTCTCTGTGACCACCTACAGCAGTGGAATCATGCCAGTATGCAGCCCTAGTGACAACCCTAGTGGCAAAAATAACAATCCCTTGAAGGAAAAGGAAAGACATGAATGACCCATATGCAAAGAAGCAACAGTCAATGTTTAGATGCTCAGAGAGGCCTCAGTGTAAGCCCAGTGAACTCCCACCCGCAGAGAAGAGCACAGCTAAATGTCAGCCTGGGTGTGGGGAGGCCGGGACCTCGTGACTGCTGGGGAGCCGCTTGAATGGCCCAGCCTCTTTGGAAAACTGACATTTCCTTATCAGTTTCACAAAATGCTCAGCGATTTCACTTTCAGCTGCTTTCCCCAGAGACGTCAGCTTAGACACACAAGCAGGTACAGAGCAGCTCTATCCACAATAGTCTCAGACAGGGAACAACTTGTGCCTGGCACAAGAGAGAACCCTCGGGAGATCCATAACTAGTCATGTCAGCAGCCACCTGAGAGTTAGAGAAAGGATAGCAAGTTAACCAAAGCTGAAGAAATGAAATCAGAATTCTGGGGGTCAGGCTGTGGCGCACCTGGTTAAGCGCACACATTATAGTGCACAAGGTCCTAGGTTCAAGCCCCTGTCCCCACCTGCAGGTGTCTCTCAGTCTCTTTCCCTCTCTATCTTTTCCTCCCCTCTCAATTTCTCTGTTTCTATCCAATAACGTATATATACATATATCATTTATATATAAATATACATTATTTTTATATTTTATACATATATTTTTTTTTTACCAAGGTACTGATCAGCTCTGGCTTATGGTGGTGCAGGGGACTTAACCTGGGACTTTAGAGCCTCAAGCATGAAAGTCTCTTTGTATAACCATTATGCTATCTACCCCCACACTAAATAATTTTTTTTAATTTCTTTATTGGGGAATTAATGTTTTACATTCGACAGTAAATACAATGCTTTGTACATGCATAACATTTCTCAGTTTTCCACATAACAATACAACCCCCACTAGGTCCTCTGTCATCCTTTTTAAACCTATATTCTTCCCCCAACCCACCCCAGAGTCTTTTACTTTGGTGCAGTATGGCAGTTCCAGTTCAGATTCTACTTGTGTTTTCTCTTCTGATCTTGTTTTTCAACTCCACCTGAGAGTGAGGTCATACCATATTCATCCTTCTGTTTCTGACAATAAAAATATTTTTAGCTAGAATTCTGAGCACCAGCAGTTGGCTCACCCACTAGAGTGCTCACTTTGCCTTGCAGAGAGACCCAGCCACCACACAGGAGCACCTGCCTGGTGGTAGAACTGTGCTGTGTTGTCTCTCCTTCTTTCTCTCCCTCTCTGTCTCTCACCATCTATCAAAAGAAAAAAAAAAATCTACCAGGAATGGAGGAATCCTGCCAGTCACTCCCCAGTGATAACCCTGGCGGTGGGAAGAAAAAGTTGAATTTGATAAATATAATAACACAGATGACTCTGAGACTCAAATACAGCAGGCAAAAGTCCAATCGTAGGGAATTTTAGAAATAACAAAACTGATCTCTTAGCAATACATCAAAACCATTTGTGTAGTGATGGAGATTACTTAGGATAGAACACAAGAGAGTTTTCCAGATGGTCGGAATTATGTAGCTCTATATAGTTGTCAAAATTCATGGCACTGGACAGTAAAGATCTGTACCTTTCACTGTTCGTAAACATACCCCAAAATACATTGAAAAGTTTAAACTTTGTAAACAGCTATGTTTCGAAATTTAGAATTTTCAGATTCTTTTAAGTAATGTGTCATATTCGTTATATAGTCTGTGAACACCTGTAGCAAGGTCTGGACCAAATGCAAAATCAGATATTATTATCTGGGGCCAGGAGAGAGCTCACCCAGTAGACCACACACTTTGCCACACACAAAAACCGGGGTTCAAGTCCCTGGCACCATAATGGAGCACTACGCACAACACAGGAGTAAGCTGAATATTAACTGGGTCTGTTTGGGTCAGTGTTTGCCTATACATGTATGGGTAAGAAACAGTGGTTCTGGGAGCCTGGCGGCAGCAGCGGGTTAAACACACATGGCGCAAAGCTGCAAGGACCAGCGTAAGGATTCTGGTTCGAGCCCCCGGCTCCCCACCTGCAGGCGGTGAAGCAGGTCTGCAGATGTCTGTCTTTCTCTTCCCCTCACTGTCTTTCCCCTCCTATCTCCATTTCTCTCTGTCCTAGCCAACAACAATGACATCAATAACAATAACTACAACAATAAAACAAGGGCAACAAAAGGAAATAAATAAATATATAAAAAAAAAAACAGTGGTTCTGCCTTTACCCTCCCCACCCCCAGGATCTTGCAAAAAGAACAATAAGAGTGTGTTTACTGACTGAAAGGCTCCTCTAAATTGTGCTGAAGTTTGGGGAGAAAATTTATCTTCAGAAGGCGCAAACCTCCCCATCCTACAGGGGGCGCTCTAAGTGCAACATGAGTCCATCAAGGCTGCTCTCAAAGGCAGGCATAGCTATGTATTGCTTCCGTAGGATTTGTTCCTACAAATGAACTCACTTGAGGAAATGTAGGCAAGTCTTGAATTTTAACTGATAGGTCAAACTCACCCCCCCCCCCCGCATGTGTGTGCGTGCGCAAGCGCGCGCACACACACACACACACACACAGATCCACACACAAATAGTACAGATACTAACTACAGAATCAGTCTCTAAGGACTAGAAATTAAGGGACTATGCCCTTAAAGATTGAGTCTAAGTGGAGGGAGATGCATAATGGTTATGCAAACACATTGTCGTTCTCATGCCAGAGGCTCCTAGGCCCAGATTCAGCAGTTTACACCAACCACCATAAGCCAGATCTGAGCAGGGCTCTGGTAAAAAAAAAAAAAGACAACTAACTAGTTTTTAATTTTTAAAAAAAAAAAAAGCTATGGAGGAAGGAAGGAATGGAGGGCGGAGGGAGGAAGGGAAAAGAAAAGAAAAATGACTAGACTATAATTAGTATCTGTATCATGTGTGGTTCACTAAATAAGTTGTTTATCTCGAAGGATTTGACAGTAAGTGGGGCAAAAAAAATTTTTTTCTATCAAGGTAACAGATTTTGCTAAATGGACTTCTTAAAATGTTATTTTTGTTATTATTTGATAGGACAGAGAAACTAAGAGGGAAATAAGAGAAGGGGCTGGGTGGTGGTGCACCTGGTTGAGTGTGTATGTTACAGAGCACAAGGACCCAGGTTCAAGCCCCCAGTCCCCACTTGCAAGGGAAAAGCTTTGTGAGTGGTGAAGCAGAACTGCAAGTGTCTTTCTGTCTCTCTCTCTTATCTCTCCCTTCCCTCTTGATTTCTGTCTCTATTCAATGAATAAAGTTAATGAAAATGATAAAATCTATTTATATATATTTAAAAAGAGAGAGACAATTACAGCATTGTTTCACCACTAGTCATTCAAACCCCTCCTGCAGGTGGGGACAGAGGGCTTGAACCCAGGTCCTGGAGCACTGTAGTGTGTGCTCAACCAGATTCACTACTATTTTTTTTTCTTTTAAGGTGTTTGTGTTTAGGATTGTATTTATAAGAGGTGTGTCCACCCTTTCTAAGAACCTTGAAGTAATTGAACTGTGGACACTGGGAATGCCAGATATGGGGCAGTCCTGTGATCATCATCATAAAAACATGTGGCATCAGACAGAACCCTTAGGACTTTATTTTTGAAAGATTTATTTCACCTCTCATTCATTCATTCAAAAAAAAATGAGTGGGAGATAAAATACTAAGTAGAGTGCATGCCTTGTGGTACACATGGCCCTGGGTTTGATCCCCAATACCATGTAGGAGCACTGTGCATGGTACCAGGGGAGTTCCATGAATGGTGGAACAGTGATGTGTGTGTGTGTGTGTGTGTGTGTGTGTGTGTGTGTGTGTGTGTGTGTGTGTGTTTCCCTCTCTATCTCTCTCACTCTCCCCTCAGATTAAAAAAAAAATTGAGAAAATTGACCTGGAAGGTGACATAGCAGTGTTACGGCCCTTGCACAAGGTCCTTGCAACACACACACACACGCACTCGATACCTGCAGACACTGTTCTAGATGGAGTACAAACAGCTCTCTTGACACCCACAGTGTGGACCACCTTTTGCCCAGGCGCCCGGAGTTCCTGATGTCTGAACCCCTAGCCAGGGGGTGGAGGGAGGCATAGTCATGCTTTCTCTTTCCAGCCTCCCCTTGATTTTCAGGGAAGGGGGTCTTGGAGATTAAACTTCTTTGTCCCTGGGGTAGGGCCAGAGGCCACAGGTGGAACAGTGACACCAGGACAGTGGAAACAGGTTCCTATTGG
Source organism: Erinaceus europaeus (assembly GCF_950295315.1). Classification (NCBI taxonomy): domain Eukaryota; kingdom Metazoa; phylum Chordata; class Mammalia; order Eulipotyphla; family Erinaceidae; genus Erinaceus; species Erinaceus europaeus. The sequence continues at coordinate 12,617,885 of NC_080169.1, forward strand.
CCATAATGGGCAGAGCAGGCATGGACCTCAGCCTTGAGGGAGAGGAAACACCTTGTTCCATGTCCTTCCTTCTGTTAACAGATGGTCTGCAAGTCAACTCATTTCCTGAATGAGAAGGAGTGGTCCAAGGAACTGCTGTGTATGCTCACCAAGCCCAACCGGACACACCAGGAACAGTCCCCAGAGAAGGTAGGCATGCCCTGCCTCCCCCTGGGCTGGCTTAGAAAGACACCCCAAAAGAACACACACCAAGCAGCCCCCTGACCCACCACCAGAAGCTGTCAGCAACACCAACACCAAACCTGGGGCCCTTAGTGAGAAACTGGGGGTGGGGTGGGGTCACTGACGGAAACAGAGGGCTGGGGTCTGGGAGCATGACTTCAAGCCACGCCCAGGAAGCTCAAACATCAGGGGGGCCTTTGGGGCCCCAAAAGAGGGCAGTCTAGGAGAATGGGGACAGCAGACCATCTGGGAAATGAGAATGGACAGAAACGGTCGACTCAGACAGGAAGCTGACCTCCCCACCACCATCCACAGGCCTTCCTGTTCATCTTCTATGGGTTGATGCTTCAAGCAGAGAAGAGCAGCACTACGGTCCGAACACACTTGAAGACCCTCTTAGAGACATCCCACCAGTGGGCCAGACAGAGGGAGGTGAGGAAAACAGCTCCCAGGAGACCAGGCACTGATAGACCAAGGTGCCTGCTCACACTTGACCCTGACCCTGACCTGTTCACACACTGACCCCTGACCTTGCTCATATTCTGCCCCCTGACCTTGCTCACACTCTGACCCCTCACCCTGCTCACACTCTGACCCCTAACCCTGCTCACACTCTGACCCCTAACCCTGCTCATACTCTAACCGCTGACCCTGCTCACACTCTGACCCCTGACCCTGCTCACACTCTGACCCCTCACCCTGCTCATGCTCTGACCCCCTAACCCTGCTCATACTCTAACCGCTGACCCTGCTCACACTCTGACCCCTGACCCTGCTCACACTCTGACCCCTGACCCTGCTCACACTCTGACCCTGACCCTACACACACTCTGACCTTGAGACATCACAGGGTCCCCTCCCTTTCCCATATCCTGGTCTTCTTCCTTGAATCCACAGCTGTTTCCTGCACCCTCATCTCTGCCTCTACATAGATCTGCTTTGAGCTGGTGTTGGGGGTGGGTGGGGGTTATGTGCCTCCAGGCAGTCATCTCTCCCTCCTGCCCCCAGAGGAGCAGCTGGGGTTGAGTGCAGAGCTACAGACCCTATGGAGTCAGGGTGGGAGGGAAGTAAGTGCCTGTCAGCTCAGATGAGCCCTCTACCGTCCTGGGCCTCAGCTTCCACAGGTGAGGAGCCAGGTCTGATCTTCTTGTCCCTCCCATAGGGCATAGCTCTCACCATGGGGCTGGCTGCAGCCTGCCATCTGGACCACGTCTGGGCCGTCCTGGACCAGTTTGGCCGGAGCAAGCCCATCAAGTGGAGCCTCCACAGCTACTCCCCAAAGGTATTGACTGGGAGATTGTCAGGGACTCAGCAAGGGACCACAGCCTCCAGACCCCACCTTCCATGAGTGCTGGGTCCTCCAAGTCAGGATTCACAGACAACACAGGCTCTGAACCGCACACCCAGACCTCCAGTCCCACCTCATACCCCTGTTCCTCAGTTTCCTCCCTTGAGTCATAATCCTACCCTCCAACCCCCATTATGAGGGCTGAAGACACTGGCACTGAGAGGCACTGGCCCACTGCGTGACATCTGCAGTGTGGATGTGGCTGGGTTTTGTTTGTTGTTGTTATTTAATTTTAAATATGTATGTATTTATTCCCTTTTGTTGCCCTTGTTTTTATTGTTGTAGTTATTTTTTATATTTGTTTATTTTCCCTTTTGTTGCCCTTGTTTTTTATTGTTGTTGTAGTTATTGCCATTGTTGATGTTGTCTTTGTTGGATAGGACAGAGAGAAATGGAGAGAGGAGGGGAAGACAGGGGAAGAGAAAGATAGACACCTGCAGACCTGCTTCACCACTTGTGGAGCGACTCCCCTGCAGGTGGGAGCGAGTCAGGGACTTGAACGGGGATCCTTACACCGGCCCTTGCACTTTGTGCCACCTGCACTTAACCCGCTGTGCTACCACCTGACTCCCCTGTGGCTGGGTTTTATGAATGACTCTTTGGTCATGTGCCACATCTGAGACCTAAGACCAGGGCCAGAGACCCCCATTCTCTTGGTCTCACCTGGAGTCAGGTCCCAGCTGTCCCATCACTGACTGTCTAGGGGGAGGTATGACCCTCCTAGGGCCCCCCTTTGGCCCCAAGGCAGGGGCCATGGGAAGGAGGTGGGCCTTAGACTCTGGGGAAGGGGATACCCCATGGTTGAACAGGATGAGGAAGATGAGGGGCTTAGAGATAGAGCCACATACTCTCCGTGCACCCCAAGTGACCACCAAGGCTAACCGTAAGCACCACCACCTCCACATACACATACACAAACACACCAGAGCCAACTCCACTCCCAGTGCTCTCCTGAGGCCTGCCAACCCCCCCACCCCAAAACACCCTGCCTCCAGCACCTGGGTGGGGTGCCTCCCATCCCACCACTTCTCTGACTGGCGTTCTGTGTCTGTCTCTGCCCTGCCTGCAGATACCAGGGGACGTGCGATGGAAATGGGCCAGCAGCACCATCCTCCTCGCCTACGGCCAGATGGCAGCCAAGGCCAAGACCCGAATCCTCCCCTGGGTGGACAACATCCTATCAAGGATGATCTTCTACTTCCACTACAGCTCCTGGGTATGGCACCAGAGGGTGCACTGGGCCCTGCCAGCACAAGGAGGGATTCCGGGACCTACCAGGGTCTGGGATCACCCCACCTTTCCACCTTCCACTCCCACCCTACAGTCATGAAGAGCAGATTAGTCTCCTTCCTCAGTTGTGTGTGCAGACCCTAGGTGACCACACACACACACACACACACACACACACACACACACACACCCTCACCCTCTGAGGGCAGTCCCCTGATTCTGCCAGCACAAGGAGGGAGTGGGCAGTCTGGGGGAGTTTACTACATACCATGACCTGCAGGAGGAGTGGGAGGCACACACAGAGAAAAGCAGGACATCACTGGGCTTTCTTTCTTTTGGCTGATCCGGGTTTCACCACTCCAGGTTGACTTTTTCAGATAGAAAAGACAGACAGCACAACACTGAAGCTTCTTCCAGTGCAGGGAGAGCTGACCTTGAATGGGAACTACCCTAGTGAGCTAGCTTGCTGACCCTCATTGATGGGCTTTTTCCAATCACCCCCTGATGTTCTAGGACCATCCCTATGTTCACAGCTCTTTAGTGAGACTTTTTTTGTTAGTGATTCAACAGTGTTTTTGCAAACATATTACGAATCCAGGGGTATTGTTTCACACCCTCAACAGAAGTCCCAGGTACTTTTCCCTCCTTCTACCCTGTTCCCCACCATAGTTTTCAGAATCTGAGAGACAGTTGGATTACCATTTTCTTTGCAAGTTTGTTTGCTTTACTCAGCTATATTCCACATGTGAGCAAAACCATCTGGAAGGCAATCCTCACCCCTTTCCCTCCCAAGCGTAATCACCTCCAGTTCCATCAGGTTATCCCAAACAACAGAATCTCATCTTTTGTTTGTTTGCTTGCTTGCTTGCTTGTTTTTATTACAGAGTCACATCCCATAGAGTACATATCTCATAACTGCTTTAGCCAGTCATCGGTTGATGGGCATGTAGGCTGCTTCCACTCTTTGGCTGTTGTGAATGATGCAGCTGTGAACATAGGGGTGCACATGTCCCCTTGAATTAGTGTACTCACATCCTTTGGGATAGACGTGGAAAGACATTAGGATCCAGCATACATCCAGAGAACATGTTCATGGTTTTTAAAAGAAGTCTTATGGGCTCATTGTATCTCTAAGATCCCAGGGAGAGATCATGTGAGAGTGGCCTCACCCTGGTGTGACTGTGACCCTCACACTCTACCTCTCCTTTCTACTCCTTGGTCTGGTCCCCTGACCGGTTCCCCTGCCACGTGCCCTGACCTGCCCCTGTGCCAGGATGAGACCCTGAAGCAGAGCTTCCTCACGGCAGTCCTCATGCTCGTGGGTGCCATCAGTCGCAACGAGGGTGCCCACAGCTACGAGTTCTCACAGATCCCCGAGCTGCTTGACTGCCTGATAGTGAGTACGGGAGCCAAGGCGGGGCTCCCCTGGCATGTGCATGAGAGACACCTCGGGGATGAGCCTGGCACTATCACCCAGAATGCAGCCCCACACCCCCACTCGACTCAAAGACAGCAGCCTTGATTTGCCCAGGTACAGGCACCTCACAGGTCACGTAGCCACGGCCGAGGTCCTGCAAAGCCAACATCACCCATGCTGACCTAGTTCAAGGCAGCTGTTGCTAGAACTTTGGGCCCCCTGGGAGCCCTGTGAGTTGTGGAGGAAATGCATGGATGACATGACTGTAACAGTTATGGCAACAAACTCAGAGCAAAGACTGGCTAAATAGCTCACTGGGTAGTGCACCTGCTGTGTCGGGTATGACCCAGTCTCTGCCACAGTAAAAGAAGCTTCATTGCTGTTATGTGTCTTTCCCTCTCTTCCTTCTCTATTTCTTTCTCTTCCTCCTCCTCCTCCTCCTCCTTCTTTTTCCTCTCTCTCTCTCTCTATCTCTCTCTCTCTCTCTCCTCCAGGGTTATCACTAGAGCTCAGTGCTGGCACTAGGAATCCACTGCTCCCGGAGGCCATTTTTTCCATTTTTAATTGGATAAGACAGAGAGAAATTAAGAGAGGAGGGGGAGATAGAGAGGGAGCGAGAAAGATAAGACACCTGCAGACCTGCTTCACCACTTGCAAAGTGATCCCCCCGGAGGTGGGGAGCTGGGGGTTCAAACCAGGATCTTTACGGGTATCCTTGCACTTTATACTATGTGTGCTTAACCCAGTGTGCTACCACCCAGCCTCCTGTTTCTTCTCTTTCTATCTCAAAAAAAATGTGGGGAGGTAGCGACCTGGTTGAGTACACATGTTACAATGTGCAAGGACCTGGGTTCGAGCTCCCGCTCCCCACCTGCATGGGGGTGAAGCTTCACAAATGGTGAATCAGGGCTGTGGGTGTCTCTCTGTCTCTCTCTCCCTGTCTGTCTCTCCTTCCCTTCTTGAGTTCAGGCTGTCTCTATCCAAAAATAACAATAATAAAAAAATAATAAAATTAAAAAGGTAACAAGCAAAGTCTGCTGTAAACAGTGAAACATAAGTAATGATCCAAAATATCTCTATAAAAAAAAAAAAACTTTTTCTCAGAGTTTCCCAAAGTCATGAAGCTAGCACAAGGGTAACCAGAATAGGACCTTCCCAATTCTTAAATCTACGCTCAGTATTACTCAGGTCACAGTGCCCCTCCCAGATGGACATGAAGCTAGAGCTCTAAACCTGTGGGGTCATAGGGAACACCTGGTGTCAAGGGCCAGGCAGTGGCATACCTGGTTAAGGGCTCACATTACAGTGTGTAAGGAGCCAGGTTCAAACCCTTGGTCTCCACCTGCAGGGAGAAAGCTTCATAAGCAGTGAAGCTTATGGGTGTCTCTCTGACTCTTTCCCTATCTCCTCCTGCCTTCTCAATTTCTCTCTGTCTCTATCCAATAATAAATAAATTAAGATTACCAAAATTAAAAAAAAAACACCTGGTATCAGAAGTGGGCTAGGATGCAGGGAGGTGAGGGGAGAGCTTAGCCTATTAGAGCACCAACCTGCATTGCCCAAGACCCCATAAACTACAAGTTCAGTCCTTAGCATTGCCTTGGCCCAAAGCTCAGTTCTTCTTCTAGCGTTTGCCCTTCTTCCGTAGCCAGTCAACAGCGTCAGGTTGAGCCTGATGTAAAGTTTCAAGACCTCCTTTGAATCTGGAGAGGTGGCAGTCGTTGACAAAGCTCAGTAGTGCTCTGGCTCTCTCTCTTTCCCTTTCTCTCTCTCTCTTTCCCTCCCACCCTCCCTCTTTCCATTCTTTCCCCTCTTATTCTTACTCTCTTTCTCATAATAAATAAAGTTTTAAAAAAAGTGGTAGCAAACAGCTCACCAGGGGAGTGGACCTGCTTTACCATGTGTGCAACCCAGGTTCCAGCCTAACCCACCAAACTGAATGAGGCTCAGGAGCTGAAGGCTCTCTCTCTCTCTCTCTCTCTCTCTCTCCCTCCCTCTCTCCCTCTCTCCCTCTCCCTCTCTTTCTCTCTCTCTCTCTCCCTCTCTTTCTCTCTCTCTCCCTCTCTCTCTCTCTCTTTCTGTGTGTGTGTGTGTGTGTGTGTGTGTGTGTGTGTGTTTCTCTCTTGCTACACATACACATACATATGTCAGCCCGGGAAGCACTGGGTGGGAAAGCACACCCAGTTAAGCATACATAGTACTAAGTACAAGGACCAACACAAGGATCCCGGTTCAAGCCCCCAGGCTCCCACCTGCAGGGGGATCATTTCTCAGTTGGTGAAGCAGGTCTGCAGATGTCTATCTTTCTCTTTCTATCTTCCCCTCTTCTCTCAATTTCTCTATGTCTTATCCAATAAAATGAGGGGGGAAATTCCATGTGGGGGCGGGTGGGTGGTGGTACACCTGGTTGAGTGCACATGTTTCCATGAGCAAGGACCCAGGTTCAAGCCCCCATTCCCCACCTGCCGGGGGAAAGCTTTATGAGTGGTGAAGCAAGACTGCAGGTGTCTTTCAATCTCTCTTCCTCTCTAACACCCTCTTCACTCTCTACTCCTGGCTGTCTCTATCCAATAAATAAATAAAGATAATGTTTTTTTAATTTGAAAAAAGAAAAAGGGAAAATGACCACCAGGAGTGATGGATTCATAGTGCCCGCTCTGAGCCCCAGAAATAACCCTGGTGGTAAAAGGGGGAAAAAGTCAGCCCAAATCAGTGAAGATTGGGTGGTGACAAAAAAAGAAAGAATGAAAGAGAAGAGAGAAGGAAAGAAAGGAAGAAAGGAAGGAAGGAGGAAGAAAGGAGGGAGGGAAGAAGGAAAGAAAGAAAGGGAAGGAAGGAAGGAAGGAAGGAAGGAAGGAAGGAAGGAAGGAAGGAATCAAGAAAGAGAGAGAAAGGGAGACTCAGTCCTCTCTGGGGTTGCAGGTGCTGATGGAGAAGGAGCCCCAGGACACACTGTGCTCATCAGCCCGCCAGCAAGTCATCCAGATCATCTCCAAGCTCTGGTAGGTCCCTGGCCCCCAGGCAGGGCTTCCTGGGCATCAGACAGCCGCCTCTGCTCTGGCCTGGTGTCAGCAGGACCCCAAGGTCAGGGAGGCTTGCAGGCCGTCTAGGCTCCATTGAGCAAGTTGAAGGCGGTCACGGGGGTAGGGGAGGTAGCTCAGGGAGGACAGCGCATTTGGCCAGGAGGCATAGTCACTCCTTGCAGTCAATACCGGACCACAGCGAACCCCCCACCCCAACATTCAAGATCATCAACCTTTCGTGGCAATAGCCAGATCCACTGGGAGGTACTGAGAGGAGAAAGTGCAGAGAGAAACCGGTGCAAGTGTCCAGCCATTGTTGAGGACGGTGGGAGTCCAGAGAGGGCTGGGTGGGGCTTCTTTCTTCTTCTAGCGTTTGCCCTTCTTCCGTAGCCAGTCAACAGCGTCAGGTTGAGCCTGATGTAAAGTTTCGAGACCTCCTTTGAATCTGGAGAGGTGGCAGTCATTGACTATGTGGGTCATAGTCTGTCTGTAGCCGCAGGGGCAGTTCGGGTCGTCTCTGGCCCCCCAGTGATGGAACATAGCGGCGCACTAGCCATGGCCTGTTCGATAGCGATTGAGGAGGGCCCAATCATAACGTGCTAGGTCAAAGCCGGGTGGACGCTTGCAGGGGTCTGTGATGAGGTGTTTGTTCTTTACCTCAGCTGACTGCCAACTCTGTTTCCAAGAGACTGGAACAGAGAAGTTCAGTGTAGGCGTAGGGGACCAGATTGGGTGACAAGACGTCAAGCGTTGGACAGGGTGGGCGAAGATATCCGCGTATATTGGCAGGTCCGGTCGAGCGTAGACGTGGGAAATGAACTTAGATGATGCCGCATCCCGACGAATATCTGGCGGGGCGATGTTGCTAAGAACTGGCAGCCATGGAACCGGGGTGGAACGGATGGTTCCAGAAATTATCCTCATGGAGGAATATAATTTGGAATTGACCAAGTGGACATGGGGGCTACGGAACCATACTGGGGCACAGTATTCTGCAGTGGAATAGCATAATGCCAGAGATGATGGTGGGGCTTCTGAAGAGCAGTCAGTCAGGATCCAGCCCCACCTGTGCCTAGACCCACCACCTCTCCCAGCCCCACTGTCCTACAACTAAGTGCAGGGCTCCCTGCTCTAGGCTCAGGGACTGTGTCTGCTCTCAGACCTGATGCTTGGAGCATGGCCATGAAACACACATCCTGGGGGCTGATGATGGAGAAAAAGAGCGGGTAACTCATTCCCCTCAAGGGCTGAGGAATAAGGCATCAGTGCTGAGTCAGGAGCCCTGACTGACAGAGGACAGACAGACAGAACAAGCCTGTGCCCAGCACTTGGGTCTCCCTGGGGAGGAGGCTTAGGGACAGAGGCCTGGGGGCTACCCTGCGTCCTGTGAGGACCTGATGGAAGGAATGGCAGGTACAAAGACCCTGAGGTTGGGGCACACCTGGGGTATTGTAGGACCAACACAGGGGTCAGAGTGACCGGAGCAGGGTGAGCAAGGTCAAGCCCAAATGAAGTCCCTGGCATCATGCAGGCCACTCTTGGCTTAGGAAAGGTGGGGTGGGGGTGGGGCAGGTGGTGGCTCACCCGTTAAGAGCACATATTACCAAGCTCAAGGACCAGGATTCCAGCCCCCACTCTCTCTGTCCTATCTAATAAAAATTAGAAGAAAAAAAATGGGGGAATGACACCGAGCCCCAGTGGTAAAATAAATATCCCTGGTGGCAAAAAAGAAAGAAAGAGAAAAAAATGGTAGAGTGGTTGGTATTGGGGGCAACATTTGCACTTCTGCTGTGGGAGTGGATCGTGATATAAGCAGGGGTCGGGGACCAGCAAGGAGCCCCTTTAACAATCTAGGAGAAAGATGATGAATGATGAGGGGTAGGAAGTGGTTAAATCCGAGATCAGTTCGACTGGAGGGCTGTCAGGCCGTTGAGATGGATACAACATCCAGAAGAGAATCCAGAACCAGAGGTGCTTCTCTCTGCTCTTGCCTCCAGGGTTACTGCTGGGGCTCCAAGCCTGCACACTTCTGCCACTTCCACTTCACCACTCTATCTTTTCTTTTAAGAGGGTGAGAGACAGAGAACTGAAAAGACAGGGACTCAAGGAGAGGCATACATAGCACTGCTCCACCACTCCTGGAGCCGCCCTGTGCAGGCGCTCACACCCAAGGCCTCATGTCTGGGGAAAGATGCCCCCTGCCAGGTATGTCACCATCCCAACTTTACCACAAGCAACCAGGATGATGGGGAGACATCAGTGGGGCTCATGGGAGATCCAGCAACGTGGGGGTGGGCAATGGTCATGGGGTCAGGTGGTGGCGCACCTGGCTGAGTGCACCTGTAATGATGTGCAAGGATGCAGGTTCGAGCCCCTGGTCCCTACATACAGGGAGAAAGCTTTGCAAGTGGTGAAGCAGTACTGCTGGTGTCTCTCTTCCTCCCTAGCATTCCCTTCCTTCTTGATTTATGGCTGTCTCTATCCAATAAATAAATATAATAAAAATATTTTTAAAGAAGTGGTCATGGAGAGGGGGTCTGGGTGGTGGCACACCTGCTAAAGCACATACATTAGTGTTTGTAAAGGACCCAGGTTCAAGTCCTTGGTCCCCACCTACAGGAAGGAAGCCTCACAAGAGCTGAAGCAGACTGAAGGTGTAGCTCTGTCTCTGCCTCTCTCCCTCTCCCCTCTTAATTTCTCTCAGTCTCTACCCAAAGTAAATAAACCATATATATATATTTGCCTCCAGGGTTATCTCTGAGACTCAGTGCCTGCACTAGGAGTCCACCGATGCTGGAGGCCATTTTCCCCATTTTGTTGCCCTTGTTGTAGTTGTTACTGTTGTCATTGTTATTGTTGTCATAACTGTTGTTGTTGGATAGGACAGAGAGAAATCGAGAGAGGAGGGAAAGACAATGAGGAGGAAAGAAACATAGACACCTGCAGACCTGCTTCACTACCTATGAAGTGACCCCCTGCAGGTAGGGAGCCAGGGGATCCAACCAGGATCCTTATGCCCGTCCTTGTGCTTTGCACCATGTGCACTTAACAAAATATATTTATTTAAACTGGCCACTAGGAATGTTAGAGTTGTGCAGGCACTGAGCTCCAGTGACAACTCTGGTGACAAAAAAAAAAAAAAAAAATTGCTGAAAGGCGTCAGGAGTCACCTGGGGGCGGGGCAACGAAATCCTGCTCTGGCAGAAGCCGCCGCCCTTCACCACCCTCTGCCCTCTCCACAGCAATCTCCGGCCGCCCCTGGACTTGGAGAGGAAGTCCCGGCTCCTGTCTACATGCCTGCGCAGCGTGCTGGCCCTGCCCCTGCTCAGCGCCCTGGAGAAACACACCTGCCTCTTTCTGGAGCCACCCAACATCCAGGTGTGTCCTAGCACTGCCGTTCCAGACCTCACCTTGTCCCTCAGGCTGCTGCTCATGGCTTCAGTAGGGCTGGGCCCTGTAGATACGGCCTCTGACCTTTATCCCCCCCTCACCCCAAAGACTGGACGGGAGACCCTGGGTTTGAACCTTACTCCTCCAAGCTTGCATATGCCCACCTGTGAAATAGAGGTGAGACTCACAGAGCTGATGACACTTAGGAAGCAAAGTCTAAGTCCTCCCTCCCTCCCCAACTGCTGGCCCTAAAGGCATCCCGGGGCTCAGTTTCACCACTGGGTCCTCCCAGCTGCCTCCAAAAGGCTGGAAGAAGGTGCTATGGGAGGTTCTCCATCCACCTGCCCAGACCATCTTATGCTTCCTAGGTTCCACTATTAGGAACCTGGGGGGGGGGGGGGGGATGCTTGTCATTGTTCATCACCACCACCAGGGGGCGCAGACTTATCTCCTTGGGGGTGCACAGCCAGAATATGCCTCAAACGGCAAGAGGGAGGCTCTGTATATACACTATCTCACCTTTCAAGCAGCAACTTAACCTGAAGGTGAGGAAACTGACCCAGAAAGGGGAAGTGTCTGGGTGGGAACCAACTCTCCCGAGGTGGAGTCCAGGACAGAATAGGGAAGGCCAGTGCTGTGGGCCCGTACTCCCAGAGCTACACAGAAGCAACCCTCTCCCCCCCCCCCCAGAAGAGAAGCATCACCCATACTCACAACCGTAGAAGTCCAGAGTGTCCCCTTGCCCAGATTAGGACATGGTGGTGACTCACCCAGGAGAAGACCCAGGGCCTGGCTCTGGCCAATGGGGTTCCTACTCACTCATTCCCAGACACTGCCCTGGCAAGTGGGGTTGACCTCACAGTCAGGTTCAGAGAACTGAATCCTCCAGGGTGGGCACCCAGGGAGTTGAGAGTCAGCACCCCAGGACTCCTCTCCCAGTGGGTACTCAGAGGAGGGTAGACCACATTCTGGGTGCAGCCCCCTTCTTCCTGAATATGTCTAGCAAGCCAAGGGGTGAAGATTGGGGACCCAGTGTGTGAGACCTTGGAATTTTTTTAAATATTTATTTATTCTTTTTCATTGCTCTTGTTGTTTTATTGTTGTAGTTATTATTGTTGTTGTCATCATTGTTGGATAGGACAGAGAGAAATGGAGAGAGGAGGGGAAGACAGAGAGGGGGAGAGAAAGATAGACACCTGCAGACCTGCTTCACTGTCTGTGAAGCGACCCCCCTGCAGGTGGGGAGCCGGGGGTTCGAACCGGGATCCTTACACCGGTCCTTGCACTTTGTGCCACCTACGCTTAACCTGCTACGCTACCGCCCAACTCCCATCCTTGGAATTTTGACCCAGTGCACACCATGTAAAAAATTGTGATGGAAAGGCCCTGTTCCAGCCTTGGGGAGAATGTTGAGATGGTGAAAGCGAGCTTCCAGTGATATTCACAGGCCCCACTCAGTGCTAGTTTCTAAGCTACCTGAGAAGACAGCCCTGCTGGACAGGACCTTGCTCCAACCACTGAAAAAATGTGCCCAAGGACAGGTCCCCATCCTCCACTGCCTGGTCTTCCCAGGTGCCAGAGAAAGATAGTGGTGGTGGTAGTGGAGGAGGAGTTCCCTTCCTTGGCATGGAATCGAGCTGAGCTGGATGCAGCCAGGCCTGGAAAGGGAGTGGTAAGTGGCACCTCTGACACTGAGAGCCATACACCGCATGCCTGCACAGGCCCTCTACCAGATGACCTCAGATGCCCTGGACCAGATGCTGCAAAGCTTCATTGTGCAAAACCCAACGGCCAAGGAGCTGCACTTCCTTCTGTCGGTGAGGGCACTGTGGCATAGCCACCAGGGCTGGGAGCCCAGGGAAGAGCCTCTCAGCAGCCTGGGGCTGTCTATCTTTGGGGATCATACAGGTCTGGGATGGGGAGAGTGGTGGCAGGGTGCCCAGCGGTGAGGGGTACTGCAATGCCACGTTAATCAGCACTGGTAAGGACACCAGTCTTGGCTCTGGCTGGGACCTGACCCCCCCACCTACCCCAACACCCGCAACATTGGCCCCAGCTATGCAAGAGCCTCACACACCTGTCACTCCTACTTCTCACTGTCCTCCAGGGTCCCTCTTAGGGGGAATCAGCAGGCAGTGACAGTTCAGGGGTGGTGGGGAAAACCCCTGAGAGGAGAGGCTGGAAGCATCAGAAGTGGGGCACTTTGGGGGTCAACTGAAAAGAGGAGGAAAGGGTCCAGCAGGCAGAGGACAAAGATTGGTGCATTGACAGGCACAGTGGACAGGATGGTGTGGGGATAGTGCTTGATTGGAACCTGGGGAGGCAATAAGGAGGGTGCAGGTGGATTAGTGGGTATCAAGCCAGCATGGTCCTGACTTAACTTGTCAGTTTGGCAAAGCTTTCTGGGGCCTGGGTGCACAGAGGGAAGCTGGATACTGCACAAGGCTGAAGGGTAGTATTGCCTGTGGTCCCACTTACCCCAGCTATGAAGTAGCATGTCCCTCCCTGGGAATGCTGGTGACAAGCCACCAGGGTACCATCTGAAAGTCACTGATGTCATAGCACACCGTGGGGAGCAAGGAGAGCAAGAGAGCACTCCAGGCAGGCCATGCATGCAGCCTTGTTCTGAACCCTGATACCATACAGGAGCGCCATGGAACCAAGGGATGTTCGTGTGTGTGTGTGTGTGTGTGTGTGTGTGTGTGTGTGTGTGTGTGTGTGTGTGAATGAAAAAGTTGACACCAAGCAATGAAACCATACACACAGGAGGAAAAAGGTATCTCCAGTGCCCTCACAATAACTCACCTGGATAGTTCACCTGACTTACTATGCACATAACCCAGGTTTAAGTTCAGCCCCCATTGTATTGAAGAAAAAAATTCAGTGCTATGGTACCTCCCCCCCACACACACACCCACACCCAACAAAGTTGGCCCAGAACAGTTAAGCCCTGTCAAGGAGAAAAAGGAGGTGGGGAAAGAGGAAGAAGAGGAGGAGGGAGGAAGAGGGAGGAGGAGAAGGAAGATGGAAACGAGGAGGGGAGGAGGAGTAAGAGGAGGAAGGAGGAGGGAGGAAGAGGGAGGAGGGAGGAAGAGGGAAGAGGTAGGAAGAGAAGGAAGAGGAAAACGAGGAGAAAGAGGAGAAAGAATCTCCAAAAACTGTTTCTCCTCACTCTTTCAGAATCACTAATCGCTTAGAACATAACAAAGATGCTCCCAGTTGCCATGAAACCTTGCTGCTAGGCAGCGTTTGAATATACCTTTGCATCCTTTTGTGATGTTGTGTATCTGCTGTGCACAGGAAATCCTCCTCTACAGAGGACACAGCAAAGGCTGCACAGGGCAGGGAAGAATGCTGACAGGAGGGCCAGATGGTAGCGCACCTGGCTAAGTGCACACATGACAGTGCAAAAGGACCCAGGTTCAAGCCCCTGGTCCCCACCTGCAAGAGGAAAGCTTCACAACTGGTGAAGCAGGGCTGCAGGTGTCTCTCTGTCTCTTTCCCTATCTTCCTCTCTCCTCTCAATTTCTTTCTGTTTCTATGCAATAATAAATAAATATATTAAAAGGAAGGAAGGAACGAACGAACGAACGAACGAAAGGAAAGAAAGGAAGGAAGGAAGAAAGAAAGAAAGAAAGAAGAAAGAGGGAGGAAGGGAGGAAGAAAGAAAGAAAGAAAGAAAGAAAGAAAGAAAGAAAGAAAGAAAGAAAGAAAGAAAGAAAGAAAGAAAGAGAAAGAAGAAAGAGGGAGGAATGGAGGAAGGGAAGAAGGGAGGAAGGGAGGAAGAAAGAAAGAAAAAAGAAAGGGAGGAAGGGAGGGAGGAAGGGAGGAAGGGAGGGAGGAAGGAAGGAAGGAAGGAAGGAAGGAAGGAAGGAAGGAAGGAAGGAAGGAAGGAAGGAAGAATAAATGTTGACAGGACAAGGTCCTAGCCTAAGTGGGCGGGGCTTGAGCCTAGGGGACAGATGAGGCTGGACTGGGTGGGGTGGGCGGGGCTCCGCTGAAAGCCTTGCTTAGCAGTCTCACAGAGGGGCGGGGCCTCAGTAAAAGAGGTGGGCGTGACCTGATGTGGGTGTGGCCTAAATTGAGGTGGGCGGGGCCAGGTCTGAGCTCTGGTCCTCCAGCTCTGGGTGGCTCCTTGTCCTTGCCGTCCGCAGCATTTGTACATCTGGCTGGCATCAGAGAAGGCCCACGAGCGGCAGCGGGCTGTGCTCAGCTGTGTGGCGCTCCTTAAATTCCTAAGTCAGAACCTCTACCTGGACGTGAGTATTGACCTCACACCCCAGGGCCCCTCTGCCACCGCATCTAAGCCAATGTCCCCTAAGAACCTCCAGGGTTTGTGAGTTTTCAAGCTTCCCTGGGCCCTTGTCCCGTGACTGGATGGATTCCTGAGTCCCCCGTGGCCCAGCCAGGTAATCCTACCTTTCAGCACAAAGGAAGGAGGTTAGAGGTGGTAGGTTGGACACCAGCTGGCTCTGACCTGTGACCCAGAAGCTGGACTCTTGAAGCCCTGGTGCTTCTGAATCCTGAGCCAAAATTTCTCACTCATAACACAGAAGGAGATGAGAGTCTTCTCCAGGGGAGATGTGGGAGTCAGGTAGGGTGAAGCGAGGAAGGACTCCTAGTGTGTAGCTCCTGCCAGACCGGATTAGCAGTGATGCACCATTCCCAACCCACCCCCTCCACCCATCAGGCCCTCGGGTTCCCTGGTTCAACAGCTTAAACCATCAGTCACTATAGTGCCGGGGGTGAAGACACATTCACACATGTTCTGGAAGTAAACTGGTAATTGTCACCAATTCCTTAGACTTGTGGGGAGATAAATAAATTCATCCCTTGTCCTGATATGTAGCAGACATGTCTTTCTTTGTTACATTTTTAATTTTTTTATTATCTTGATTTGTTTATTGGATAGAGACAACCAGAAATCGAGAGGGAAGGGGTGATAGAGAGAAAGAGAAACACCTGCAACCCAGCTTAACCATTTGTGAAGTTTTCCCCCTGGAGGTGGGACCAGGGGCTCAAGCCTGGGTCCTTGAGAATTGTAACGTGCGCTCAACCAGGTGTGCCACCACTGGATGCCCAGGCATATCTTTCTTACAAAGATAGGGGAGCACAGAGTTGGGGAGCAAGGGTTGATCTGTCCAGGGAAGGCTCCTCTGTATCCCTTGCCGAGGACAACCTTTCCAAGAGACAGTGTTTTCAATTTTTAATATTTATTATATTTTAATATTTATTCATAATGACAGAGGGAGGAGGAAGAAGAGTATCAGAGCATCACTACGGCTCATGTGATTCCAAAGATATAGAACCCAAGACTTGGATGTTCAATGCTTTATCTATACCACTTCAAGACTTCAAAATCAACTTCAGCCTCACAGGATTAGGGCTCTTCTGGGGCACAAAATGTGGGGGCAGGCTGTGGGTGGAGGACACACATGGACTTAGTAGGGTTATGTGTACAGTCTTGAAACTTTGTGGGGGGGGTTGCTGTTTAATTGGATTTTTCTAAATATGCCGTTTTGAAATCAGTCTCTTGATTTCTGATATTTCTGGCCATCTCTTTATGCTGAGCCAGACCCAAGTCCCAATGTCCCCTCCCCTGCCACACACACACAAGGGATCATACTGACATAGTCATGCAGAGGTGAGGACACTATCTGCAGGGACTTGGGGGAAAGATTCTGGTCTCAGTGATCTTCCCCACCCCAACTCTCTGTACAGCCTAAAGAGGATTTCACACGTATTGGGCAGCTGGTGGGCATGCTGGGGATTCTGTGCCAAGACCCCGACAGGACCACCCGCAGCAGCAGCTTGGAAGGGGTGGGCTATCTCTACCAGCTCCTGATGCGCCAGAGAGGTAAGTTCTGGCCACCCCGTCCTGCCCTGGCCAGCATGCCCACTCCCTAAATCTGTTCTCAAAACATCTCTCTACACTCCTTATGCCCCCCACCCCAGATCTGCTCTTGGTACCCAGTCCCAAAGGCAAGCACACACAAGAACCTGCTTCCAATGGCCCCTGCCCCACATCTGCTTGCCCAAACTGGACCCCCAACCTGTCTTTGCCCACCACCCCCCTTTCATCTGTGCAATTTCTCCCTTCACCTGCCTACCCGTGGGCAACAGGAAATGCTTTGAAGGCAGAAGTACAGGCCCCCAAGCAGCCTCCCCAGAAAAGCATAGACCCCCTTTGGAGCAGCGGGGACCAGAAGGCTGAGCTCCCCACCCCCCAGGAGGCAGCATCCCAGAAGGACCACCATGTCTCCCAGCTCCACGGCTCCCAAGTCATCAAGGTCAAAGCCCTTAGAATCGTGGGCAGGTCTGGGTGGGGAGACGTGGCCGTGCTCTGCCCCCACCCCCAAAGGCACCCCCTGTGACAGGGCTCCTGACCATCCACGTGGTCTGGGTAGACCCAGGCGTCCAATGCCTAGACAGGCATGAGTATTAAAACAGAGGTTGGGATCTTGCCTGCATCTGTGGTGCTTAACTGAGAACATTTGGAGACACACACACACACAACACAGCACACACTCCTTGCCCCTGGCCCCTAACTGGGAAAGGATCTTGGCGAGAGGATTTGTTGGAGGGAGGCAGTGGGATAGACTCTAAGATCAGCAGTCCAAGCTTAAGTCCCAGTCCTGCCTCTCACAGCTGTGCAGCCTCAGACAGCCCCTTGCCCTCTCTGAGCCTCCACTTCTTTATCTTTGACATGGGCAGAGTGTTGCCCATGAAGTTCCAATGAGTCCTCAAAACTAGTGCTGTGGAAACATCTTCCATGGTAGGTGCTCTGAGACTAGGAGCTTGTTCCCTCCTGGCCAAGGGCGCTTCAAAGCCCTATCTCTTCCGGCATGGAGAGGGGGGTACAGCCAGGCATCATGTGGCATTGGTCCCTTCCAGTCAGAGATGGCACCCATGCCATCATGTGCCCCAGCCAAGATCAAGCCTGACACCCAGCTGCACTGGAAGTATCAGCGGTGCTGTAGTACCTTTCCTTTCTGCCTCTCATCTCTGTCAGTGTCTCAATCTGGAAAAAAAAGTTAACCTGGAACAGTGAAGTTCCAATATATATATATTTACAAAATGAACATCCTGCAGGAATGCCCGCACTTCCCTTATTTTCCAGGAGACACCTTTTAGTCCTCTGAAAGCCAAACTCCCCTCTGAAGATCTATCTCCCTGAACATCTCTCTTCCACTGTCCCCTGCTGTGGTTTAGCTGGACTGTCCCCAGTCAGTGGTTCTCCAACGCCCCCGTCCTCACCCCAGTGAACCCCTCTATCTTTGTGACATTCTGGGTCAGATTTGAATTGAAGACTGAGGCTCAGGACTGTGTGGGCCAGATGCCAACACTGACCGGATTGCTATGTTTCATGGGCCTCGTGTGCTGAACTATAGCTGACAAGAAGGTGGCCTCAGCTTGCCCATTCTTAGTTTTGACCCCATGGTCAATGAAGGCCCCCAAGCAGCCTCCCCCAGAAAAGCATAGACCCCCCCCCCTTTGGAGTAGCAGGGACCAGAAGGCTGAGCTCCCCACCTACCCACCCCCAGGAGACAGCACCCCAGAAGGTGTCCTTGTACCTCTATCTCCCCCCCTCTCCATTAATAAAAGTAGGGTCTTTCCAGAGCTGGTGAGAGCCTAGTGGTAAAGCCAGTCTTCAGGGGATGCCCATTAACTCTAGCAGATTGAACCAAAAGATGAAGGGAGGCACCCGGTAAGTTTTGACTCCAAAACCCATTTTCTCTGCAGTTCTAGAAAACTGTCAGAGCACTAAGGCTATTCAGGAGTTTGGGGAGGGGGGACATGATCCCCAGAGTCAATAAATGAATTATTTTTAATATTTTATTTATTTTATTGCAATAAGAAAGTCATCAATACATCAATTATTTTTTTAAAAAATTATGGGTACTGAGCAGTGGCTCACCATGGTGCAAAGCGCAAGGACTGGCATAAGGATCCCAGTTCGAGCCCCCAACTCTCCACCTGCAGGGGGTTGCTTCACAAGTGGTAAAGCAGGTCTACAGGTGTCTATCTTTCCTCCTGTCTTTCCCTCCTTTCTCAATTTCTCTCTGTCCTATCCAATGACAGCAATAACAATAATAATAATAACAATGATAAACAACTAGGGCAACAAAAGGGGGAAAAAAGTAGCCTCCAGGAGCAGTGGATTCATAGTGCAGGCACCAAACCAAACCCCAGCAATAACCCTGGAGACAAAAAAAAAATGTTATGTTTATTTATTGGATAGAAAAATCCATAAATCAAGAGGGAAGGGAGAGAGGGGGGGGGCCTGAAGCACTGCTTTACCACTCACAAAACTTTCCCCCTGCAGATGTGGACCAGGGGATTGAACCCAGGTCCTTGCACATTGTAACATGTGCACTCAACCAGGTGCACCACCACCCAGCCAGCAGAGGGGCAATGTGTTTGCAGCCTGCACTCAGGGAGTGGGCTCTGACTCTCCTTAGACTAGTAGGTGGTGATAAGTAAAGTGCAGAGGGGAGGTGAGAGGGCTGCTCGCCAAAGCACAGCAGGCCTGGGGAGGTATGGATGGGAGTCACGAGTTCTGGTGTCAGCTCTGTCCTTGATCTCCAAATGGTCTTAGAAACTAGATAGTTACATGGCCATCACCAGCACTGCTCTCACCATGATTTTTACAGCCATCATTATCCCTACCACTACTGCCTTTCCTCATGTGTAGTCAGGCCCTGGATTAACATAAACCACCTCAAAAGCATTTGCCAATCCTAAAATTGTAGTACTGTTGAGTTCTGTAACCGCTTCTTCCAGCTGAATTTCTTTGCAAGTACTCCAGATACTAGAATTTTAACCAAAATTTGACATTTCAGCAAACAATGTCCTAACATATGTTCTAACTAGACTTACTTCAACCTGAAAGTCCTCCGAGGCCATAATTATGCCACTGAAGATTATCTGACATTCTTAGGAACAAATTTTCTGAATAAGACTGCAGTAAACATTTTAACTTTTACTGTGTAAAGCTTGTTTTTATATCCTAAAATACCTACCAATAATCTTTTGGGCTTTCAAGAATGTCAACAGATATCCTGACAGGCAAATAACAATTTAGCCATCCAACATCCTTGCAACTTTGGTGATATTTTTTCTACCCATCTTCCCTACTGGCACCCTTCCACCAGCATCCTGATTTCTCTTACAGTCAGATGCTTCCAGAAGAGCTTTTCACAGGATGCCCTGAGCAGAAAGGAGGGTGATGAGTGCACTGTCCAAGGTAGCCACTGGCCCCACATGGGTCTGGAACCCTTGAGAGGTGGCTCTTGTGAGCGAGGAACTGGATTTTTCTTTTTCTTTTTTATTAGTGATTTAATAGTGATGGACAAGATTGTGGTATAAGAGGGGTACAATTCTACATAATTCCCACCACCAGAGTACCATATCCCCTCCCCTCCATTGGAAGCTTCCCTATTCTTTAACCCTCTGGCAGCATGGACCAAAGATCTTTATGGGGTGCAGAAGGTGGGAAGTCTGGCACCTATAATTGCTTCTCTGCTAGACATGGTTGTTGACAGGTCAATCCATACCCCCCCCCCCGTTTCTATCTTTCTCTAGCGGAGTAGGGCTCTGGGGAGGTGGGGTTCCAGGACTCATTGGTGAGGTTGTCTGCTCAGGGAAAGCAGGTTGGCATCATGGTAGCAACTGCAACTGGTTAGCTAAAAAAGCATTAAGATATAAAGAGCAAATTTTTTAACAGTCAGGAACTGAAAAGTAAAAGTATAGTAGATGAAATTTGGGGTCTTCATGTTGGAAGGAGCTAGGGAGTCTATTTTAGGTACATTCCAAGGGGCCTGTGATTTTATTATTTTTTAATTGGGGCCAACAGCTAACATGCATGTGAGCTACTACGAGTGTTGTCTGGGAAGATGGTGTCAGGCTTGAGGATAGGACTAGAAAGCTGGATCCCGGCAAAGAATAGCTCCCAAATATGGGGAAAGTATATAAATTTTGTTAACTTCATCGATCAGAGGAACTGGATTTTTTTTCAATTCACTTTACTCAGCTCAGCTAGTTTAAATAGCTTTATGTAGGCTGTGGCTACCATCACGGACAGCAGTGCTCTATGTCTTTGCCTGCCTGGGCAGACTCCCTCCAGGAGGCTATTGTCTGAGGCTGCTAAGCAGGAATCCCATCCACCACCCCCACGCCCACCATCATTGTGCCTGATGGCTTATGGTCTGGCTGGAGAGGGTGACACACACAGCCCTGCCAGGTCTTTAGAGGGCCTCCTGGGAAGATGTGGACGGACAGAGCAGAGTCTAGCTCCTGAGGAGGTCCTACCATGGGGACAGGAGTCCTGAGTCCCGACCCTCCCACCTGACCCGCCCAAGCTGGCCCCCTGAGAATGGCCCACGTGCCCCTTCGAGTTGGGCTTTGGTCCCAGTGACCTTGAAGAACACTTGCAGCTCTCAAGTTCAGTTGCTCCTTGACTAAAACGCTGTAAGAGGAAGACTGGGTGTAGCATGGGCTGAGGAAGCCTGAGAGGTGAGGATGGGGCAGCAGAGTGCGGAGAGGAGGCTGGCCAGACCCGAGGAACTGAATGCATCTCTACCCCCAGGGGTGTCCCCTGAGCTGGAGAACCATGCCGGTGATCAAATACAAAATGGGTCCATGTGTTGGAGGGTGGAGGCCTACCAGGGGTGGGGTGAATAGCTAGGAAGTAGAGACTTGGGGACCTAGCAGTTAGGAGAAGCAATGAGAGCAGAGGTGGGGAAGCTGGGCACCTGGGGGCAGGTGACCCCAGGTGATGGGAGCCCTGCACTCCCCACTCCCCGCTACAGGAGATCATGAAGCATCTCACTATGGCGGAGCTGACTGACCTCATCTGGATCACAATTGATGGCCTGGGTTCCAGCAGCCCCTTCCGAGTGCAAGCGGCCTCTGAGATGCTGCTGGCCATCATCCAGGCTCACGGGGCCTCGCTGAAGAGAGTGAGAGGCTGGGACACTCGCTGCTGGGCAGGGGCAGAGGGGTGGGTCCAGCAGTCAGAGCTGGGGTCCCAGGCTCCCGGGCCAAGGCCATGTCCCTGGGCTTGGGTGTGATGGGGGAATGACACACCCTGCTACATGAACAAGCACTCTGGTGAATGAGTGTGTGGCCCAACAAGTGTCCTGGGGTCCTGGGCAGTGTTGGAAGGGATAAGCATGCTGTGATTAAGCAGATTCTAGGCAAATAGGATGGGAGGGAGAAGGTACAGCCCAGACCCTGTAGGTGCCCTCAGTCTGATGAAAGAGACAGACACACAGACTGATAGGGACAGACAGCACAGCCAAAGTGAAGAGTATACCCAGTGGCTGGGGATGCCACCAAACAGTGCCTCAATAATGTCAAGTCCTGTAGACCAGGTGACCTCAGGGCATGACCTTGAAGTCAAGCATTGCTGTTTGGGTAAGTGCTCCCCAAAGTGGAGGCAGGGTGTTCCAGGCAGGTGGCCGGTATGAGCCAGGACCATTTTATGACCACATGGCATCTGGACAGAGGTGGAAGCCTAAGCAGAGAGCCCTGCATCCCAGCAGACAGGGATTCCCTTCCTTTTGATTTATTTTTGTGCATGTGTGGTTGGGTTTTTTTTCTTTCTTTCTTTCCTTTCAAGCTCAGAGAAAGAAAAAAAAGAGAGAGAAAGAGAAACCATAGCACTACCACTCATGAAGCTTCCCCTGTGCATGCGGCTCCCACATGGGTCCTCATGAATGGCATAGTATGTGCTCTACCAGGCAACTTATCTCCCATCCCCAGCACTTTGGCTCTGACTAGGTATCTAATTAGGCATCCCAGGATAGAACCATATGGGAAGGGGCTACATACTGGCCAAGGCAGTCCCTCATTTTTAGGCCCAGCAGGGAAGCCCTCCCACCTGCTCAGACCATCCCCCCCCAACTCTCCCTCCCTGAACAGGTAGCCGACCTGGGCCGGGCCATCCACGTGCAGCTCTGCTCTGTCCGCATCCCCCAGGCCAAGGAAAAAGCCCTGTGTGCCATCACCCTACTGGCCCAGAGTCACACATCCGAACTGGTGACCGCCTTTCTGGACTTCTCCATACCCCTGGACAGGTGCCCAGCCCACCTTCCCCTCACTGGCCCCCATGCCACAGATCCCTCCTCCTGCCCACACAACCCCCCTCATACCCCCCAGCCTCTCCACCAGGCCTGAGTACACAGAACCTAGTACTGGAAGCCCAGTCCCTCATTGCCAAATCCAGGAGCCAGCTCTGGGGTGGCTCTGTTCAGCATCCATCCACCCAGACCGGCCTCAGCCACTAAGCCATCAAGGTCCAGAGGGAGCCTGAGATGCTGCCAAGACCCCAACCCACACCAGAGTCTCACCATCCATCAGCAAACATCCCTCTTCCTCAACCTCATCTGCTCTACCGTGCTCCCCCACGGGGGCCCCTCCAGCATCTCAGGAAAGGCTGGCTTTCTCCCACAGCCCTCCAGTGCCAGAGCCTGAGCTGATCCTCTCCCTGCCTAAAGCCTCACCTCTCAATCCCGAGCCCTCTCGGTCTATACCACCTCGTCCCCATTCACCACCCATCTCTCCTGGGTTCCCCAATTCACTGCAGAGATCACATTCCTCCAGCTTCTCTCAGCTGTCTCTCTCATGCTCAGCTCATCTGTTCAGTAATTGTTTTCTTCTTTTCTTTCTCCTTTTTTTTCTTTCTCCCTTTCTTTTTCTTCCCCCCCCCCCACCAGGGTTATTGCTGGAGCTCAGTGTCTGTTCAACTCCACTGTTATTTCTGCTCATTCTTTATAGAGGGTGAGAGAGTGACAGAGAGGGTAAGAGAGAGAGAGAAAGAGAGAGAGCAGAGAGAGAGAGAGAGAGAGAGAGAGAGAGAGAGAGAGAGAGCTGCATGGTTCATGAAGCTTCTCCCCTGCAGGTAGAGACCAGGGACTTGAACCCACGTCCTTACACCTTGTAACATGTGTGCTCTACCACCGCCACCGCCTTTGGCCCTCTCTGGTTCTCTCCCTGAACCAGCTTCTTCTCATGCTGACAGTCCACCCTCCCCAAGCTTCTGCCAGCAGGCCCTCCCCTCCACAGCCTCACCTGAATCATTTCTCCTTTTTTTTTTTTCAGTTGCTTATTTCTGCTTTGTCATAATTTGTACTCTCATCCCATTTCACCTTCAGTCCCTTTGTGAACATTTCCTATTCATCTCTGGGCTTGATGAGGCTCCTCAGTAAGAACCTGAGGTTCCGTAGTCCCTGGGCCTTTTGTGTTGTTGAGGACTAAAGAGCTGATTGTTGTTGTCTGCTTTTTGTTTTGTTGAGGCTCTCTTTCATCTTTCAAACTTTTCTAAGCTTCCCGGGTTGTTGAGAGTTGTCTACTTGAAGAACAGCGGGGCTAGACAGAACCCACGGTTCATACTTGCTTTTATTAAGCATTTGTAAATGCTATTCAAGTGTTGTCTCTGTTTTTCAAGTCTTATAGTTAAGTGTAATGTTTTACAATTATCTTTTACCTTTTTTTTCCCCTTGATTCCTGGAGCTCTTGGAGATTAATTTTCCTTGCTTTGAAATTTGGTGATTGTCTGAAAAAAAATCTAAGATTATTAATTTTTCCAGGTTTTTTTAAATATATCAATTTAGGTCTTTTGTTGTATTATTTCTGGGGACTTCTCTTGGTGATAGTTTAAATACTAGCTTGATTTCATGGCTGCTTTTTTTTTTTCCTACAATTTTTTCTATTCTGAGGGAATTAATAGTTTACAATCAGCAGTAAAGTAACAGTAGTTGGTACAAGTGTAGCATTTCTCAATTTTCCACATAACTCTCTAAGCCCCCACCTAGGCCGCCCCTCCACTATCACGTTCCAGGACCTGGACACTGCCCCCAGAGT
Organism: Erinaceus europaeus; assembly: GCF_950295315.1. Classification (NCBI taxonomy): domain Eukaryota; kingdom Metazoa; phylum Chordata; class Mammalia; order Eulipotyphla; family Erinaceidae; genus Erinaceus; species Erinaceus europaeus. The sequence goes on from NC_080169.1 coordinate 12,642,381, forward strand.
CCTTTACTTTGGTGCCATACACCAAATTCATTGCTGTTTTACTTTCTCAGTGACTCCATTAAACCCAAGTCTGGGGGTTCGTTACCATGTGTGAGCACCCAGGTTTGAGTCCTAGCCATCATGTGGGAGCACCTTTGGGGGGGGAGTTTCATGAATGGTGGAGTGGCGGTACAGTGCCTCTCCCTCTCTCTCTTGCCTCTCCTTCTCTCTCTTGTCTCTCCATCTCTCTGTTTCTCACCTTCTATCTAAAAGAAAAAAAAAATGACCACTGGGAGTGACTGAGTAATGCCAATTCTGAGCCCCAGAATAACCCTAGTGGGATAAGGAAATAGGTACTATTTCTTTGCCTGTTTTCCATTTCCACCACTTTCTCCCCAAATCTTCTTTCTTAAATTCACTTTCTTCTCTTAATTACTTCTCAGGGGCCAGGTGGTGGCGCATAGTAAGTGCACATAGTACAAACCACAAGGATTGGTGCAAGGATCCTGGATTGAGTGACTTCCCCGCCCCCCCTCCCAGGCTCCCCGCCTGCAGATAGGTGACCTTGCAAGCAGTGAAGCAGGTCTGCAGGTGTCTATATTTCTCTCTCCCTCTGCCTTCTCCTCCTCTCTCAATTTCTCCTATTCAACAACAGTAATGGGGGAAAAAAGATGGCCACCAGTAGCAGTGGATTTGTAGTGCAGGCACCAAGACCCAGCAATAACCCTGGAGGCAAAACAATAAATAACTTCTCTTTTTTTTTTTTTTTAGATGTTTGCAATGCTTTCAGCATTTATTAAAATCTTTAATTTTACTTCTCTTTTTAAAATTATTTATCTGTGGGAGTTGGGCTGTAGCACAGCGGGTTAAGCGCAGGTGGCGCTAAGCACAAGGACCCGCATAAGGATCCTGGTTCAAGCCCTGGCTCCCCACCTGCAGGGGTGTCGCTTCACAAGCGGTGAAGCAGGTCTGCAGGTGTCTATCTTTCTCTCCCTCTCTCTGTCTTCTCCCTCCCCTCTCCATTTCTCTCTGTCCTATCCAACAACAATGACAACAATAATAACTACAACAATAAAACAACAAGGGCAACAAAAGGGAATAAATAAATAAAAATAAATATTAAAAAAAATTATTTATCTGTTTATTTGCTAGAGACAAAGAGAAAGAAAAGACAGGGAGATAGAGGGACAGAGACAGGGAGAAACCTGCAGCCCTGCTTTACCACTCATGAAACTATACCCCTGCAGGTGGGGACCAGAGGCTTGAACCTGTGTCCTTGTGGACTGTAAAGTCTGTGTACTCAACCAGGTGCACCATTGCCTGGCCCCCCTCCTAATTATTTATCTACTTTTTCTCAATACCCTTTACTAAAATTTTACTTGAGTTTTATCTCTCTTGAGAACACTTTTTTTTTTTATTTCACTTCGGAGATAGTTCTGCCATTTCTCCCATCTCCTTCCTAAATTCAGTAAATAGTTTTTTCCTTACTGAGGTCTCTTTTTTTTTTCCTACTTTCTGAATTTACAACCCAAAGTGGTTTTTCATATTTTTTAATACCTACTTGAATATACATTACTGCATTTGGAGGGTTGTCTTACAGTTTTCTACATGTTTTATTTCCCCAGAGAAGGAATTTTCTCATTTTGATGCACACTGACTTTTGTATTCTGGGGTGTTGTTTTTGTTATTGTTTTGCAATGAAATGATCTATTCATTTTGTTCCTGTTCATACTAAACATTGATGAAGTATTTTAAAAATATTTCAAGTTCAATGGCACCCTCTTCTGTCAATATAGCAAAGCCCAGATCATTTGATAGGTTTTTTTTCCCCCTGGTGGTAATTAAAGCATCATTCAATGTCTGATTTTTGTTTGAGGTTTAGGATTTTTTTTTTTGCTTTCTTTTCTCTTATAAGACCTTAAATTTTTCCCTTTTTCCAAAAGATATTTCTTTTTTTTTCTCCTCTTTCTCTTTCCTCAAAAAAGTATACAAAGCTTATGTATACTTTGAAGACTATCTTTAAAATTAGGCAGGCTTGTCTTAGGTCAGTACCAATTTTCCTGAACTCTCTAGTTCATATATTCATTCTTAAGGGGGACTTGGTCTTCACAAAGGTGATTTAGATCACCTGTGAGCCTGTCCTGGCTCCTCTCCATTGTTTTATTCAGCTGTTGCCTGCCACAAAGCCTGTGGTAGGCAGGGAGGGGGCAGAAAGTGATATTTCTCTGTTTGGCAAACTGTAATGTCAGAGTTGAGATACTCTCTGAACTGTGTCATTTTATTTATCCCTTCTTTTCATTCTGTAGCTTCTCAAAAATTTTTTTCAGAGATGGAGGAGGCTGGGTGGTGGTGCACTCAGTTAAGCACACATAGTACTAAGTGCAAGGATCCAGGTTCAAGCCCCCACTCCCCACCTGCAGGGGGGGAGACACTTCATGAGCAGCAAAGCAGGTCTGCAGTTGTCTCTCTGTATCACTCCCTACCTCTCTCTCCTCTCTCAATTTCTTTCTGTTTTATCAAATAATATGGAAAAACCAGCCACCGGCAGCAGTGGATTTGTAGTGTTGGCACTGGTCCCAGCAATAGCCCTGGAGGTGAGGGAGAGAGAGAGAGAGACAGAGAGACAGAGATATGGAGATCCTGGCAGTTACCTTTGTCTTTAGCTCCCAAGAAGTGTATCATTCAGTTTCCTCTCTATTAAAACCCTTGCCACTAGGACTTCACTGGTGTTTCATGTCTGCATGGTTCCACTCCTCGAAGACTCTTTTTTTCCAGATACAGGGTAAAAGACAAAGAAGAAGAGACAGAGAGACAGAGACAGAAAGAGACAGACCATAGAAAAACCACCACCACCACCCCCAGCCATGATGGAATTGTGAGCTCCCATGTGGTACCTGGAGACTCAGACCCTGATCCTCAAGCATGGTGAGGTGTGTGTTCTCCTGGTCCCCTGCTAGACGTTATATCCCATTTCCTCCATTCCAGACACCATACTTTTCACATTTTAGCATCCTCAAAATGAGGGGGGTGCACCGCTGGTGTCTCACCTGGATTTATGTAGGCACCTGCTGGTGACCTGGGGGTACTCTGGGTCACTTTGAAGTTAAAGGTCTCTGCTGAGCAGCTTTTGTTTCAGGGGTGGAGGGTGGCATGTTGACTCGCGTTCAGATTGAGACTCAGCTTCTCAGGAGAACACCTTTCCCTCCAAGTTAGTTTCATGCTCTTTCTTTCTGCATGGACAGATGTTTGGCTTTATCTTTATACTGTAGATATAGCCCTTGGGCAACGCAGCTCTGTGATGGGGTCTCCTGATAGACTTCATCCTATTGTTTCTATCTTGGTAGTACATGGAATAATCATGCTGTAATCTAAAGATCATAAACCAAATAGTGCAGTCCACTTCTATAGTATTTTTTTTTCCTTTTTTGTTGCCACCAGGGTTATTGCTGGGGCTCAGTGCTTGTGCTTCCACAGAAAATCCAGCAGCCTGTTCTCCTCTTCCTCCTTCTCCTCATCTCTTCCTCCTCCCCCTTCTCCTCCTCCCCCTTCTCCTTCTCCTTCTCCTACTTCTCCTTGTCTCTTCCTCCTCCTCCTCATCCTTTATAGTGACAGAGGAAAATTGAGAGGGAAGAGGAGATGGAGAGGGAGAGGAGGGAGAGAGAGAGACCTACAGCAGTGCTTCTCCACTCCTGAAGTTCCCCCCAACCCCCGCAGGTGGGATCCAGGGGCTTTAATTGGGTCTTTATATACGGTGATGCATGCACTCTACTGGGTGTACCACCACCCAGTATCCTCCAATATTCTTTTGTTCTCTGGTGTTTCCCCCTGCAGATTATGTGTTTAAAATTCATCTGGATACACTAAACATTAACCTCATTCATTTTTGTCATTGTATAACATCCTGCCTTATGGAAGTCAATGACCTTTGTGCTACAGGACGGCAGGTTGTCTTCTGTTTGGGACTTTGATCTGCAATGCTGCTGAGGTCTGCTGAGGCATGTGCCCAGTCTCGCATAAACACTCTGTCTCCATAGCCTGTGCCTCTAGGATAGAAATAACAAGGCCCTAATGCTCCACATACACCCAACTTTAACAAGTGATCCAAAATGCTTCCCAAGTGCTCACACCACATCCAGCACTCACAAGTAACTGAGCTCCTGTTGCTACACATCTCCACCATAGTGTAGCCAACTGCCAACTTTTTAATTTTCTTTTTCCAATCTGGAAGGTAATATTGTTTTATGGTTTGGCTTGGTTTTTTTTTTTTTTTTTTTTTGGTAATTACACAATAAGCTGGCCATGTCTTCCTAGGTTTTCTGGTCATTTGGATATCTTCTTTGGCGATAGGCCTACACCCAAGTAGCCCTGAATATTTTTCTAATAGGCTGCCATATTTTTCTTATTGATTTCTAGGAATTCCACATGTCACTAAAATATGAGTCCTCTTATCGATTATTCTGAAGATGACTGCTTCCACGCTGCAGCTTGTCTTTTCTCTCCCTTGAGGCCCCTTTTACAAGCTGGAATTCTAAGAGTAATCTTGCTTGGGCATTATGTATGAAAGTTCTAGCACTTTCCTTTCAGACTGAGCTCTCCAACCCAGGCAGAAGTGATTCTCATGTATGATGGAAGGTCAGCCTCCAGAGTCATTACCAGAAACCCATTTATTCCTACAGCTCTGGCATCTGCTAACTATAAGTAGATTTTTTTGTTGTTGTTGTTTAGCTTACTCACTCACTCGTGACCAAAAGGATAGATAGCATAATGGTTATGCAAAAAGACTCCCACACCCAAGAGTCCTAAGTCCCTGGCCCAATCCTCAGCTCCACCACCAGCCAGAGCCAAGCAGCACTCTGTGGCCCTGTGAGTTCCCAAACAAATCCTAGTTGCATTTGGTGAGTTCTGAGGCAGTCATTCACTGCTTTTCCTAGTTTATCAGGAGAACGACATGAAAAAGCTTCTATTACCTATTCACACCTCCAGACCACCGGGAGGGTGGACTCTATCCTGAGTCACCCGGCCAATTCTGTGCCTCCTGATGTCCGGACAGAGTTTCCCACCTGCTGTCCCAGCCTCTGAGGGACAACAGCAACAGCAATTCATAGTTGTGAATTAGTGAGTTTCTGGTGATTTTTATCCTCCCTTCAATAGTCTTTTTATTAAAATAAAAGTCTGATAAGAAGTGGTGCATCAACTGGCGAATTCCGGGACTGGTACTAGCTGCTCCTGAGTTCAGCCTTTTAGCTTCAGGAATCAGTTCTGGCATCTTCTGTGCCCTTTTGCTGGAAGCTCTCTGCTGGGCACTGCCCCCATCCTGTCCCTCTACAACCCTCCACAAGATTCTCAAGACTGTGTCCAGTCTTTCTGCATTTAAAGTACATTTTAGGATCAGTATGACACTTTTCTTTGTGCCTTTTTCTTCTCTTTGCCCTTCAACTACACTTTTTTTCCCTTTTGTTGCCCTTGTTTTTGTTGTTGTTGTTGTAGTTATTGTTGTTATTAATGTCGTTGCTGTTGGATAGGACAGAAATGGAGAGAGGAGGGGAAGATAGAGAGGGGGAGAGAAAGACACCTGCAGACCTGCTTCACTGCCTGTGAAGCAACTCCCCTGCAGGTGGGGAGCTGGGGGCTCGAACCGGGATCCTTACCCCTGTCCTTGCACTTTGCGCCCCCTGCGCTTAACCTGCTGCACTACCGCCCGACTCCCTTAACTACACTTTTTATTTGATTTTTTTTTTAAGGACAAGTTGGGGAAGAAATGATTGATTAGATCATCCTTGGCCTGCCACATGCAGCCTTGTCACTATACCCAGGGTCAGGTCTGGCTGTATCTTTTTAGTAATGGTATACACACCTGTGAAACCATTACCCAGATAAAGGCTAAGACCTTAAGAAAAAAATAAAATAATTAAAAAAAAAAAAAAGGCTGAGCTGACTACCACCACTGACCTCCAGGCCCCTGGCTCACTCCTACTGAGGTTTAGCCTTCTTGCTTCCTTTTTATATAGTTGCATTCCATCTAAAAACATCCCTAAAATATCTTCTTAAACTTTTTACAGCACAAAGCACTACGTTGCATGTAGTATTTAGAGTCCCTTTTCCATGGGCTTGATATTAATATACAATATATTCACAGATACAATTTGTCTGATATTAATCCTATTCTGCTATAAAGGTGTCACATTGGCTTTTCCTTGGATATTGAATGTCTGTCTCTTTCAAGCCTCTTTTAAAATTTTATTCCATTTGTTAATCTTTTTTTTTTTTTAACCAGAGCTCTGTTCAGTTCTGGCTTATAGTGGTGCTGGGGATTGAACCTGGAACTTTGAAACATAAAACAAGAAAGTCTCCTTGCGTAACACCTACACTACCTCCCCAGTCCATTCTCTTTTTTTAAATTGATAGATTTTATTTTGGGGATTAGCTTCAAGGTTACTGAAATAAATTAGATAGTACAAAGCTCACACACCTCCTCCTCCCAAGTTCCTCTGTTTGTTCTAGCCTACATTCTTGGGATATTTGTTACAATTGATGAGCTCAAACTGATAGGCTATTATTAACTAAAGTCCATAGTTGACATTAGGGTTCAACCTTGGTGTCGTTCATTCTGTGAATCTGGACAAATTTATAATATCTAACCACCATTAGTTTCACTGCTCAGAAAACCCTGTGTGCTCTGTCTGTCCCTCCACCTGCCTGCCCCTTCATAGTTCTGCCTCTTTCAGAATGTCCCAGACTTGGAACCACACAGTGTGGAGCCTTGTTCAGACTGGCACCTCTCCTACAGCCAGTGCAGTTGTGATTGTTTTATGTCTTAGCCTCCCCTTGGGGACCTGTTTTGTTTTGTTTTGTTCTGTTCTGTCCTGTTGTCAGCTCTGGGGTTTCACTGCTCCAGGTCAACTTCTTTCAGATAGACAGAGGGAGAAAAAGACACAATGGCACCAAAACTTCCTTCAGTGTGGTGGGCACTGGACTTGAGCCTGGATCGTGTACATGATAAAGCAGGTGCACTACCCAGGTGAGCTGTCTTAGATGTCCTTTTTTCAGTATGTTAAATGCAGCCTCGGGAATGGAGGGAATGAACCAAGAGCCCTTGCACATACACAGTACTGCAGGGCAGTCTCCCAAGCCCAGTTGTTTTTCCTCTACCTCCTTGCACAGAAAGCCAAGGAGAGGGAGACACGTGAAGGCAGCTCTCCGCCATCCTCGCATTGCAGAGCACACTGTCTTGACACAGCTCCCAGGAGCCCACATAGGCCAACCTCTTCCACTCCCTGCTTCTCCCTGGTGGTTCTAGCTACTTCCTCCCAGCTGTCTCCCTGATTGTTTTGCAGGAAAAGACCACACTACTCAGCCCCGGACTTCATCTTCAGACACCCACCCCAGGGTCCCTCACCTAATCCCTGATTCTCTTCTCCTCCCAGCCTCCATCACACCAGACTTCGGCTTAGGACTAGGTCCAGTTCCTGCCCACTTTGCTGCAGGCACTATGGCCCTGGTTGTGGTGGTCAAGCAGGTCCCAGTTGCAGCACCGCTCTCACGCCTTGGTCTCCCCCTCCCTCTTGCCCCCCACCCCCCACCGCACAGTCATGCTGTACAGTCGTGGAAGGCCCTGGGGGCTGAGCAGTCTGTGAGCCGCCGGGTGCTGGCCATGCTGCTGGACCACCTGCAGGAGCGGCCGTTGACCACCCTGGAAGGCTATGACACCAGCGCCTACCCCAAAGAGAAGGCCTACCTGCACTCGATTGCTGTGAGTAGCTGCTACCACCCCCTCCCCAGACCCCACCCGGCCATGCCTGCTGTCCTGTGAGCAGCCAGCCAGAAAGCAGAGGCATCTCAGGCTCCTACTTCTGTGCCAGGGCCTAGGGAGTGGATCCCTAATTACAGCCCAGTCTGGAGGGAGGAGGGTTTCTGAGGCCTCCCAGCTGGTGCTAGGCTAAGAGCCAGCTTCCCACTTCCTGGCCAAAGTGATGGAAAGGATGTCCCCAGGGTTTAGTGTGGGCACTGGAGACTGTAAAGAGAGTCAGAGATGATGGATGGATAGATGATACATAGATAGATAGATAGATAGATAGATAGATAGATAGATAGATAGATAGATAGGCAGGGATGGAGGGAGGTGCTGTTGGATGGTTGACCAGCAGGCCCACCTTCTGAGACCCAGAAACCTTCCCCTCCAACCTCTCCACCATCCAACAGGCCATGAACACCCTGCAAGAGCTGCAGTTCACCCGAGAGTTCAAGAAGGCTGTGCAAGGGGCCTTCCCCAAGCTCTTCCTGGCCCTCCTCACCCAGATGCACTACATCCTGGAACTCAACCTGCCCAAGGAAATGCAGCCCTGCCGGGGGCCCACTGCCTACAGCCCACAGAAGTAAGGCCAGGCACAGGCCTGCAGGATGGCCCCCATCTGAGCTAGCAGGGCTGAGTGACAAGGACGGAAAAGTGGGTCACTGAGGGTATCAGGATTTGCCCCCTCATGGTTCACATTGGAAGGCCCAGTGGAGGTGGTGGCAGGGTGCTCCCTCTGAGTCTGCCTCTTCTTGGTTTCCAGTGTCTCCTGGCCTCCCTCTACGTCCCCACCCTGTAGAGGTATGGTGCCTGTCACCCTGCAGCCTTCCTCCCCTGGGTATCTCTGTCCAGTGGCCCTCTCCATCATGCTGGACCGGGATCACTCATCAACCTCATCCTCACCTGATTCTGTCTGCAATGATCCTGTCTCCAAATAAGCTCATAGACATCAGGGGTGAGCTGTGGGAGACATGACACAGCCCCAACCACTGTGATCTCAGAAGCCCCAGGTGACCAGCCCAGCAGTGGGCCTTGGGAGAGTCCAGGGCAGGTGGGTGGGTGTCCTCTGCTTGTCAAGCACCTAAGGGTGCTTGACAGCAGATGCTCATGGCTGCTGACCTGCAGGGGTTCCCTCAAGCAGTGTGCCACATCTGTTCCAAAGGTGACCCTTTGGGGACTGTGCAGATTGCCCACTTTACAAATGAGGGAACAGAGGATGAAAGACACCCCCAGAGTCACCCTGAGTACCCAGCCTCTGTGGCACTGGAGCCTTGGCAGAGTGCTGGATGTCTGGCTGCCCTCTGGGAGCCCCTGGCAAGACTTCTAGCACCCCATCCCCACCCTGTACATTTCTGCATGAATGTTGAGCACAGTTGCCCGCCTAGCCAGTGCCTACGTGGTGTGGGCAGGGTGTGTGACGGGGGTGCCGGACACTCTGCCAAGCAGCCAGTCTGGTCCTCCCTCTGCACCAGGTCGCGTAGGGAGAAACCCCTGCTGGGGCTGGCTCTTTTCATCTGTTTGCATTATGATGTCCTTCACGCAGTTTGTCAGTTTGAAGGCTTCCCCCACCCCACCCCACCCAGGCACGGCGCTGGGGGGAAAAAAAGTGTTGCTTCCTCTCCTATGGTGTTGGAATTCAGATGTGCATGGAACAGCCTTTTCTTATTAAGATCAGTCATGCAAAAATGCATGAATCTTCCCTAATAAGCTAATAATGCCTCCCCCCTCCCAGAACGCAGGGAGATTAGGAGCATGTGATGGACTTCCTCCCTCCTGCTCTCTGCTGTTCTCTCCCACCTCTCCCTGCCCCTCCCCAAACCACACACACACACACACACACACACACACACACACACACACACACTGGGTCCAGAATCCCCATCTTCTGCCCCTGCCCCACCTGCCTCTGCACTCTCATGTAGCCTGAGGTACTAGTAAAGCCTAATGCAGGTGGTTCCTCTTCCTGCCTTCCCCCAGAGTCCTTCCTGTGACCCACAGGACTTCCACATCAGACCCCTTGTGCCTCCTGGGCCCACCAGTGGCACTGCACATGCTCCCCTCAGCTCTTGTTCTAGCCTCTATTCCTCAGACCCAGCACCTCCTGCCTCAGGGCCTTTGCACTGGCTCTTCATTCTACTGGATGCTGCCTTCTTCTTCTTCTTCTTCTTCTTCTTCTTCTTCTTCTTCTTCTTCTTCTTCTTCTTCCTCCTCCTCCTCCTCCTCCTCCTCCTCCTCCTCCTCCTCCTCCTCCTCCTCTTTTTTAAATTATCTTTATTTATTTATTGGATAGAAACAGCCAGAAATTGAGAGGGAGGTGGAAAGCGAGAGAAACAAATACCTTCAGCAGTGCTTCACCACTCACAGAGCTTTCCCCATGCAGGTAGGGACTGGGGGGCTTGAACCCAGGTCCTTGTATACATTGTAACATGTGCACTCAATCAGGTGTGCCACCGCCTAGCCCCTGTTCCTATTTCCCCAGCTGTCTCACCTTCTGCCAGTCTCCTTACCATCCTCTCTTCCAAGACAGCCACCCGCCTCCCTACCTTGTTCTCCTAGCACCACGTAACCATCTGTTCTCTGCACTCTGTGGAATGAAAGGTTCCAGAGAGTAGGCTGTCTGTCTCTCTGTACTCTTACTAGCTGTCTGTTCCAACCCCAGTCTCCCCGACTCCACCTGAGGGCTCTGGTGGCCTCTCTCTGGTCTTCCCCAAAGGGTCTGTCCCAGCAACTCCTTGGGACACTTGGCGCCGACTGACCCCACTCAGGGCACATGCCCAGGCCTGAATCACTCACTTTGACCACAGGGGTACAAAGGATTTCCCATTCCTTTCATCCACTGTGGCTTTATTTACTTACTGCCTCCAGGGTTATTGCTGGGGCTCAGAGCGGGGACTACAAATCCTCTGCTCCTGGGTCCATTTATTTTTATTGGATAGGACAGAGAGAAATTGAGAGAGATTGGGGAGATAGAGACAGAGAGAAAGATAGACACCTGCAGACCTGCTCCTCCACTTGTGAAGCATCCCCCCCCCCCAGGCGTAGGGGCGGGGTCTGAAACCTGGATCCTTGCTTATATTAGTACTATGTGCTATTAGCCAGGTGTGCCACAGCCTGGCCCCCACTGTGAGTTTATTTTAATTACCACAGGGCCACCTTGTTTCTCTTTCAGACAGTCCCTTGGACCTATTAAAGGTACAGTGCAACATATTTCCCGCTTGTCCCAGGCTGCCAGAAAACTAGAATCTAATGTCACTGCTCAACATCCTGCCCTGGCGCTCGGTGCTTCCTTTTTGCTTCTGATGGGGAGGGGCTCCCTATCAGAAAAGACCGCACCCCTTCTCTTCCTGTCTTTCCCGGCCTCAGCAGGACAGTGCCCAAAGCATCAAAGGCCTCCCCACTGCAGACTTCGGTATATCTGTGCCCTATCCCCCCACATCCACAGCAGTTCTCCAATCCCAGCCAAGCTCAGCTGAGAGCAGAGAACTTCACACCTGGAAAAACAGCTACAGAACACAGACAAGTGTTGGAGAGGAGGTGGAGCTCACTGGTGGGGTGGCAAGGGGTACAGCTACAGTATATGGTCCCTCCTCCAAGAGTATCCAGCAAGTTAGCACAAAACCCAGAAATCCTACTGCTGGGTGTTGGCCCAGAAGAGGTGAAGGAAGGCAGGGGCTTAGAGTCACATCTCACCACCATGTTCACAGGGGTGTCCCTCAAATTAATGGAGTGGGAATCTATCTGAATGGAAGACACAGTCTCATACCAGAATAGCATTGACCTTGGAGACGAAGGGTCCCTGACACCTGTTACGGTGTGACTAGATGCTCAGGACATCGTGCCCAGTGAGAGAAGCCAGCCCCAAATACCGTGTGGGCCCACTTTGTGAAATATGTACAGTCATCAGATTTCCAGAGACAGAAACTAAATGACGGGGTCGAGCAGTAGCGCAGAAGGTTAAGCACACGTGGCGCAAAGTGCAAGGACCAGCATAAGGATCCCGGTTCGAGCCCCCGACTCCCCACCTGCAGGGGAGTCACTTCACAAGCGGTGAAGCAAGTCTGCGGGTGTCTATCTTTCTCTCCCCTTCTCTGTCTTTCCCTCCTCTCTCCATTTCTCTCTGTCCTATCCAACGATGACCACATCAATAACAACAACAACAGCTACAACAATGATAAAACAATTAGGGCAACAAAAGGGGGGGAAGAAAAAAGCCTCCAGGAGCAGTGGATTCATGGTGCAGTCACTGAGCCCCAGCAATAACCCTGGAGGCAAAAAAAATAAAACCTCTGTGAAGAGTGACTTAGTGTTTAAGGGGGCAGAGTTCCAGAGTTTGGAAAAATGAGCAAGTTCTGGAACTGGGTGGTGGTGCTGGCTGCAAAGTCACGTGAGTGTGGCTAATGCCACCAAACCAGACATAGAAAAGTGCTTGAGTTGGCGCTGGAGAGAGAGTCCACAGGGAGAGTGCGCCTGCTTTGTTTTTGTTTGTTTGTCTGTTTGTTTGCCTGCCTCCAGGGTTTATCAAATAGGGCTCATTGCTGGCAACACAAATCCACTGCTTCTGGCGGCCATGCTTTCCACTTTGTTGGACAGGACAGAGAAGTGGAGTCGGGGGTGGGGAGAGGGAGAGAGAAAGGCAGACACCTGCAGGTGGGAAGCGGGTCTCAAACTGAACCCAGATCCTTGCACGGTTCCTTACGCTTTGTACTACGTGTGTTTAACCAGGAATCTGCAGAGTCCAAGGAGGGCCTGTGTCAGAGGAGCACCCGTCTTTCTTCTTCCTTTCTTTCATTTTTTCTATTTATTGCCTCCAGGGTTATCACTGGGGCTCAGTGTTGGCACTATGAATCCACTGCTCCTGGCAACCATTTCTTTTTTCATTTTATTGAACAGGACAGAGAGAAATTGTGAGAAGAGGGGGGAGATAGAGAGGGAGAGAGACAGAGAGACAGAGAGACACCTATAGACCTGCTTCACTACTTGTAAAGCATACCCCCCTGCAGGTGGGGAGCCAAGGGCTCGAACCCAGATCCTTGCATGTGTCCTTGTGTTTCGTATTATGTGCACTGTTGCCCGGCCTCCATGCCCATCTTTCTAGAAGCCCTAGTGCCTGCAGGGACAAGCTGCAGTGAGAAGCTGACACCACCACATGATAGAGAAAGAGCCGCTTCCCCCACCACTCAGCCTGAGACCAGTGGCCTGGAAAACACTGCCTCTCCTTAATGTCACGCCTCAGGGCGAGGTGACAAGCTAGCCAGCATAGGGACTGTCACCACAGGGGCCTTTCACAGAGCAGTGTCACACACACACCCGACACTGGCTTTTGCAGATGTGCTCAGAATCATGATTCTTCTGCACCCGAGTTGGTGTGCCTCCTGGGGGTGTGATCACACACCCAGGATGATACCAAGCAAGGGGATGTCTGAAACTGTGGCACAGACCACAGAGCCCAACTGCCTGGTCAGCTAGGGTGACCACCAGGACCGGTCATATCACCTCTCAGTGCTGCTTCCTCCTCTGTCCAGGCTGGCACTCCCTGGGATTTGGGGGACAGGTGTCTGCAGTTCCATCAGGAGCTGACAACCACAGACTTGCCATGCTCAAATCTGGAATTCTTTCTCCACTTCAGCCTTGTGTCATCTGGTGTCTGCAAGTCCTTGTCCAGAGGTGCAGATGGGCCCTCATAATGTTCCCTATTTCCAGACCTCTGGTCCCTATATTCTTGTTTTTCATTTCATTTTATTTTATTTGATAGAGACAGAGAAATTGAGACGGGAGGAGGACATAGAGAGGGAAAGAGACAGAGAGATACCTACAGCCCTACTTCACCACTTGTGAAGCTTCCCCCCACACACACACAGGTGGGGATCAAGGGCTTGAACCTGGGTCCTTGTACACTGTAATGTGTACACTTAATCTAAGTGCACCACCACCTGCCACCTCTTTTTTTTTTTATGAGAACAAGAGACAGAAGTAGAGCATCACTCTTGCACATGTGGAACTGGGGACTAAACTCAGGGTCCCATGCCTGGGAGTCCACATCTGATCCCCTGTGCCCACTCCCAGGCCACTATATCCATGGAAGTTTAACCTCACATTTAAGAGGCACTGTCACGCGAGACTGGGCCCCACACTGTGACTGGACCAACTGGCCCTGAGTGCTCTGCTGCTGTTTCCATCTCATCCCCCAAGTTTCAGCCCTGGAAAGCCAGCCACAGACACCGCGCCACATCCTCTGACGTGTTCCAGTCATACCTTCCCTCCCCCCACCCTCTCCATGGGCTCCCCTCCCAGAAGGATCCCCCGCCAGTCTCTTGCCCTAGAAGAAATGGACGCAGGAGTGACAGGTCTGGTCTGATGGGCGCAATCCCCATTCCATAATGAGCAGCTGTGACAGGAAGAGGTTGGGCACCCTCCCCAAGGGCAGGGCTGGCCAATGACACCCTCCGCCCCCTCCCTTGCAGCACAGCCCTGGAGACACTGAAGAGCCTGCTGTCCAGCACAGGGCTCTGGAAGGTCTTGGCCCACCTGGAGCTTCGGGACACCTGGAAGCTCCTGCTGGCCCTGCACACCTACCCTCAGGGCGTGGGCCTCGTAGCCAGGTAGGCCAAAGCAAAGTGGGACAGGGAGGGGCTAGCTGAGCACAGTCCCTAGACTAGCACGCTAGTCTGAAAGGCAGGAGTAGTGGTGGGAGGGGGGGTTGTGCCCATCCCAGCCAACCAGAGGCTTCTTTGGGCACCAGGAGACAGCCTGCTCCTTCACCTGCCCAGCCTAGGGGCACAGAGGGTACAGGAACAAGTCCAGAGATATCAGACCCCCTAGGCCCAGCTGGATGGATGGCTGGTTGGTGGGGAAGGGGAGGGGCAAGAGAGGAGCCCTAACCCTGCTCACAGTAACCCCCAACCCCCACGCTACCATCCACACCCCCAGGGCCATGGTGCAGAACCCCTGTAAACAGATCAAAGCCGTGCTGGTGCAGCTGCTGCCCAGCCTGCAGAGCAAGGAGCAGAGGCAGAGGCAGGCGGCCATGGTCATCCTCACTGAGGTAGGGGTGCAGCCCCCCACGCCCCCATTCCATCCTGAATGTCCTTCTCCCACTGGCCAGTGATGGTGTTTCCAATACTGCAAGACCTACCTTTTAGTCTGCTGTCAGCTTATGGCCTGGGGAGCCTACCTCTGCACCCCCATCCCCACCCCACCCAATCCCTGAAAAGCAGAAGGGGTGCTATCATGCAGGGGCAGAACTCTTAGGCTCCCTTCTGCCTAGCTACAAAACTTAGGCCTCTTCCCAGGACTGTGAGATGGGAAAGGACATTGTTAGAATCAGGTGGAGCCTGGCCAGTGAAATCACTTACTTTGACCCAGGTTCAAGCCAGGCCCCCACCAAATTAAATGTAGCTTCAATATTGTGGAGTGTCTCTCTCTCTCTCTCTCTCTCTCTCTCTCTCTCTCACACACGCGTGCGTGTGTGAGACTCTAGGGTTATTGCTGGGGCTAGGTGCTGGCCCTACAAGTCCACTGCTCCTAGTGGTTTTCCATTTTATTGGATAGGACACAGAGAAATTGAGAAGGGAGGGAGGAATAGCATGGGAGAAAGAAAGACACCTGAAGACCTGCTTTGTCACTTGTGACATGTCCTCCTGCAGGTGGGGAGCTGGAGGCTCGAACCCAGACACTTGGGCAAGTCCTGGCATTTAGTACTATGTGTGCTTAGCTGGGTGCACCACCACCTGCCCCCCCTCACCTCCATATATATGAAAGAAAAAATGAAGGAAGGAAGGAAAGGAGGGAGGGAGGAAGGAAAGGAGAGAGAGAGAGGGAAGGAGGAAGGGAAAGGAAGGGAAGGGAAGGGGAGGGAAAGGAAGGGAAGGGAAGGGAAGGGGATGGGAAGGGAGGGGAGGGGGAGAGGAGGGGGAGGGGTCACAGTGAGCAGGAGAGGGGCCAGGCCTGACGCTCCTGCCCACGGCCCCTCCCTCAGTTCCTCTATAGCTCCACCTTGTCTGAGGTGATCTCCATACAGGAAGCCCTGACCCTACTGACCCGGAGCCTCCAGGACCCCAGCCCTGAGGTCCGAGTCTGGAGTCTGCAGGGTCTTGGGAACATCCTCTTCAATCCAGAGAAGGTAAGCATTGTGGGGTGCAACCTGGCTCGTGGGTACAGGCAAGGGCCCTGGGTGGGCATCTGGCTCCATCACATAACTCCTCCTCTCTGGGTCTCAGTTTTCTTGGTTGTGGAAAGAGGCTGCTGGTAGCCTCTTGGCAGGGTTGGGTGGGCATAAAACACCTGTCCCCCACTGTCCTTCCACGCTCACAGGAGTGACAGAGATTATAAAGAAGCCTAGCAAGTAGTACCCCTGGCTTGTCATCAGAAAATATCTGAGAAACTCAGGCCAGTGAAACAGCACACTTGGCTAGTGCACTTCTTTGCCATGTGTGAGACCCAAGTTCAAGTCCAGAACCCAGCACATTGAAGGAAGCTTCTGTGTCATGGGTTCTTTCACTCTTGCTGCCTCTCTGTCTCTATCTCAAAATAAGGAAGAGGGGGCTGGGCATTGGCGCCTCTGGTTGAGTGCACACGATACAGCGCACAAGGATGGTGGTTCCAGTTCCCACCAGCTGGGGCAAGTTTCTCAAGTGATGAAGTAGTGTTGCAGGTGTCTTTCTTCCTCCCTCTCTGGCCTCACTCAGTTTCTCTGTGTCCTGTAAAGTAAATAAATACTTTTAAATAAGAGGGTAGTGGTGTACCTGGTTAAGCACACATATTACCATGAATAAGGGCCCGTGTTTAAGGGCCTCTTCCCTGCCTGAAGGAGGAAAGCTTCACAAGCGGTGAAGCAAGGGCTGCAGGTGTCTGTCTTTCTCTCTCCCTCTCTATCTCTCCCTCCTCCTCTCAATTTCTCTCTGTCCTGTCAAATAAAGGGGGGGGGGGAGGATGGCAAATAGAAGTGGTGAATTAGTGGTGAAGGCACCAAGCCCTAGCAGTAACCTTACTGGCAAGTGAAAAGAAGAAGAAAAGGAATAAGGAGGAGGAGGACTAGGAGGAGGAAGAGAAGGAGAGGAAGAGGAAGAAAGAGAAGAAAGTAGTAGAAGAGGAGGAGAAGAAGAGGAAGAGAAAGAAAAAAGAAGAAAGAAGGAGGAGGAGAAGGAGGAGGAGGAGGAAGGAGGAGGAGGAGGAGGAAGGAGGAGGAGGAGAAGAAGGAGGAAGAAGAAGGAGGAGGAGGAGGAAGGAGGAGGAGGAGGAGGAAGGAGGAGGAGGAGAAGAAAGGACAGAGAGAATCATCTCAGGGATAGCCCCTCAGGCCATTGTTGACTCATCTCTGTCCCCTCCACATGTCACTATGATCACCCAAAGCCCAGCTGGGGTGAAAAGATGGGGACATTCCCAAAGGGGCAGAAGAGATGCCTGCAATGCTGCTCTTGGGATATCCGGCCAAGCCTCCATCTGCATCCTGCCTCTCCCCCTTCAGAGTCCAGACATCCTGACAGCCCCTGCTGTGGGCTCCTGTGCTAAGCCACGGTTGGGGATCCAGGCTAATGTGGTCCCACCCATCCTTTCCCTAGGGCTCTGTTCATATCTATAAAACAAGCCTCACTGTTCATATCCATAAAATGACCCAAGTGACAGCAACTGCCTTGGACAGTAGTAACTGTGCAGGTGTGGCTATGGTGGGAGGAAGCAGATGGGTGTCCAGTTAGCATCCTCAGCCCTACTGAGGATCTGAAATCACCCTCACTCAGGTCACCTAGGAAGGCACAGGCTTCCCTTTGAGTAGCTCCAGGAGCTCCCTCACACCGGGTCACACCCCAATGCACTGCATATTGTTCAGTGGCCCCCAAACCTGCAGCCCAACCCCACTCCTGAATACTGGTCTGCTTGGACTCCAGGAAGCACCTCAAATGCCAGGGACACCTCGCTGTCCTCCTAAGCAAGTACCTCTCACTCCCGTCTCTCTTAAGAGGGACTCTACCTGTCATTCAGTAACTCCAGCCCTGTTAAGATCACACAATGGATCAACAAACCCTAGAGCACTCTCCCAATCCCATCGCCTCCCCCACATCACTGCTGCCCTTGCCAAAGCCTCCCCCAGACCACTGCAATCACCCTCAGCCCATCTGTGCTACTCTGAAGAGTTCTCAACACACAGCCAGTGAGCCCCCCTGAGGAGATGACTTGGAGTCTCTATTCACACAAGAGGCAGACAGGTTCCTGCCTCAGGGCCTTTGCATCTGCTGTGTCCTCTGCTAGAAGGAAGGACGGACAGAAGGGCACTTAAAGCACTCTTTTAAACACAAACTGTGGGGTTATGTGAGAGCATGGTAGAGCATAGGGGAACTCCCCCATCCTTGAGGTGGAGGTCTGAAAAGATACCCCCACCTGTCAGTCTCTCCCTTTTGGGAATAGAGCTTGGAGGGAAACGCTTTCCTGACTTAGTTCCCCCTTGTCTGTATCCCAGGCTTCAGAGAGGCCTGCAACCTCTCACACTTAATTCATTCCCCTGCTGCAAACAAAATGGTTGCCTGCTTAAAGGTTCACTTAAAGTTCACTATAAGTTCACCATCTTTGATCACATACAAAATACACTTCATCACCCTGCCTTGCCAGTAACTTAACAATGAGACCCCAACACACACTTATTTCTCCGTTCTTTGATCACCATGCCTTACATCAATGCTCTGCCCTTCTCTGCTCTATCTCACTCTGCTGGTTTAACCGCCACGTTGTTCTTAATACCTTTAGATAATTAACATCTCTTGCTTCATGGTAACTAATTGTCTTGACCTTTTGGTATCTCATCAATTCTCGTCATTCCTAGCCCTCCCCACCATAGGGGTACTGACCTTTTGGAAACCTATGATTACTGACATATGTGAAAAATGTTCTTTGTCCCACTTTGCTATATAAGCCCTCTCTTTTTCTGAATAAAATTGGAAGTTCATACCTGAATTTCTCCTGGCCGTCTCTTCTGCATCGTGCACATCTCTTGAATCAGTGACAGGGAAGCCAGCAGCTACCTCGGTTGCGAGGCCACTCACGTGAGCGCCAGCAACAAACATGCTCACTGCAACAGAGCCCTTCTGGAACTCGCAAGGCTCACCCAAACTTCCCACTGTGTGAGAGTCCAGCACGTTCAGTGCAGACACCTCAGCAACCAATGTCTTACATCCTCCATACATCCAAAATGACCTACCTTCCCAAAGCTGAGAACAGGGTGAAGGAGGGACACAGGAGAAGGAAGGCAATGGGACCTTCCCCACTCACCCACCTCCCCAGCACGGGATTAACCCCAGGAAACTCAGAGAGGGCGTCCTGTGTACACCACACAGCCCTACTGAGCAGAGCCCAGTTGGTGAGCGCTAAGAGCCAGGGGTACGGTGGGCAGAGCCAGCGCAGGGATCCAGCTGGGGTTGGATGGGGATAGTGCAGGGCATAAATGTGGGGCACGGAGCAGGGCTCCCGGAGTGATGGGGGGGGGTTGGAGGAGGAGCAGAGAAAGAGGGCTTGGCCATGGAGGCCTGGGTGAGGGGGGAGGCCACCCTACTCTCATGGGCATTGGGTCCTGACGCCTTCACCCACCGGCCCTCGCCACCCCCAGGGGAAGCTGCTCCGCGGACAGCTGCCGGCCTTCCTGAGTGGCTTCTCCCAGAGCAGCGAGTCGGTGGTTGTGCAAATCATGAGCACGGTGTCCGAGGTGCTCCACCGCCTGGGCAGACAAGGGGCGGGGGCGCAGAGCCTTGGCGTCGCCATCCACGCACGTTCCTTCTTCGATGACGTGAGCACCCACAGCCTGGTGTGGTGGGCTCCCTACCCCCGGGGCTTCCCTTCTGTCTCCCACCCACCCACTCAGCTTACCAGGAGGCCCTGGAATCACTTGGGAGCGCCCGCGCAGGTAGAGGGGGTGGCCGGCAGGGGGCGCTCACTCCCGCTCAATCGGGCTGGACGCCAGGTGTGCGCCTACCTGGGAAAGTTGGGGTACAATCGCCCCTCCCCACCCCACAGCTGTATGCATGACACTTAAGTCATTGTGAACACTTAAGTCACCGGGCGCCCAGTGTGAGTGGGGAAGGGGTGAAAGAGTACAGGTGAGGCTCCCAGGCCCCAAAGTGGGGGAAGAGATCCCAGGTTGGGCGTGGGGTTGCTGGCACCACCACTCCCCCCCCCTGCCCCAGGTAGGTTTGGCGGAGGTTTTGAGCCCCTGTCTTGCAGGAGCGCGATGCAATCCGCGCGGCGGCCATGGCACTGTTCGGGGACCTGGTGACAGAGACCTCAGTCACAGACATAAGCGGCCTTCAAGCTCAGGTGTACCAGAGCATGGTGCCCCTGCTTCTCCACCTGAAAGACAGCTGCCCAGCCGTGGCCACGGTCAGTGCCTGGACAGCTGTGGGCTCTCGGGCCAAGGGGTCTGAGGGCTGGGCATGTGATGAACTGACCTTCCCCGCCTTCCAGGCCATGAAGGAGAGGGACCATAAGCACAGGTCTCCCCACCCCAAAGAGCAGGGCCTGAGAGCTACTTCTCTCCAGCTGGGGGCTGTGGTACTATAGTCACAAACATGGGGACATCGTGTGGGGATGGGGACAGAAATGGGGTCTATGGCCATAGCACCCTGAACACGCCCCCCATCTCGTGCAGTCTCGGAAGCTATGCAGGGTTGGGCCTGATTAGTACTCGGATGGGAGCCTATTGGGGAGCCCAGGAAGGAATGATCCACCACCACAAATGGCCTCAAGCAGGTGATTCCCAGGGGGAGGGGGGTGACACGTTCTCTGGCTGTCCCCACAGCAGGCCAAGTTTGCCTTCTACCGCTGCGCCCTGCTGCTGCGCTGGCATCCACAACATACCCTCTTCTGCTCACTGGCCTGGGAGCAAGGCCTCAGTGCCCGACACTTCCTCTGGACACACCTGGTGAGACACCAGGGGACAGAAGAGAGGGAGCGGGGCACAGGGGCACAAGGTCACAGGGCAAAGGGAAAGCCAGCTGGGGAGCCTGGGTCAGATCTTAGGGGCTCCTCCTGAGGGCTGGTGGGGCAGGAGCAGGGTGCTGGGATGACGGGGGTGCTGTCCCCCGGCCAGATGACCCGCAGCCAGGAGGAGTTCAACTTCCACTTGGCGCAGGCCCTTAGCTGCCTGCACAGCCGCCGCCAACACATCAAGACCTGGGCAGCACTCTTCATAGGTGAGGGGGACCCTACCCCCACCCGACCCGCCAGACCAGAAGCCCTGCTCTCACCACCACTTGCCACACACACACACACACACACCCCCCCCCCGCCGGCAACTGGAGCTTGATCTCCACTGGCAGGGGGAAGGTGGTGATGGTGGAGGTGGGGGCCCTGTCCCCATGAGTCTCACGGGGCAGAAGTGGCCAGCACACCCCTCTCTGTCCCCACAGGCTACACCATCTGCTACCACCCCCAGGCCACGCTCCGGTTGGTGAGCGAGGTGGACACGAACCTGCTGTTCTGTAGTAAGCAGCCCCACCCTCTCGATGTCCTCCTCAAGTCTCAGGGCACCTCACCCCACTCTGCAGGCCACCCCAAGAGAGATATGAAGGTTAGGGAGTGCCCAGACAAGAGGGGAAGGACTGAGAGGGATAGGAAGCAGAAATACCCCAGCCAGGCAAGGCAGAAAGGGGGGTTGCCCAGGCACCAAGCTGTCCCCTCCCACCCCCTGCCCCAAGCAGAAGGGAGGGGCAGAAGACGGGGCCACCCTCAAGGCTTCTCCACTCTCCTCTCACTTCTCCCTCCTCTCCTGGAGCTTTCCAAGAGCTTCAAACAGACCCAGACCCCAGCATCCGGGCATTTGCCACCAGGCTCCTCTCCTTCCTCCGGAAGGTGGCAGACACACGGCAACAGTGAAAAATCCAGCCACCTCCTTCACCCCTTCCTCCCTGCGCCCACAGCTCGGTCAGACCTGCCCATCTGTTCGTCAGTTCGTCTGTCCATCCATCCGTCTGCACAGAACTTAGTTGCGGAACTTTTTTTTTCCATTTGAAAGAAAGATCTAGATTCAACAAAGAAGTGTCCCAACTGTCTGCCCCACCCCACCCCACCCCCCACGGTGACTGAGGGGACCCTGCGAAGCTTGTGGGGAAGGGGAAGGACAGGTCCTCCCGAAGCAAACTGTGAATCTGTGCCTGGTGCTGGGTTCCCAGAGAGCAGGAGGCCCTCACTAGAACAGGGCCAGAGTCCTGGCTGCAGAGAGCTGGGAAGTGGAGCTTGGGTCTTGGCACTCACACTTGGATGGAGGCACCCCCACAATCGTCAGTCTGTCTCCAGCTCAGAGTTCCTCAGAGCTCTGTAGAGTTTGAGGAGTTGATAGGGGAGAAGGTGACCCTGGGTCAGTCACTGTCCACCCCCACCTCTGTCCTCCTCTGCCCAGTCAGGACTCGCTCAGGAGTCCCTCGGCAGAACATACTCATCCCAGAATCAGAACTGGCCCTCCCCCTGGCTGTGCCATGGGGCCAGAAGCCAGAGTTTGGACCTCTGAGCTTCAGCTGTCCCTTCTGTATGGTAGGGAGTCAGACATCCCTACTGAGATGGCTTGGAGAGCTGGTCCAGAGGACATCTTTCCAAATTCCAGCCGGCCCCCCCACCCTGGTTTCCCCACCTGTGGAATGGGGGCAGGGGCCTTCTGAAGACCTGGATGTTGGGTTGAAAAGAACACAGTAGCCTTCAGGTGCAGGCATCAGACTGACTCACTTTCTCAGATACACGCAGGGGAAAAAGGATAACCATTTGGGGGAGCCCTCCACCCAGGGACCAGAGAGGACTGCTCTCATCTGTTCACCTCTGGGCTGCTGAGAAAGGGCTTTGGGGTGGTTTTGCCTTTCCATGGCTCCCCCACTCTGTTCACTAGCTCTCCTCTGCTCACACCTCCTGTTAGGGATGGGAAAGGGGGCAGGGAGGTTGCTCCTTCAGAGTAACGTTTTGTCAGAAGAGGAAAATGAAGGTTCCCCGAGTCCAGCCTGGAAGGGTGTGGTTGTACACTGGGCAGTGTCCAGGCAGCCTGTCCTGAGATGCCCTCCGAAAAGCCGGTCTTAGTCCAAGTGCAGAGGAGCTAGGAGATGTAACGTGCACAAGTAACGTGCACACTTTACCATGCACAAGGACCAGGGTTCAAGCCCCCAGCCACCACCTGAGAGCACCATGCCTGTGGCACCATGGGTAACTTCGTGAATTAAAAGAGCAATGTTGTAGTGTCTCCTATCTGAAATCTTAAAAGGGGGGGGGGGGTAAATTCCTGCCAGGAGTGGGAGAATCATTCTGGCATGAAGACCTGAAGCAGTAAATAAATACCAGCAGGCCTACATACATGGTCTAGAAGCTAAGACTGAGAGACTGAGTCTTTCGAGGGGATAGGAAGGGGCGATGGGCTCCCCAGAGAAGAGCACACAGGAGGTGCTACCCTCGTAGCAGCAGACAGGGTGGGCAGATGGAGCCTGTGTCACTGCTGGCCACCTTGTCAGAGCACAGGGAAGCCCCCACCCCCAACTGGAGTCCATCCCACCCCTGGAGTATTACTGGAATGGGCCCAGAAGAGAAGCACCCACACTGGGGGGAGGGGGATCCTGGGGAGGTCTGCCTCATCCAGGGAAATTAGTCACCCAATCCGGGGAAAGTCAGTGGCAATGGTGGGGGTTCAGAAAGCCCCTCCCTGTGCCCTCTCCCAGAGCGGGTACGGCCTGCAGGGCAGGGATGCGTGGAGGGCAGCCAGGTACACGCAGTGGGAAGTCACCTGGCCCTGCTTGAGGGCTGGTACTAGTCCCCCAAAGAAATGGGTCAACAGGAGCCAGGTGGTGGCGCGCCTGGTTAAGAGCACACATTGCAGTGCAGAAGGACCCAGGTTCAAGCCCCTGGTCCCCACCTGCAGGTGGAAAGCTTCACGAGTGGTAAAGCAGGACTGCAGGTGTCTCTGTCTCTCTCCGTATCTTCCCCCTCCCCTCTCAATTTCTCTCTGTCTCTATCCAATAATAATAAAGTAAATCTAATTTAAAAAGAAGAAATGGATCAGCAACACTTCTAGCAGGGGGTGGGGGGTGTCTGCAGGGGGTAACAGAGGCCAGAGGGAACAGGCCTGAGCCCCCACTCTACAGCCAGCCCGTCCAGCCTGCTTGGAGCCCTCCCCTCTCTGCACCCTATCCTTGTGCCAGCTTTGCAGCCTGCGCACACAGGGCGTGGAGCACAGCTTCCAGGCCTTGGCAGGCCCAGTCCCTACCTCTCACCCGCAGATGGCCTTTCTGCTTCCCCCTACACCTGGGCCCGATGGGGTGGCCCTGACAGACTCCAACATACACAAACAAGCCGTTGCCAGTGCCCCCTTCTCTTTGCTGCACAGGCTGAAATGAGGGTACTCCAGAGAGTGGTGGGCACAGAGGCATTAACAGGTGAGCCCAACCTGTCCTGTGGGCCCTCCACTGCCAGCCTTGGACAGTCACATGGGCACTGGACAGAGTGCGCACAGACCTACACAGCTGGGAGGACCCCCATGGACACCAGGGGGAGCCCTGAAACACCTGGCAGCAGGTCTAGGACAGTGGGGTAGGGGGTGGGGGTGAGGGGTCACCTGCCTTCCCAGGCTACCTGTCCCCCCTGCCCACCACACTCTGCACGCACAGTCACACAGGGTCCTGTTTTATTGCCTTCAAACATCCAAAAATGTATCCGACCACCCCACACCGAGGAACACGAGGTGCAGGGAACAGGTCAGGGTGGGAGGCCACCACAGAGGAGGCGGCCCAGTGGTTACGAACGCACCTGCCCCACAACAAATGGGCCAGTGAGGCCCAGAGCTGCCTAGGGGATGGTATGGGGAGGAGGATGCTGGCACAGAGAGAACAAAGAGACAGACGCAGGGCATGGAGACAGACGGAAGGACAGTGCAGAAAGCAAGAGACACAGGTCGGAATGGACAGACAGACAGCATGGGGAGCACGCGGGGCCAGCTGGTGCTGCAGGAGAAAGGTGCACGGAGGTCTGGGGGGGGGGGGGCAGCCCCGCAGGCCGCTCAGCCCTGAGCTACATGACGCAGCATCTGGTCTTGTGTGAGGGGGGGTCTTTGAAGCGCAGTCTCTGTTTAGGCCGGTACTTTTCCAAGTAGGTGAGCTGCTTGCTGTTGATGGCACCTCGCCGCTTCCTAGGGAGAGGGAGAGGGGGCAGGAATCAGTCAAGATGGGGGCCAGGACCAGGATACTGGACTGGGCTTGGCTAACCCACCCTGCCCCTGGGAACTCCAGTCCCAGAGTCCTGTGCCCTCCCTTCACCCACTGTGGTCACATCTACTGGGGGTCATCCTCACCGGCTGTCACCACCCCCGTCTACAGGGACCCAAATTCCATGGTGCCCACATGGTCACTGGGCACTGCCCTGCTCACCTCCCAGTCAGACCATGGGCACTCAGCTATAGGACAGGGAGGCAAGAGACTAGGGGCTCCCCAGACTGGGATAGGTGGGGTGCAGAACACAGAACTCTGAAATCTGATGAGGTTTGAGTCCGCCCCTCCCCAACTCCTTTCCTAGCTGAGTGAACCTGGGCACCAAGTTGCACGTCCCAGCAACCTCTGGTTCCTAATCTGTAAAATGGGCACAGTCAGTGGCATGGGGGTGGTAGGGCTAAGGCACAGCCTGGCACAGACAGCCAGGGGACACAGGGATCACAGAGTGAACTGGACTCTGCAGAGGACTGTCCTGGCTAACGCCCCCCACCCCTACTCTCTAAGATCCCTGAGCTGGTCAGGGTTCCTTACCTATGCAGACAGAAGCCACTCCATGGACAGCACCAAGCCACAGGAGGGAGTGGTGGGAGTGGTCGGGGAAATGTCTATGACTGAGAAGGGTGCCGAGTGGCCTAACCCCTAACGGCTGGGCTCCATGGCCATCATCATAGTGTCCACGACCCAGCCCTCTTCAGTGTCTGTGGTTCCTTCAGTTTGGAGCTGAATCAAGCCAAGCCAGTCACCTCAATCCAATAAGACCTGGGCTCCTTAGGCTTCTAGACCAGCTCTAGAGATTCCTGACAGCCCTTCCCTGCCATGGACAAAGGCTCAAAGAGACTCAATGCATATGTCAGCCTTATAGAACGGGACCTTCCAAATCTATCCTAGGGTGCCCATCAGTGTTAATGCCAACAGTCCCCCCAAGAGGAGAGTCTGAATCTGCCCACCTGACTCAAGCAGTCATGCAAGGACCAGTCCTTATCTGGAGCCAGCAAATGA
Organism: Erinaceus europaeus; assembly: GCF_950295315.1. NCBI lineage: Eukaryota > Metazoa > Chordata > Mammalia > Eulipotyphla > Erinaceidae > Erinaceus > Erinaceus europaeus. Next base: position 12,668,355 of record NC_080169.1, read on the forward strand.
AGCTGTGTGGCCAGGGGCACCCACGAAGGCCAAACCTGAAGCCCCTGGTGCACTCTCCCATGGCCCTCCCCCCCACAAACGGCACTCACTGTCGAATGAATTGGATGGCGTCCTCATACTTCATCCCGCTCTCAATGAGGGCCAGCGCCACAAGGACCGGCGCCCTGGGAGGAAATGTAGGGACAGTCACTACAGTCACCTGAACCTTAGCACCCCACCTGCCCCAAAGGCTGATGGGACGGGTGCAGGCATGCCCCCCCCAGCCCTTCCCCCAGCCTCTCCCCCATGGAGAGCACAGGCTCAGAGCTCAGAGCTCAGCCTGACCCGTCTGGGTCCAAATCACAGTGACTCCCATCTGGCTGGGTGTGCCAGCACCCAACTCCCAGAGCAATGCCCTCCCCAAGCACCCACCAGCCGCCAGCCTGTCCCCCTTACCGCCCCAGGCCGGCCACACAATGCACAGCGACACAGCTGCCAGGATCATCACAGAATTTGGCCTTCAGCAGGCTCAGCCAGTCTTCCACCACTTTGCCTGGTGGGGGTGCCCCATCATCAAATGGCCAGTCCTGCAGAGGGAGTCCCTGTGAGCACCCCAACCCAAAGGAGTGGTGGAAATCTAGGTCCAAGCCGGCCCTGACTCCAGGAGTGAATAGTCCAGGATGGGGCAAGCCAAGAAGGGGAAGGAATGCAGGGAACCCAAGCAGATGGGGCAGCCTCTGCTGTGAGTTTCCACTTGGAAGATTGCTCCTACTCACTTCAGGTGCCCCCTCTTCCAGGAAGCCTTCCTGGAACTTCTGTCCTTGTCCCTTTGGAATCCCTTGTACCCTATCACCACTCCTGCTGTCACAGCCCAACCCTCACCCAGCCTACAAAATGGTCAACAGCCATGCACAGACTGCCATGCCGCTCTCCATGTCCCCGACATGACTGCACACACCCTCTTGGGTGGGGGGGAGGGTTCTTTTATTTATTTATTTACTTATTTAATTGCCACACACCTGCAGGTGGGGCGTGGGGACTCAAACCTGGGCCTTTGCGCATACTAACAGTGCATTCAACTGGTAGCAGTGCACACCACCACCCCCGGCCACAAGAGAGAAGATTCAAAGCAGTTTTGCAGCACGGATTTTCGGGGGCTTCCCCATGGGGGTGACTTGGTGCTTCAAGATGAGCTATGTGGCCCTTCCCTGCACCCCCACTCCCTGGCAGAGTAAAGAAGGCCTGTATAGAGTGGCCTAGCCCATGCCGCACCTCAAGTGAGGACCCAGATACTTAAGTCTCGAGGAAGTTGGGGGGTACTGCCAATTACAGCACACATGAAAGTGACCTATGTGCCAGCTGCCGGGCACTGAAAACTGAGTCCCTTCGGCTATAATGAATGGAGAAGTAGGATCAGAGGGCCACCATCACCTCCCATCCTGAGCACCCACATTTAAGGTGAGGAATCCGGGCTCACAGCTGGAAGAGGTAGAAGCAACACCAGGGCCCTGCCTTTCGGGCCCCCAAGCCCTGACCCCTCCCCCCATGGCTCTGATCTGTAGGACAGAGGTCACCAGTCACCATCACTCTTATCAGTGGGTCCCTGGAGGAGAAGTAACTATAGGTGCTGTAGTGCTGGGGAGGCAGCCAGAGGCCACAGAGCCTGCAGGACACTGGAGGAATGGGGACCAGGGGTCACAGCCACCGAGCCTGTGGTCCTGAGCTGGGAGTTTCACTGGCTGCTGAGCCTAGGAGAGAGGAGCAATACTGCTCTGTCTTGCCTGGACATGGCTCCTCAGGGGCAGGAGACCAAGGAAACAGTCCGCAGGGGGCCCCTGCACAGCCTCTACAGAGAAGCTCCCTAGGACCTGCCTGCCACACCAGTGTCCCCTCCTTGAGCATTTGCTGCCCGGCGACAGTGCCCCAGACACCAGGTGGCAAGAGGAGAGGAGGCCCCTGGGATAGGAACAGCCACTGGGCTCCATTGAGACCTTGGGAAAAGCCCACTGGGCCTGAGGAATCCTGCCTACACAGCAGCCTAGAGCTCCCGGCAGGCCAGGGCTCGAGCCTGGAAGAAAATAATCGTGACCTCAGCTTGTGGCATTAGATGTGGAACCCCCCATAGCAGTCTGTGGGGCTGTCCCCACATTGTCTGAGGAGTCTGATGTATACTCCTGCCTCCTAGTCAGGCTACCGAGCACAGACACATGCCAGCTAGAGCTACCTACCTACACACACACACACACACACACACACACACAGGAGAGGCACAGATATACCGAAGGGAAGCAGGAAACACATGACGTCCCATGTGGCCACCTCACAGCACAGTGCCCAATGTCCACCCTCCCTCCCACCTCACAGCACAGTGCCCAATGTCCACCCTCCCTCCCACCTCACAGCACAGTGCCCAATGTCCACCCTCCCTCCCACCTCACAGCACAGTGCCCAATGTCCACCCTCCCTCCCACACACACAGCCCCTGGGACCCTCACCACTACGGTGATGCCGTCCTTCTCCAGGGGTGCCTTGTCGTATGTCACTTCACACACACGCACCACAGTGGTGGCTCCATACTTCTTCAGGTCCTGGTGGGAGGGGTGAGGGAGGAGGCATGGCTGAGTAGGGGTGCAGGGTTTAGGGACCTCCTCCCCTGGTATAGTCCTGCCCTTTCAATAAGCAGGCTCTTATGCCAGCTGGCTCAGTGACCAGCTGGGTGACATCGGTGACATTCCCTAATGCTTTGGGCAGGGAATGTCCTCTGGCTTATTCTCTGGATTATGGTAGTGCCAGGGGCTAAAGCTCAGGCATGAAAGTCTTCTGCAGAACACAAGCGCTATCCCCCGCCCACCCCGCAACCAATTCTCCTTTAAATCTATGACTCTGCTCCCCAGAATCGCATCCCATACATGGGTCCTCGTGACCCTCACCCTGCAGACTCTCACTCCACCTTGGGGTGCTCAGGTGGGCTCAGCAGAGGGACGCCACCAGAGCTGTAAGTATCTCTCAGGAGAGGACTCGGGGCCAGAAGTTACTCAAATGGTGCCCAGCAGGGACCAGGCCCACACAGACAGGGAAGCACCGGCAACCAGGGAAAAGGTCAAGGTCTTCACGGCCAAGCACACGGCTATTTATGGGGTGCACCACAGGGGGCCACGTGCAGAATGCTCCCACCCCACCTGCTGCTCTCAGCAGCTATTTTGGGGATGGTGAGGAGTATGTGCTGGACCAGCCACAACATACAGGACACAGGGAGGACAGAGGACTACTGAGTGAGGTACAGGGCTTTGAGGAGGTGAGGCAATCAGAATCAAGGTGCCTGTGAGGGGAGGCTATCATGAAGGCCTGACTTCTTCTGACTACACTGACCCTGCTCACACTCTGACCTGACCCTGCTCACACTCTGACCCTGACCCTGTTCACACTGACTCTGTTCACACTCTGACCCTGACCCTGCTCACACTCTGACCTGACCCTGCTTACACTCTGACCTAACCCTGTTCACACTCTGACCCTGACCCTGCTCACACTCTGACCTGACCCTGCTCACACTCTGACCTGACCCTGCTCACACTCTGACCTAACCCTGCTCACACTCTGACCTAACCCTGTTCACATTCTGACCTAACCCTGCTCACTCTGACCTGACCCTGCTCACACTCTGACGCTGTTCACACTGACCTAACCCTGCTCACACTCTGACCCTGACCCTGCTTACACTCTGACCTGACCCTGCTTACACTCTGACTTAACGCTGCTCACACTCTGACCCTGTTCACACTCTGACCCTGATCCTGGTCATTGGCTAAGCTTGAATTCAGTTTATCCCCATGTCCTGCTTAGCTCAAGGGCCTCTACTATGAAGGGGACAGCCCGTGCCCAGAGGCTCCTGCCTCAGTGTCCAGGCTCCAGGCCTCCTAATGCCACAGTGCTCATCACCACTCTACATTTTTGCAATCTCATGTCCAGGTCCCTCCAAAGTTATGGAAACCAAAAGCCCATGGAAACTATCTCACACTGTCAAGAGTAGCATCTCATACTCCAGTGGCCTCACTTGGAGCTGCTGCTCTGCAAACAGCCCTGCATAGTAGACTCTGTAGACACCGTGTGTAGGGCAGACTCTGGAAACAGCAGGCCTCTGCAGTGGCCAGGCTCCCGCAGTGGAGCCTGTAAACAGCTCCAGACATGCTTCCCACACCAGCTCTGCCAGCCTATCTGTTCTCACCTGTGGGGGCTAGGAACCACACAACAAATCTACCTACAGCCTATCTAGGCACAAGAGACACTGGTCAGACCCTACTGACACAGACCTGGGTAGCCTTTAGCTCGTGAGGGCCTCCCCGACTGGCTTCCCAACAGCGCCTGGGGCTGGCCATGGAGCTCGTCTTCAAGCTCCCTCACCCCCCCATCTGCCAGTCTCCAGAGTTTCTTCCAACTTTCTGCTCTGCAGTTCCCCTAGTCAGGGAAGGGGTCAGGATAGCTCTCAGAGCCATCACTGTCCCAATCTCCAAAACTGTTCCTGTGTCTGAAGCCCCACTTGCTGGGATGCAGGGTCCATCCTGTGGGTTCCCAGGAGCCCAAATGAACTCTCAATTACCCCCACCCAAGCTCTCTGGAAACACATGTCTCCTTTCAGGGTTTCAGTAAACCCAGGTGACAGTCTTGCTCCCAAAGGCCATACTAGGTCAACAAACTGTAACTCCCACCCTGCTGGCTCTCAGAGCTGAGGGCCACTCGGCCAGGCTCTCACTGGCTCTCACTGCAGCTCAGCCCAGCCACTCACCTCCAGGAAGCTGCTGAGGGTGGCATCAGTGGGGTTGTGTGTGATGAGGAAGCGCATGTTCTTGTAGCTCACCTCCACGGGTGCGGGCCGGTTCATCCGCGCCATGGCGTTCCCCCCTCCCAAAAGCGGTGCAGGCCCAGGAAGGGGGTGCAGAAAGGGCTGACACACAGAGGAGAGATGCCCCTACCAGTCTTCCCTCAAACTAGAGAGAACTGGATCCCTGTGCTTGTCCAAGAGAGGAAAAAAAAAGAAAAAAAGAAAAGCTATTTTAAAAAACCTGCCCCCCACACCCGCACAAATATTGTGCAAATACTTGGTAGGGGGGAGGATGCTGCCTGGGTGTGGATAGTTATAAAAGAAAGTCCAACTCTTAAAAAAGAAAAAAGAAAGAAAGAATAGAAAAAGGAAAGAAACAAAGCAAATCACCCTCCCCCCCCCAAAAAAAAAAAAAGTAAAACGGGCAACTCCCAGCTCCTATCTCTCAGAGCTGGGTAATTAGCAGGGGAAAGACAGAAACTAACAACAACCCAAAAACAGTCAGTAAAGAAAACTTCCCAAAGCCCAGAGGGAGCCCAACCACCGTGGCCAAACCCAGCGTTTAATTTCTTGCCAGGGACAGCCTCTCCACATCAGTGGATGGGCAGGCAGCCCCTCTGCACAAAAGTGGGCCCCAAGCCCCCACGGGCCAAAGAAAAAGACAACTTGAACTGAACAGGCAGGGCAGTCTTGGGGTGCGGGCTGCAAGAGGCAGCTGAGGCAGGCAACTCTGATGCTCTGATGCACTGGGCCTCCGTCACGTTACCCCATCGGGGTAGGGCAAGTTCTGGTGGGAAGCAGGGGGCTCAGGCAGCAGAGCCGGCCTGGGGCCGGGCAGTGGGGGCCATATGCAGGCGAGGGCAATGATGAGGGTCAGAGGCACAGGGGCCCCCTCAGCAACAGCAGGTGAAGTGGTGATGTTGGGCCCGGCAGTACTCAGAGCTGCCCCCCGACGCCCTCTCCATAAATCCTGGGCCGGTCCGCAGCAGGCAGAGTCTGTGGGGGGGGGGGGGGGGAAGCAACAAGACAAAGGTCATAGGGATAGCTGACTCTACTCCCAGGAGCCTGTGCCGTGAGTGATCCTCTCTGGGCTGCGATCCCCTATCTGAGAGCACAAGAATGGTTCTTGCCAGGTCTGAGTCAGGCCCACCCAAAGATGATGAGACAGCCAGAGGACCAGGCAGAGGGAGGAACCGATTTAAGGGGCATACACAGCCCAGAAGCATACTGAACCCACCTCCCCAGCCCTAACCCAGCAGACAGACACACACACACACACACACACACACACACACACACACACAGAAAGAGAGAGACACACACAAAGACCTCCACATCCCCAGGACAGTCGTCCCCACGCCCCCCCACCCCCCGATCTGCTGAGCCTGCACCGTAATACACTGGGTAGTTATCAAGGAAAAGAGTTTCTATAGTGAGGCAATGCATCGGGGTGGGTGTTCCTATAACTGTACCTCAGGGCCCCCCATGAACCCTCCCAACTCCAGAGAGGCCCCACCCCTTGTCACAGGGCTGGCATGCATGGGAGGTAAATAAGCCTGCCCTGTCCTCCCAGAGTTTAGCAAACGGGACCAACTGCAGTGGCCAGGGGGCTGGGAGCCAGGCTCATGCTCAGAGGTGATGGCACAGGTGGCCGGAGTGAGGTCTCACTGTGGCAGAGACACCCAAACACTTCCATGCCTGATGTTCCAAAGGTCCCAGGCAAGGGAGGCGCCACGGGGAGTCCATTTCTACCTCAGCCTCTTTCCTGTGAAGCAACTGAGAGATTCAGGACATACCACTGACCTCAGTCTGCCCATGTGCACAATTAGGGGTTAAGAAAAGTGCCCCCAAGTTCCCTCTGGCTGAAACTCAGTGGTCAGCAGATGCCCTGAGTGCCACCTCCCAGTACCGCCACCTCTAGTCCCCAACCCACCACTTCTTACCTTGGTCTCTGCCCCAGCACCCCTTTCTCCAGATGCCCACCAGGGAGTCCGAGTTCAGTAAAGACCCAAGTCCTAGGAGCACAGCCCAACAAATGCCAACTCCCCCCTGCTGGCACAGCCCTACTGCTCAGGAGCTCAGGGAAACCATAACACACACTCTGCCCTGGATGTGGCCCTGGAGGGCCAGTGAGGGGGGGGGGGAGAAAAGGGCTAAGAGGGTGATCTGCCCCTCGCTCAGCCACTCTAAAATCTGTGCAGCGCAGCTCTGATTGTGCAGAGAGGAGGCACGGGTGCTCTGCAGTACATAAACACTTGGCACCTGCCCTCCTGGGGGCTGCACTCCTGAGAGAGGTGGGGAGGGTGCATGCACGTGTGTGTGTGTGTGTGTGTGTGTGTGTGTGTGTGTGTGTGTGGTGTTTACCAGCAAGAAAGAAGGCACAAGGAATCTAGTTCTACTGGGACTTGCTGAGTACTGGCCCAGCCCCCTTTGCTGGGCACCTAGGGATTACCCATGGGCAAACAGCCTGGTTCTGCTGCCCAGCAGCCCTAGATGGGGCCTCCGGTCACTCTACATTACTGCCCACTTGAGCTTGAAGTTGCCACGTGCTAGCGGAAGTGAAAGATCATTGCCCCAGCTACCACCAGGTGCAAGGGTTGGACTAAAGCCACTGCCCCAGCTGGGCTGGGGTCTTGTCATAAGCCCTGCTGTCTACACAGAGGCTGGGGCCTCCACCTCCACAAGAAAGTGAAGCAGTAACACCTGCCTGCCTTACTGAGCCCACATGGCCCACCAGGCCTCGCAGCTACCCCCAACAGATGACCATCACTCCTAACAATCACAGCCTGTGAGGTCATGAGCAGGTGCCCCAGAATTAGGATAAAGAGGTGCCCTGGCCCACACGCTGCCCCCTAGAGCTCTGCAATGCCCCGCCCCAGGCAGGGTGGGTCTGAGTCGGCCAGCAATACAACTACCACCACCCCCCAGATCCCACCACCTGTGGCTTTAAGCTTTAACCAGGGGTCTGCTACCCTCTCTCCCCAGCAGTCCTGTCCCTGGTGCCACACGGCCCCTTCTAGGACATCTGTCATCCTCCCACCAGAGGCCACTGAGCCTTTCCTATTGCGAATAAAGCCACACTTCTTCGCAAGGGAGGGGAGACTGGGCAGCATCTTTTCTGTCCCTAGCCAGGTCAGGGGCCCAGTTAAGTGGGCTCCAGCAGGTTTTCTCAGGCTCGAAGTCTAAGAGACAAGAAGAACAACACTAAACCCAGATTTACAGAAGACTGGGGTTTAAGAAACCTCCCTCCCGCTCTCATGTCCTGTTAAGGAGTTCATTTAAAACTAGAGGGTTTCAGAGTTCCTCCATATTGGGACCCAGTAGCAAGAGGCCAAGGCTGGCTTGGGATCCAAGAAAGAGAAAAAAAGGCGGGGGGGGGGGGGTGGGGACGACAGGAGGGCAGAGATGCGTGGGCTGGGGGAAGGGGGGAGGAAACAGGGTGTGCTCTAGAGGGAGGAGAGTGAGTCCTGCGGCGCACAGGGGCTGTTTGGAAGGGTGCAAGCACCTCCCTGGGGCGGGGCAGGGGTCCTCCCGGCACGCCCCCCGCCGCCTCGCCTCCGCCCAGCTCACCGGCGTGCGCAGGCGTCCCACCGCCACCTCCATGCGGGCCGGGCCGGGTGCAGCCGGGACCCGGAGCTGGAGGCGCACTGGCCTCCGGGCGGGCGGATGCTCTAGCGGCCTCTCGGCGGCCTCGGCTATTTATGGCGCCCGGGCATCACGTGGTGGGGTGGCCGGGACCCCGCGGGCGGGCTCGTGGTGCCTCCCACACCTGCTGCCTAAATATAACTGCAGGCGGACTCGAGGCGCCCGGGCTCACAAAGACTCCGCCGCCGCCGCCGCCTCGGAGGGCCGGGGAGCAGGAGGAAGCGCGGCGGAGGAAGGGGAAATGCAAGGGCAGGGGGGAGGGCGCTGACCACCGCGGGGCGGGGCCCTGCTGGACGCACCGCCTTCCTGCCACTGGGCGCGCCCCTGGGTCCTCCCCACGGCCCCCCGTGCTGGTGAGGAGACCCAGGTCCTGGGAGCAGGGACCCGTGCAGGGTGACACAGGCAGCTGGCAGCTGTCTCCACACCCTCCTCACCATCCTCCAGCGCTTAGCACAGCAGCCTCTCCAACACACACACACACACACACACACACACACACACACACACACACACACAGAGTCAGGCTACCCCCAGCTCTGCCTCCAGGAGCACCAAGCCTGCCACTTAAATGCTCCCTAGGTCCTGAATGCTGAGAGAGGAGCCGGGTAAGCAGCTCGACTCAGTACCTGCCTGGGACAGCTGGAGGCCCTCAGAAGGAGGGAAGAGGGCAGAACCCCCAGCAGAGTCCCCAGAGGCCCTGTCTCATTGGGAGGCCGGCTCTCAACCCAGCTCCCAGACAGACAGCCCGGCCCCTGCAGTCAGTTGTCAGCCCCACGGGGGTGGGAAGAGCTGGCCGGGTGCCCAGCCAAGAACACCAAAACATGCCTTCTAGATCAAGCCCACAGAGAGGTAGCCAGGCAGCATCACTAGGCTCTGGGTCTGGGACCCTCACTCTGCCCACCCCAGACTGGGCAAGAAGGCAGGGATGGTGAAGAGAGGCCCGTGTCCAGGGTACAAGAGCCCACAGGCTCATTCCCAACCAAGCCTGGGCACCATGCCCACCCATTCATCAAGGGGACAAGTCTCCCAGACTCCTGCCCTCTTATTCCCCCAGCACCAAGGTAAGGGGCCAGGACGCCCACTTCAGTGATCACTCTTAGCTCCCAATTCCAGAAACGTCTTTGGTCCTTCCTTGACCAGTTTCTGAGGATCTGACTCTCATACCCCATGCCAGATACTGCATCCCATGAATAAGACACTATCACCAGCCACATCCCATGGATAAAGCCGCCATTCCGAGGTCTAGCAACTCACCCTAACTCCATAACAAGGAAGCAGGAGAACCACAGTTTGGGCTGAGTTTTGCTGACCTGGAGATATTAGTCAGCCCGAGTCCACGCCTTTGAGAGCGGACCACAGGAGTTAAATGCTCCCCCAGGCCAGCCTCAGTTTCCTCATCCGGTCAAAGCAAATGGGCTCTCCAGGCTGTGATGTGGCTCCCAGAATCCAACAAGCTGCAAGCCTGGGCCCTAGCACCTCTGCTCCCCTGCCTGGGGCACCTCTCTGGTCAGGCTGTATTTGGGGGGAGGGGGGGGGCACCTGCTGTGCTGGCACAGTCCTGAACCCTTCAGAGAAGGCTATTTTTATCGGGACAAGAGCTGTTCCTGGAATCCTCCTTAAGCAAACCCCAGTTCACACACTGCTGGGGGCAGGGAGTGGAGATGGGAAGCACTGAGAAGGCCAGGAGGCCCTTGCCAAGCCCCTGGGGTCAGAGCCCCACCCACATCTAACAGCACTGAGGGGTCTCATTAACCGCATGCTGCTGCCTCCTGCCCTCCATCCCGCCCCCTCCCTTCAGACGAGGCACCCTTGGGAGCAGTGTCCTCACCTCAGGGAAACTGTCCCACATGGAAGACATGTCCCCAAGGAGGGACTTGAGGGAGTCCACTCCACACTGCCTCCAGCACAGGACCTGGCACAGGGGAGGAGGAGGAGGGTTGCCACTTGTTTGTGCAAAGAACCAATGACCCAGCGTTCTTTCTGGGCACAGGTCCAGGCCTGGGAAATGTTCAGAACCCATCACGGGATCTCGGCCTCTGAAATCCAGAGCCACCTCAGAGGTCACCTCTGCCATCTCCTCCCCAGCAGGCACATCTCCTTCAGTGGGACACTCGCTGCTCCTTCATGGTCCCTTCTCCCTCGGGCAGCCCTCTGACCTTCCAGCTTCGCCCTTGAGTGCCTACTGCTGGAACCCACAGGTTGGTGCTGCAGATGGCAGACTTGGAGGCTCAGGTGGTCAGGGAGGTCTCCCTGGAAGAGCTGGCCAGCAAGAATGGACAGACTTCTGAAGCCTAAGGCCTTGAGTTCTGCACCACCTCTCTATGCCGCAGATCTAGCATGCCCTTCTCCGGAGCCTGTGGCCTCCTCTATAGAGGAGCTTCCCCTGGTGATGCCAGCACCCAGTGGGTCACTGGGCACTCGGGCTATGACTCAGAAGCAAGGATGTTGGAAGAAGGGTACAGTTTCCACTCGGGCAGGTACCTATCCTACCCATAGGATCTGGAGGTAGAAAACAGGGCAAGGATACTCTCCCAAGTTGGTACCAACATACACATACACACAATGCCCCATGCTGATGTGCCAACCCAAGCAGCCCTAACCACCACCACACACCACATATATGCACACCAGCCAGCAGCACTGCCTGAACAGATCACAGCAGTACTTCAGGCAGGGCAGTAACTGGCTGCCCAGCCTGGCTGTCACTGTCACTGGAGGGGGCACAGCTGTTCAGGCTGGCAGCCCTGTATCTAACCCAGAACCTTGGGTCTCCTGAACGCTGCAGCCTCTGTGTGTCTCTCCAGCCCTGCACCCCATACCTGCCCCTCGCCCTTCTTGCTGGGAGTCCACAGTTGAGGATTGTGGGAGCCAGCTTAGAAGACATCCCAGGGTCCACTGCTGGCCAGGCATCCTGTGACACCACATGGTAACACACTGGCCACTCTCACCAGGTGCTCCCTATTTGGGGGAACTGCACCCCAGGTCACCCCACCATTCTCCCATGAAACACTGGCCAGCACCCCCTCAAGCCCCCCCCCCAGTGCCTCAGTTTTTCCCCAATACCTCACCTCTGAGTGCTCCCTCTGTCACCTAGGCACTCCTAAACACTCCCCCATTTCCAGGCCAGACTCAGGATTCCCCAGGGGGTGGAGTGGGGGGTGTAACTAAACGTGTTCATTCATTTATTCATTCATTCACTCATTCACTTAATTTATTCTTCCCATCTAGCTACGTATCCAGCATATTCCAGTGCCGGGCATTGCACCTGGACACAGGAGGAAACCATCAGAACAGCAAACAAGCCTGTCCCACCCTTTCCTGCCCCCTGACTGGGTGGCTGGACACCTCCTCCCACTCCCAAACCCGCCCAGCCCCCCCTCTAGACCACCCCCACCTTGGTAAGGAACCAGATAATTTTACTACCATGACTGCCAAGAAAAGTCAGGGTCCACATGTAGGCATCACTACCCATCAAGGGGTTTCCTCCTGCCTGCAGATCTGCAGGTGTCTGTTTTTCTCTCCCCCTTTCTGTCTTCCCCTCCTCTCTCAATTACTCTCTGTCCTATCCAACAACAGCAACAACAATAACAGCAACAAATACGACAACAGTGGAAAAAATATGATCGCCAGGAACAGTGAATTCCTAGTGCAGGCACTGAGTCCCAGTGATAACCCTGGAGGCAAATAGGAGTCAGGCAGTAGTGCAGTGGGTTAAACGCATGTGGCGCAAAGTGCAAGGACAGGCGTAAGGATCCCAGTTTGAGCCCCTGGCTCCCCACCTGCAGGGGAGCCGCCTCACAGGCAGTGACACAGATCTGCAGGTGTCTATCTTTCTCTCACCCTGTCTTCCCCTCCTCTCTTCACTTCTCTGTCTTATCTAACAACAATGACATCAATAACAACAACAATAACTACAACAATAAAACAACAAGGGCAACAAAAGGGCAATTAAATTTTTTTTTAAATTTTTAAAAAATATTTGAGCTCCCCCCGGGGAGGGTTGGAAGTTACATCTAACTACCCCCACCCCCAGGATTCATGAGCACTGGAGCCTCCATGCCCCTGTGTACATAACTCTACTTCCCCAGGTCACTTTTTCATTCAGATGGAGATACAAAAGGAAAAGAGGGCGGGAGGAGAGACACCAAAGCACTAGAGCCCCCACCAGCGCCATCGCATGCCCCACTGGGCGCCTGAGTCTTGTGCACAACAAACCATCTCTCCAGCCCCACAGCTGCCTTTACATAACAGCCACTGCCCTCCAGGCCTGTCAGCTTCCAGTTCCCTCCACTGGGGCAGCCCTTTGTTCCCACTGCCCTGTGTCCTTGGCCATTACTCTCTGTGCCTCAGTTTCCTCCTCTACACAGAGAGCTGAGGAAAATAGCTGTCCCACAGCAACTTTCAGGAATAAATGGACTCGTGAGTCATGCATGGAACAGAGATCTCAAGGGCCCTGCCAGCAGTGCCCCCATGAGTCTGGCACCCCAGGGTACACACCATGAGTCCTTCCAGTCCAGGTGTGGCCTGGTGGCCTAGGTGTCCTCCCAGGCTGCAGTGTTAAGTCTTGAAGCCTGACCCCTGCAGAGCCCTTACCCATGTCACCATGCCCCTTCTTCACTCTGTCCAGCATAGAACCCCAGACATGCCTCTCCCTCAAGGCCCATAAGGGTTCCTCCTCCAGGAAGCCCTGGATACCCTCAGGACCTGGGTTTCTTCCACTGTGGTTTCACTCCTCTATGTATCCACCCAGTACTCTCTTAGCTCCGGGTCCCAGAGTGGCTGCCAGGGTGTCTGGGACAATTCAGTCCCAAGGATGGCACCCACAGGACCCTCAATCCAATCCGGGATGGGAGCTGTGGGGGAGGGAGGAAGACACGCTCACCAGGCAAGGAACTTCAAAACCTGGAACCAGAACCGACTCTGGAACCAAAGGGGATCTCAGAGCACTCTCCAAGGGGCACAGAGATGCAGCACTCACACTTGCATGCGGCCCCTCAGGTGGAGAACATGATGGCCTCTCAACCAAAAACTCCCCGTCTGCCAGCTCAGGAAGCCCTTTCACACCCTGTGACCCCATCATGCCACCTCCACCTGAGGCCAGGGGCCCGTAAACCAGCCCCAGGTAGAGGCTGGATGGGAGGGCAGACAGAGCTGCTGGAACCTGGCTTTCTGGTTCTAAGCCCAGAGCTCCTTCTCTTCTATGGATTATGCAAACCTCATCCACACAGAGGGGAGGCCTCAGGAGGCTTAGAGCACAAACAAAGATCAAAGCAGATGCGGGGGTGGGGAGGGTGGGAGGTGAAGGGGGCAGTCTCCCTGCCCATATCAGCCCAAGGAGCATTCCCCAGGCCCCCAACTCAGAGTCCAGTGACTCTTGACACGAGTTTAACTCACCTACAGAGAGATTTTCCGAGGGGGTCAGGAGGTGGCACACCTGGTTAAATGCATACACTACAATGTACAAGGACCCAGGTTCAAGCCCCTGGTCCCCACCTGCAGGGGGAAAGCTTCACAAGTGGTGAAGTAGAGCTACAGGTGTCTCCTTGTCTCTCCCTCTCTATCTCCCCTTCCCTCTCAATTTCTGTCTCTATTCAATATAAATAAATTAAATAAAGTTTAAAAGAGAGAGAGAGAGATTCTCTGAGTAAAACCCAAGATAAAGACCTAGGATCATCCCAGCTGCCCTCTACTAGCAGGAAATACCAGCTCCCATTACCACGTGGTGAGCACCTCTTGTCTGCACACACAGCAAGGGCCTTACAGGTCATGAGAACCACCCACTTGTTAGCTGAGGGGGGTTCTGCATCCTCGTAGCTCCACTGACTCATTTGGTACAGAGGGTTAACAGGACACACACCTCCAGGTTGTGCTGGTCCTCAGCATAAAATCTGTACCTGGCTTCAGGAGCACATCCTGTGGGGTGGGGTGCGGCACGGGGGTGTATAGGGGCAGTCGGTGGAGGGTGAGGGAGGCAGGACCGCAAGGGGCAGTCCTGGAGGCTTATTCACAGGCCTGTTTGCACTTCTCAGTGCTCAGAAAAGATGCCGGAGGTGCTCACTGTCTGTGACCACCACTCTACACAAAAGGGCACAGAGGGGCTCAGAACCAGGCTCCCCATTCTGTATTGAGAACCTCTTGCTCTTGAGGGGACAACAGGCTAGAAGGAGCATGTGACCAGAGGCCTGGGCCCCTAACTCTGCACAAGGAACTGAGGTCCCCCAGCCCTGGGGCACACTGTCATCGCTGGGGGTCTGGAGGAAAAGTGTGCACCCCAATATCATTCAGCCTGGGCTTTGGAAGGAAAAAGGGCTGCCATTTGCTTGTCTGTCTGCCTGGGCCTCTCACTGAGGTAGTCTGGGGACCTGGGCGCCCTGCTCTCTCTTAAAGTCACTCTCAAAGGTGGCCCCCACCCCCAGGGCCTGCTGAGCTCAAGAGTCCAGGGACACTCACCGCAGAGACCTGGAGTCCCAAGACTGCCGGGCCCCCCACTGGCTTTATCCCAGTGCAGGGGCCCGCCCTCCCTGCACGTCAAAGGCGCGGGGGACTGCCCGCCCACCCTGATGGCCCTGAGTAAATCTGGCCTTGCCTTGCTGGGAGGTGGGGGTGGGGGTGTGCACAGGCAGAGGCAGCCTCCGAAGGACCCAGCCGCCCAGACCTTGGATCCAGTCGTGCTCCGGCCTCCAAGGGCGGCCTAGCGACTGAGGAGGAGGCCAGGGCGTGGGTCTGAGGTCCCCACGGGCACTCTGAGAGCTCCCTTCCTTGCTGGGAGGAGCCCTGGGGCCTTGGCGGGTAGGACAGTCCCCAGTACCCTCCCTGTGAGCACTGGCAGCCTGGGCTGGAAGGGACGAGCTGGACAAGCTCCAGACCTGGGCAGCCCAAGGTCCAGGCCCTGAGGGGGTCCTAGCCAGGGGGCTTCCCAGGCCTTGGGCTGTCCCCCCACTGCCTGCCAGCAGGCTGGGAATAGGGGGGGGCGGGAGGTCCTCACACCCAGCACCAGCAGCACGCTGCCCCGCCCCCAGAGGCCCCGCCCCAGCACGCCCCTCCTCTCAGCTTCTTTCTACCTTCCAGGTGGCAGCCCAGGTCTGCCCGCTGCCCCCTCGGAGCCCAGCTCAGTCCATCCTGCTGCTGTCCCGCTTCCTCTCCAGGAAGGGAGGAAAGGTCAGCTCACAGGCCAGTAAGCCGGTCCCACCCAGGAGTGGGCTCCAGCAGCCCTCCTCCCCTCAACAAACACTAAGGAAGTGGGAACCCCCGTGGGGGAGGGGCTGTTCCTGCCTCCCAGGCCCTGAACTTCGTGCCCCTCCCCCGCCAGGATGCTACTCCCCTGTCACGTGACATCAGTGGGGTGGAGCCCACGCCCCACCAGGGGACTAATGGGGGGCGAGTCTCTGCTTGGAAGGGAGTTCTCCCCTGCTGCCACCCAGAGAGCTGCCCTAATTTCCCCACATGGAGGTTCCAGGGGCTGTTCCCCCATCACCCACCCTACAATGAGGCCTATCCCGACAGGTGTTTCCTTGGTCCCCGCTGTGTCACCTTTCCCCCTACCTCTCCCACCCCCTTCTTATAACCCCTTTCTTGACTCTCTGCCTCCACTCGCAGTCCTTGGCCGGGTCAATCCCAGATACCAGGTCATCTGGGCTCCTGTGGAAGGCAGTGCCTTCATGTTTCCTCATGGGAGGATGGGGTCGTGCACAGTGGCCTGTAAAGTCCAGTAAGTAGACAGAGTGGCTGTGACAGACACCGCGTCAGATGCTCCTCGTGGCTTCCCACACTGGCCTCCCAGTGGCACCAAAAGCCAGAGGTGACCTACACACCCCAGTCCCTGGTGCCTGCGGTCCATACCCGCCTCGGGCCTGGAAGCCGCTGCTCAGGCAGGGAGTGGGACTGGAATGGCTCCAGCCTCGTGCTGCCACAGGGAGATGGGGACCTACCTTTCTGAGTTCCAAGGCCACCCTGACACCAGGCCTCACTGTGTGGCCCATGCCATCTCACCATCTCACATCAGACAAGGCTGGACTCAAGAGACCAACCCCTGGCCTTGGTCACACAGAAGCTCTGAGCCCACCCCCATGGATCTGACATCAGCATTCACAAACAGGTCACGGTGACCTTGGCTACTTGTTCTGGGGACCAGCCGCCAGTGCCCCAGCCCCCACGGCAGCTTCCACTTCGGGCCCTTTAATCAGAGAATAGGGGGCTGGCTGGAGCTCAGCACCCCGGGATTGTAGATGGAGCTTCAGAGCCACCTGGCCTTATCACTTGACTTATACACCCACCATGCCTAGTGCTGACCTCCTGGGCTGACTTCAGCAGGTACCAACCCTTGGCAACACACCGCCTGGACCACAAGGTCCCCAAAGGCAGGTGCCCTGAGCAGATGTGGAGTCCCAGCGAGCACAGTGTCATAGGTCCACTTGGAGATCATGACTTCAGAGAGGCCTTTGCAACCTACAGGTGGCCACCTCAAGTCACTGCCAGAAACATGGAAACCCCCACACACACACACCTCCACAGAACTCCCAGGCAGCAGGGCCCGAGCCTGGCCTCCCCAGCTCCCCAGAGAGTCTGAACTCTCCTCTGTCCCATGTCTGCACACTCACTGGGCACAGACAGGTGACAAGAACTGGGAGTGGCTGCTGTGGCCCTCCAGGGGTCCATGTGGACTCATCCCTCTCACTGGGCAGGAGGAGTACCCACCCAGTCCTTATCCACCCAAATCAGCCAGACATCCCCCGAGGTCTTCAGGCCGTAAGGAAACAAGGCTTCCAGAAACCCCATGCAGGGGCAGAGCACGGAGGGCATGAGAGGAAGCCCTTATGGAGATGAGAAGAGTCATGCCCATGTGGCCAGCACCTGCCAGGCTGCAGGACCCCATCACCCCAATTACCCAGTACCCTCATGAGAGCCCCCAAACTAAGCAGCCAATACCTCTTACCTGCCCAGGCGCCCCCTGGAAGGTAGGGAGCTGAGCCAGCCTGTCTGAGCCAGCCCTCAGGGTAGCTGGGCCTTGAAGCATCGTGTGGCAGGGGCTGGCCAGCACGCCCAAATGCTCTCTGGCCAGAGCAGGGAGTCCACGTGTTGTGTTCAAGTCACAGAAGAGCCTGGGGCCCAACTGGGGCCCAGATAGAAATCTTGAAAGCAGGGCCAGGTGGTCACGCACCTGGTTAAGGGCAGAGACTACAGTGCACAAGGACCCAGGTTCAAGCCCCTGGCCCCCACCTACCGGGGGAAAGCTTCATGAGAGGTGAAGTAGAGCTGTGTCTGCCTCTCACCCTCTCTATCTTTCCCTCCCCTCTCAAATTTCTCTCTGTCTCTATCTAATAATAAATAAATAAAATAATATCAAAATCTCTAAAAAGAAAAAAATCCTGAATGCACGCTGGACAGCTAGCCCACTCCCAAGGCCCCGTGTCCTGTCTTGGCTCCTCAGGATCCCTCCAAGCAGTGTTTCCTCAGCTCCACTCTGGGGGCACCTTCAGCCCATTTTACAGAGGAGGAAACTACAGTTTGGGCCATGTGCTCAGTGACAGGCTAGGAGGGACTGAGCTAGGACTCAGACCAGGGTGGGCACTTTCTCCCAGAACCATCCCTGAAGGGGAAACTGAAGCCAACCTGCAGACACATGACTGGGCTCCAGGAAGTCTCATCACCCAGCACTGTCTTGATGCCCGGGGTCCCCTCCTTTGCCTGGAGCACAGGGCCACCAGGGGCCAGGTAGGCAGGAGGGGGCAAAGGTCACAGAGGTAGCCAGGGTGGCCAGCCAAGGCCCCAGTGGCTGAACGTCAGAGCACCCTCGGGAGCCACGGGAAAGAGCTCTGACCTGGCCTCCTGAGGCCTTGTCTAAAATAGCCAGCCCACGGCCCTGAGGGGACTCAGCTGGCCGGCGCACATAGGCCGCTGGGCCCCAGGCACTGCCAAGCTGGGTACAGAGGTCACAGCTATTTCTGGGCCAGCCTGGCAGCAAGACACGGTCACCCCTATCCCCGGGGAGTCAGTGCTAGAGGGGCAGGCGACACCCTGAGAGGAGAGAGAAGCACAGAAGAGAGTTCCTAGGTGCCGAGCCCCTTGGGGACCCACAGGGCTGGCATCCCCACACCACACTCTCCTGGCTTCCTTTCTTTTCGTTTATTTCATTTTGCCACCAGGGCTATTGCTGGGGCTCAATGCCTGCACACCTCCACCACCCCTTCCTTTTTGGGGGTAGTAGTGAGATACAGAGAGAGAGACCGAAAGGAGGAGAGACACCACAGCACAGCTCCAGTGCTCATGACCTTTCTCCCCCACAGGAGCTCCCATGTGACGGCTCTTGTGCATGTGACCTTGTGCACTCTACCGGGTTAGTCCCTACCAGAACCCTCAGTGGCTCCCATTGCAAAGGTTCATGCTAAGGTGTTAGAACGTGGGCTTCATCATGCTCACATCAGCACTGACGGGCCACAGCGGCTCCCTCAGCCCTGTGCTGGACACCTCAAGACATGAAAAAGTCTCTGCTCACTGAGTTCTGAGACACAGAGCCCTCAGGGGCACCCCCAGTGCTAGTCCTAGATTCCCCAAGATGCCAGTCTGTGCCATACCAACTGCAGCCTCCAGCTCTGGCACTGTCCAGCCCATCAGGTGCCAATGATAAGCTGTGCCAAGGGGTGTAGGGATGCAGCGGCTCTGGCATCTGGCCCTGGGATCCTGCTCAGGCCGTGGGGCAGCCCTGCAGAGCCTACCTAGGCTACTGCTCAGTTCCCACCCTGATCCACCCATCACAAGCTGTGTGACAGTGGGTGCATCCCTCAGCCTCTCTGTGCCAAGGTTTGCTCCAATCCCGTGAGTGCTTCCTGCACTCCCCCAAGGGGACGCAGAATCTGGCAGGAACACAGGCAGGTCGTGCTTCTCCCAGTGGGTTCCTTCAAAGTCTTTATTCCTCCATAGGCATGGGAGCAGGGGGGCTGCATGAGTGCCAGGGGTACTACAGCCAGGAGGGTGCCACAGAACCTGGGCCAGGCTTAGCACCTTGCCAAGGCGAGGAGACGGCTCACTCTACTAAGTGCATAGACTGCCACGCACAAGGACCTGGGCTTGAGCACCTATACAAGGTTAGCTTCATTAGTACTACAGCAGTGCTGCAGTGGCTCGCTCTCGCTCACTCGCTCTCTCTCTCTCTCTCTCTCTCTCTTCGTTTGTCTCTCACCCTCTATCTTAAGGGGGGACGGCGGTGGCACACTTGGTTAAGCACACATGTTACCATGCACATGCACCCATGTTCAAGCCCCCACTCCTCACCTGCTGGGGAAAGCTTCAAGAGCAGTGAAGCAAGTGTTGCAGGTGTCCTTCTCTCTCCCTTTCTACCTCCCCCTCCCTTCTCAATTTCTCTGTCCTATGAAATAAAGGGTGGGGGGACAGGGGAATGGCCACCAGGAACAGTGGATTTGTCTTGCAGGTACTGAGCCCCAACAATAGCCATGGTGGGAATGAATGAATGAATGAATGAAACAATTAATAAAGAATAAAAAAAATTAAAAGTCTGCCAAGAACAGTGGAAGCACACTGTCACAAAGTCCCAGTAATAACCGTAGTGGGAAAAGAGAAAAGAAAGCTTCTGTCTCCCCGCCTAACACTGGACCCTGACCTCCCAGTTTCTAGGCCCCTGGGCCCCAATTCCCAATCCAGGGTCTCATGTGTGAGTGGGAGCACCCCAGGCCTTGAAGAAAACTGCTGTTACAGGAATGTCCTGCTGCCCAGCACTGCCTACAGAAAGGGCAAAGGCAGAGCTCAGACATGGCCACCTCCACACCCTTACCAGCTTCCCAGAAGTCCCCACACAGACCATGCCAGGGCACCAGTGACGTGACAGAGCAGGCCAGTGAGCAGCCACAGGAAGCCTTGTACTGTGTGTCCTAGGCGCTGGGAGTCAGGACCCCAGGGGACCCTCCTTGCCTACCTGGAGCCCCTGCCCTGAGGCGAAGGGGAAGACCATGAGCCCAGTGAGCTCAGAGAAGCTTCCCGCCATTGTTTCTGCAGAGCCAGGGTATCACACATCTCACCACTCTGGGCCACTTTGCACTCAGATGCAGCGAGGAAAAGACTATACTCTGTTACCATCTCCCCAGACGATACCTTTAGCACACCTGGATGTTAGCTGTGGGACTCAGGCAAAAATCAGTAAAGTCATGGGCCCCTTAGAATATACTTAAAATAGACCTACTAGCTTTTTCTAAAATAGAGACCCCAAATCTCATCTGCTATAGTCTTACCTTTAGTTTCCTGATTATTAAACTATTTGTTCTGCTTTACATCTTAATGCTTTTCAGCCACCAAGTTGCAGATGCTACCATGACACCAACCTGACTTCCCTGAACAAATGACCTCACCCATGTGTCCAGAAATCCCACCTCTCCAGAGCCCTGCCCCATTAGGGAAGGCTAGAAACAGGCTGGGAGTATGGATCTTTTTGGGTGGGTATGTTTGGTTTCTTAAGATATTTCCCCAGGAGAGGAATTACAGGGTCATAGGGTAGGTCCATTTCTAGCCTTCTGAGAGTTCTCCAGACTGCTCTCCACAGGGGTTGGACCAGCTGACATTCCCACCAGCAGCGTAGGAGGGCTCCTTCGTCCCTACAACCTCTCCAGCATTTGAGGCTGCTATTTCTGATGTATGCCATTCTCACAGGAGTGAAGCGGCATCTCATTGCTGCCCTTTGGGGGAAGTTTTAGTGGTGTGCAGACCTGCAGACCTGCAGACCTGCTTCACTAATCGTGAAGTGACCCCCCACACACACACCTCGCACTGGTGGGGAGTCAGGGGCTCTAACCAGGATCTTTGAGCTTCACGCTATGTGTGATTAAACCGGTGTGCCACCGCCTGACCACCCCCCCCCCAGGAATTAGGGTTTTTTAAAAATATTTAATTATTCCCTTTAGTTGTTGTAGTTATTATTGTTGATGTCATCACCATTGGATAGTGTTGTAGTTATTATTGTTGATGTCATCATCATTGGATAGGACAGAGAGAAATGGAGAGAGATGGGGAAGACAGAGAAGGGGAGAGAAAGATAGACACCTGCAGACCTACTTCACCGCCTGTGAAGCAACTCCCCTGCAGGTGGGGAGCCAGGGGCTCAAACCGGTATCCTTATGCCGGTCCTTGCGCTTGGCGCCACCTGTGCTTAACCTGCTGTGCTGCTGCCTGAATAACCCAGGAATTTTGTTTTTATAACATCACTGAAAGGGAAGTGAATCTGAAGAACACCTGAGGAAGCCACACACTATTTTACTTAGAGAGAAGAGGAAAAAGGAAGGACACTCAGAAGTAGGTGTGACTCAGAAAGGAAGTGAAGGCAGGGCCATAGGAAAAAAATGGGGGTGGGGTGGCATACCTGGTTGAGTGCACAGGTTACAATGCTCAAGAATCTGGGCTCAAGCGCCTGGTCCCCACGTGCAGGGGGAAAGCTTTGCAAGTGGTGAAGCAGTGCTGCAGGTGTCTCTCTTTCCCTCTCTGTCTTCCCCTTACTTCTCAATTTCTGGCTGTTTCTATCCAATAAATAAAGATAATTAAAAAACATTTTTTAAAGAGGAAAATGGGGGAAGAGAGAGACAAAGTCACCCCATTTTTGTGACCTTGGGCAAACTGGTGCAGTTTCTCCCAGAGGAAGAAGGGGACAAAGAATTCTGTGGTGGGAATGGTGTGGAATAGCTTATAATTTTCTAAATCAACATTAAATCACCAATAAAAAAACATTTAAAGATACTATTAAAAAGAAAAAAAGATAAATACAACTTGAAAAAATAAAACTGAAGAGTGTTAATGTCTTTTATGAAATCAACCTTTGAAAATGTTTATTTCAAATGAGATGAAGTTCGCTTAATGTGACACTCACCACAGAAATTATTCTCAAACGAGCACTTCAATAGATTCACAGAATTATATGATCATCACCACTGTCCAGCTCCAGGGCATGTTCTTCCCTTTCCTTTTCTTTTCTTAAGCTTATTTTATTTATTACCTATGTGACAGAAAGAAAAAGAGAATCAAGCCAAAGCACCACTCCAGCACTGCAGTGCCAGGGCTCAAACCAGGAACTTCAGGTGTGTGAGTTCAATGCTGGATCAGTTGAGCTATTCTCCACAGTCATCAGGATGTTTTCTTTCCCCCAAGAGAAGCCCTGCACCTGTGTGCGTACAGGGCTGGGGAGCCAGATGGGAGTGTGGACAGCCAGCTGGAACTGGACCCTTCTACAGGCACTGGACTGAGGGCACTGGGCAGGTTGGGTAATGACGGAGGTCCCCACCTCCAGGCAGGAAGGAGGAAGGGGTCATCCCAGAAAGGGCAGGGTTCAAGGAGAGGGGGACAGTGATGGGCATCTGGCCAGAATCTGAGTAGTTCTGTTAGACCACCCAGAAGTGAAGGTGGTGACTGAGAGGCTCTTGGAGGATGGGCAAGATTTCGTTTTTGGGGAGTCATAACGGTAGCTCAGTGGGATAAGCACAAGTGGCACAAAGCACAAGGACCAGCATAAGGATCCCGATTCAGCCCCCAGCTCCCTGCAAGGGGGGAGGTAGGTCCCTTGACAGGCGGTGAAGCAGGTCTGCAGGTGTCTATCTTTCTCTCCCTCTCTCTGTCTTCCCTTCCTCTCTCCATTTCTCTCTGTCCTAGCCAACAACGACGACATCAATAGCAAACAGCAACAATAAAACGAGGGCAACAAAAGGGAATAAATTTTTTTTGTCATCCCTGGGGCTTCACTGTTCTGCATTTTTGTTTGTTTGTTTTGTTTTGTTTTTAGATAGAAAGACACAAGAGAGGCAGAGGAGAGAAAGACGCCACGGCACCAAGCCTCCCCTAAGGCAGCAAGTGTGTGGCAAAGCAGGCGGGGTAATCTGCCAGCCCAAGACCCATTTCTGAAAGTGTCTTTAGGATCTGGACACAGCAGCAGCACCCAGAGGCAAGCACAGGTCACAGATGGGTTCTTCTGGCCAGAGGAGGAAAGAGGTGGGCCAGATGGGAAAGCAGAGGTGGGCAGTGCCCCATGGCAAGGCCACCAGGGCTCAACCTCCTGAGTCAGGCCTGCTAAGCCTAGGGGCACATGTCATCTCCCCAAGGAAGGGGTCACTTTTGGGTACATGTTGGGCAATGTCCCAGAAGACACAGAAAGACACAGGGCTCCCCTTGTATCTTAGCAGATGCAGCTGGGAAGGGGGATGGGAGGACAGTGGTGGATGTCCAGGGGGAGAGCATGGCCTGAGCAGAGGCCAGGAAGAAGGGACAGGCAGGGGACAGAAGGGTGAACCAGCCTTCAAGAGAATACATACACACACACACACACACACACACACACACACACACGGGAAGGGAACTTGGATTACACATGGGTACCCAGAGCCACAGCCAGTACTGGGCAAATCTCTGCCCCAAGAAGTCAGGAGTGCCACAGAGTCCGACACCAGATGAGGACATGAGAAACTCCCCCAAACTTCCCCAGCCTGAGGCCGGAAGGCAGTGACAGCAGCTGGGTCACCAGGAATCTAGGGACAGACTGCCCAGGAGCCTGTGTCCACCCTGGAGTGCTGAGCACCCCTCCTCACACCACTTCCATCCAGGGCACACCTACATGATCCTGTCTCCTGCCGACCAACACCTCAGATGTATGAAGGCTTCCCACCAATTCCAGGGAGGAGCCTGCCCCAGGCCCTTTGCATGTACTGTGCCCTTTTCAAGGGCACTGTCCCATGATCATCCAGAGATGCTACTAGGCCTTTGCCCACACACTTTGGACTCCCTCTTGGCTCCACTCAACCCAACCCACCTGCACGGAAGTCTGCTCAGCAGCTCACAAACGCAAGATGGGCACCTGTTTAACCGGGGAGGGGGAGGAGGGAGCTAGTAGGTCTCCCCCACAACCACTTATCTGACTATAGCATCCAGGTACTAACTAACACAGGGGGGAGGCGCACTGGGCCACATATCAAACAACAAGAAGAGAGGCCTTCACTGCTGCAAAGACCCTACTCCATCAGGGCCTTCATCACACTAAGGACCTCTCACCCTGAACCCGGACGCCACCCTCACCTCCTAGTGGAAGGATGGGGCATGAGAGCCTGGCTTGTCCTGTGCCATCCACAGAGAGCAACTACGGGGCAAGGACTGGCAAAACAGCTCACCCAGACAGTGCATCTGCCTTGCCACCCAGACTGCCCAGACCACCCAGGTTGGAGCTGGGTCCTCACTGCATTTGCAGGAAGCTTCGGTGCTTTCAGAACTTTCCCTTTACTTTTCTGTCTCTTGTCTTGCTTGCTTCCTGTCAGAAAAAGTCCAGAGCATTGAATCTCCAAGATGAAAAACAAAACAAAACACACACACACATTAGGGGCATGCAGGCTGGCTCCGCCCACAGGCCCCAGCTTCTCTGTGCAGTGCTCTCCTGGCATCTTTCTCCCCGTGCGCAGCATCTGTGTACCTGTCAGGAAGTCAGGCACACCCTGGCCCAGCACCCGGCCTTCCATCTTCTTCCCTCTGCCCCTTCCTCCTTCCTCCTTCCTCCGTTCCTGCCTTCCCAGTCACTCTAGAGGAAGTGCAGTGACAAGTAACTCAGACCTGAGCGAGGGAGCTGACTCTCTACCCCAAGGGTGCCAGTAAGGCTGGCTCAGACTAGCAGACCTGGCACACAGTGGGACTTTCCCCAAACTCCAGACCACACCTGGGACCAGCCATTCTCCTAGCTCCTCCATTCTCACCCGGACCGACTGGCTGGCTGGCATCGTTCCCTGCAGCAGCTCCTGAACCCTGGACAGCAAGCTTCAGCCCTGGTTCTCACGCTCACTTCCTCAAGGGGAGGGGGGAGAGCCCTTCCAGCCTTGAAAACCCGGTTTTGGCCAGGGCTTTGCCCATTAAGACCCTGAGCCAAAGCCTTCCAAGGGCTGTAGGGAGGGGAAAGCAAGAAGGGAATCCAGCCCCGGTGTTCTCCTTGGCCTCCCCATGCTGGCAGCAGCCCTGCTCAACCCCACACCCACCAGGCCACTGCTGAAGGCGAGAGCTAGGTAGCAGGCAGCCAAGAGCATGGGACACAAGGCCCGCTGGGGTCAGTGTCCCCTCCTGAGGCTGAGCAGGCCCAGCTGGCAGGGTCTGTGGGAACCATCCCCATGCACGGCCAGCCCATCAGGTCAGTTGTGGGCATCAGGGCTGCCCAAATGCCCTTGAGACCGGGCACGTTCTGAGGGGCAGCAGCCAGGGCTGGATCCTGGAGGCCAGGGTGGTGGGGCCATGCAAGAGAAGCCGGGAGTTGGGGGAGTAGGGAAGAAGGAAGAGGTCTGCAGACCCACCCCAGTTACCCTCCATGCCCCAGACTGTGCCCCCCACCTTTCCTCCACCCACCCTCAGGCCTCAAACCCACCTCCCTGGGAGGCAGTCAGTCTTTCTGTAGCTTTCCCTCCCAGATCCCACAACTTCCCAAATACCAGACAGACCCCCAGGGCTGAGGCAACACAGGCCTGGCCAGGACCCCACTGAGGCCCAAGAACCATGAGAGGAAAAGGACTAGATAGACAGACCGACACTCTCAGTGAAGCCCATGTGGTACCTTGGGTCCCCAAGCGCCCAGCCCTGCCTTTCCTGTTCTGCCCCCCCTCTCTACCCCTCCTCCCCGGCCCTCCACCCGGGACCCTCAAGCCAGAGGCTGGCTGTCCTCACAGGCCAGGGGCCCCTTGGGACTGCCCTTCTGGTAACTTCCTGCCAGGGAGGTTGGGGGCGGGGTAAGCAAGTCTCCAGATGGCTTCCTGAGGGCGGGCAGCCTGGCTGCCGTGGGAAAGGGCGGCTTCCAGGGTCATGGAGGAGCTGAGGAGAGGATGGGGAGGACCACCTCAGCCATCCGCAGAGCCCCAAACAGATTTGAACCCTTCCCCCCCCCCACCCCCCCCCCACACACACACACTGACAGAGAGGGGAACTGAGGCACACAGATTACACCAGAGGTCACAGACAGGATGTTCTACCAGCTCAGCCAACACCATCCTAGCCCATCTCAGAGACAGGAAAACCAAGGCCAGAGAAAGGAGGGTGTCCCAGGTCAGGAAGCCAAGAGCTCTGCTGAGCTGGGGGTCCACTCCCACCATGTACATGAGGGGGCAGACTCTGGTCCAGGCACTCTACAAGGACGGCACCCCCAGAGGCAGGCGCACAGGGCACCGGACCTGCGCTAGCACCTCCCACCTGCCACCTAAGCAGAGAACAGGTGCCACAAACTCACCAGGAAGATGGACAGCGAGGGAGGCTGTGTATGCTCCCACCACTGGCCCAGCAAGGGCCCCTGCAGGCAGTGTTCATCTTCATCCAGCTCTCTTTTCTCAAAAAACACCTCCAGGGACTGTGCTGTCTACATCTTTCAAGTCCAAGCCAGAAGCCACCTCCTCCTAGAAGCTCTCCCAGACTCTCCTGCTAAACCCACTACACACTCTAGGAAGGCAATTGTCTCTTGAGGGTATTCACCCACTGAACCCTCCCAAGGTCAAGATCACAGCTCTGTGCTTCTTCCATCCCCACAGGGGTCAGTGCAGACAATAGGCAACACCTCAGAAGGAATGGTGGAGGAGGCTGGGTGGTGGTCACACCCAGTTAAGCATGCAAGTTACTATGTGCAAGGACATGGATTTCAGGCCTCCGCTCCCCACCTGCATGGAGAAAGGTTCACAGGTAGTGAGGCAGGGCCACAGGTGTCTCTCTCTCTCCCTGCCCCTTGCAATTTTCTCTCTGTCCTATCAAATAAAATAGAAGGGGAAGTGCTCGCTTGGGCAGCACATATACTAAAACTGGACCGATACAGAGAAGATTAGCATGGCCCCTGCATAAGGATGACATGCAAATTCGTAAAGCGTTCCGTATTTTACAATAAAAGGTTTTTTTTTTTAAAAAAAAAAAGCTTAAAAAAAAAAAAAGAAGGGGGAAAAAAAACAGTGAAGAAATGGCTGCTGGGAATGGTGGATTCATAGTGTTGGCACCTGAGCCCCAGTGACAACTCTATTGTCAAGAAAAGGAAAGAGGAGGAGGAACAGGGAGTCAGGAGCAAAGCCAGCTCAGGATCCACACGCCCCCACCCCACCACTCAACAGCTGAGACAGGTGTGATGGAGGCAGGATGCAGGGCTGTGCAGGCCCACCCTTACCCTGAAGCTCATGGTTCTACCCCCAGGACCAAGCAGGTGCAGGTGCAAGACGGGCATCTTGGACCGCCCACAGCCCCATGCACAAGACTTCACCTCAAGGGCCCAAATTTTTTTTTTAATTTTTTAATCTTTATCTATTTATTAAATAAGCATAGCCAGAAATTGAGAGAGAAGGGATGACAGAGAGGGAGAGAGACAGAGAGACTGCAGCACTACTTCACCACTCATGAAGCTTTCTCTCTGCAGGTGAGGATCGGGGACTCGAACCTGGGTCCTTGTGCACTGTAACATGTGCGCTCAACCAGGTGCACCAGCACCCGGCCCCAAGGGCCCAGATTAATACAAGGACTCATCTAGACTCCAGGCAGGATTCCAGCCTGAAGAGAAACTTCCAATGCCAGGCATAGCAGTACTGGGTGGAGATATTCACCTGGGAAATTAACCAGATACCTGGAAGCTGTTTATATTTTAAAAAGAGAGACAGAGACAGACAGAGAGAAAAAGAGAGAGAGAGAGATCACAGCACCGTAGCTTCCTTCAGTGTGGTAGGGGCCAAATGCAAACCAGGGTCATGCACATGACAAAGCAAGGCACTACCCAAATGAGCTATGCCCCAGCTATTTGAATTTCAGAGGGATGCCACTAAATCTTTGATTAAAACCACTGTCATTCTCCCTGGGAGCCCCTGGACCAGGCGGAACTGTCACTCAGGACTCAGGTCCTCTCCTCCCCTGTACAGGGTCAGACTGGGAAGCACAGCCTAAAGAGATGAGAAGCAGACGCACAAGGATGGGGATTCTTACGGCCTCAAGCCTCCATGACTGGGTCATCTGCACAAACCAGGATTAGAAGCAGAAAGCCTGGAACTCAGGTGACAAGGGCCACCAAAGCCGCCGGCTGTGTCCTGAACCCCCACCCCATCCCAAGCCTGGTCTGAGGTGGAGTCTGCAGTTTGCTTCAAGTTCCCCATTCTCCAGACAAGAAAACAAAGGCCCAGGCAGGAAACAGCCAAGGTCACCCAGAGAGGCTTGGCAGAGTCTGAGGCCAGGCCTCTGGACTCCCTAGGGCCATGTAGAGGGGACAGCGAGGTCACCTCTGGGAAAGGGTGGCCGGGAACCCAAGGCAACCCCAGCCCCCCCCCCCCAGCTCCACATGGCCATTCCCAGCCAGTGGGCTACTGGGCAGCCAGCCAAAGAGACGAGGGTTCGGGAGCCAGGGCCTCTGCAGCTGACCCGCCTGTGGATGAAAGGAGGAAAAATGTTTGCTTTGGCAGTCTGGGTGAAGGCAAAGGGGGGGGAGGGGGGCAGGGAGAATGCAGGAGCAAGGGAGGCCCAGATCTGGGCTCCAGGAGATGATCCAGGGTGTGGGAGTGCCGGCAGCAGAGACCTGCACCTTCTGAGAGGGGGACAGAGTGAACCAACAGGTAAAGCCCATGGTGTCTGGCCCAAGGACACTGATGGGACAAGCAGGTGGGTGGGAACTGTGGGTGGGGTGACTGGGGTTCCTCTGCACCCTCCCGCGCCTCTTCCAGGAAGCCTGAGTCACAACTGGGGCTCTGGGGCCAGGAGAGTAGCCGGGAGCACCAATCCCAAGGGAAAGGGACAGGACAGGGATGGGGCAGGGCTGCCCGCCCGCCCGCCCTGTCCAGCTGGGCCAGCCCTGGCTTCGGGGTCTCCTTCGCAAGTGAGGCCGTGGGAACTGGCTCCTGTTGCTCCCGACTTGCAGGAGGAGGGGAAGGGGGCAGGATGGAGAAGCTGAAGACAGCAGATCCAAACCCCCCTTTCAGCAGACGTGGAAACTGAGACTCGAGAGAGCCACATACTCAAAGGTCTGTCATCAGTGTCCTCTGGGAAGCCCAGGCCTGAATACTGGGCAGACTAAGGTCAAGCACCCACCCTGCTGTACTTGGCTTTTAATCCTAACCCAGTACATCAGGCCCCAGTCACTCACTAAAGTACCCCAGACACAGGAGTCTCCCTCCTGCTGCCACCACTTCCAGGTACCCCAGGCAAGTCCAGGCACCCCCTCTTCCCCCGACACACACCCCCCAACACACACAGGTCCTGTTCCATCCTACCACCATGTTCTAGAACACTACATGGCTTTTGTGATCCTGTCCCCCAGAGATGCACGTTAGGGAAGGAATCCACACAGCATGTCTGGAGGCCAAGGGCATCCACCCACCCAGCCATTTCAGTGCTGCCTGCTCTGGGCCTCAGACTCTCCCGCAGAGCACATGTGAGCATCTCAAGGAGCATCAGAAAGCACCAAGCATTTTCAGGCACACCCCCAGGGATAAATACTCTTCTGTCTGCTGGTGTTGATTAGAGATCTAGGGCATGGCACCCACTCTGGGGGTCTCCCGGTAGGAAAGCCGAGCCCTGACCCCACCTTCTGACAGAACCACTGTCATCTTGTCATGAGCTAAGCCCTGAGCACAGCACTCGAGTGTTCCTCCCGCCCCTGGTTCTATAACCCCTTCCCACTCAGCATGCAC
Organism: Erinaceus europaeus; assembly: GCF_950295315.1. NCBI lineage: Eukaryota > Metazoa > Chordata > Mammalia > Eulipotyphla > Erinaceidae > Erinaceus > Erinaceus europaeus. The sequence continues at coordinate 12,698,430 of NC_080169.1, forward strand.
TGACCTCCTGGGGCCCTCTGGCAGAGCTCACCTCACGCAGGTCTCTGAGAAGCACACAGCAGGTGCATGCCCAGGGCAGAGCTGGCACATCCAGGACGGGTGACGCCTGAGAAGCCGGGGTAGTGAGCGGAGCAGCAAACTGCTCTTACCTCAGCCTGACTGCTGGACCAGTCTCACTAAGTCCCCCTCAGCTGCAATGGCTGAGGCTGACAGATTCTTGGCTGAGCTGGTCCCTGTGTGCTCATGTCCAGTGCACACACACCTGCTTGGTAAAGGCTAACAGAGGGAACGAACCCGCAACTTCACCTGCAGCCCTGGATTCCCAGCTGAGGCTTGCCTGCTCAGGTGGTTGGCAAGATAGAAAAGTGGTCTCTTGTGTAAGAACTGGGCCTGGTAAGGTACTGTCACCAGGCAATTCCCGGTCATCTCCAGTTACTCTGAGTCATAAGGCTAGAAGGGAGGTCAAAGAGAAGGAACATCCAAGTGCAAGTCACCACTGCCCAGAGGCTACGCCACCACTGAGTGACACCCATCAGTACCCTTTACGTGCCCCAGCAGCAACCCTCCTGAGACTCAGTTTCCCCACCTGTAAGCAGTATTGTCACACCAAGCACCTGTGGGGAAGCAGTCAGAGCTGTCTTTACAAAGCAGGACTGTGCTCCTTCCCTCCAGTCTCTGAAGCCTTTCTTTTTTTATTTTTTAATTTTTTATATTTATTTATTTATTCCCTTTTGTTGCCCTTGTTTTTTATTGTTGTAGTTATTATTGTTGTCATCGTTGTTGGATAAGACAGAGAGAAATGGAGAGAGGAGGGAAAGACAGAGAGGGGGAGAGAAAGATAGACACCTGCAGACCTGCTTCAGCACTTGTGAAGCGACCCCCTGCAGGTGGGGAGCCAGGGACTCAAACCGGGATTCTTAACACCGGTCCCTGTGCTTTGTGCCACCTGCGCTTAACCCGCTGCGCTACCGCCCGACTCCCTCTGAAGCCTTTCTTGGATGCTTCCAGGATGGTGGCCCAGGAGATATCATGGTGGAAAACACATTGAACTCTTGGGCATGAGGGCCCAAGTTTCATCCTTAGCAACATTTACATCAAAGTGAGGCTCTGGTACTTTTTCTCTGTCCTTTTTTTTGTCTCCAAGGTTATCAGTGGGGCTCGGTTCCTGCACTATGAATTCACTGCTCCACTGTTGTAGTTGTTATTGTTATTATTGCTGCTGCTGTTGTTGTTGGACAGAGAGAAATGGAGAGAGGAGGGGAAGACAGAGAGGGGGAGAGAAAGATAGACACCTGCAGACCTGCTTCACCGCTTGTGCAGTGACTCCCCTGCAGGTGGGGAGCTGTGGGCTCGAACTGTGATCCTAGTGCCGGTCCCTGTGCTCCACACTATCTGCACTTAACCGGGTGCATTACCACCTGGCCCTCCCCCCACCCACCCCACCTTTCTTTTATTATTATTATTAACCAGAGCACTGCTCAGCTTTGGTTTATGGTGGTACAGGGGATTAAGCCTGGGACTTTAGAGCCTCAGGCATGAGAGTCTCTTTGCATAAGCATTATACTAACTACCTCCTTCTCTCTATCTCATACCTAAGTAACACTTTTTAAAAAAATTTTTAATTTGCTTCCCCCCCTTTTGTTGCCCTTGTTGTTTCATTGTTGTTGTAGTTATTATTGTTGTTGTTGTTATTGATGTCATCATTGGTGGGTAGAATAGAAAGAGAGAAGAGAGGAAGACAGAGAGGGGGAGAGAAAGATAGACACCTGCAGACCTGCTTCACCGTCTGTGAAGTGGTTTGAGTCCCTGCAGGTGGGGAGCCGGGGACTCAAACCAGGATCCTTCCACTAGTCCTTGCACTTTGCATGGCCATGTGTGCTTAACTTGCTGCGCTACTGCCCAACTCCCCTAAATAACACTTTTAAAGGTAGGATGGAGAGGCTAAGCCCCAGGTTCTCTCAGCCTTGTAGCCCACCCACCCACCACTCTCCTGAACACTGTGGGGACAGCCAAAGGGGCCCAGGAGAATAGGACTCTGTCTACTTCATTTCCCAGTCCTCGACTTAGGGCCTAGCATGTGTGACCCCATCATCAGCAGTGTCACTGTCCCCAGTAAGAGAAAGAAAGACCCAGGGGGGCAGGCAGTGGTGCACATATCACCACGCACAAGGACCCAGGTTTAAGACCCTGGTCCCCACCTGCAGGGGGAAAGCTTCACAAGTGGTGATGTGCCCCAGAGTGCCTGAACCCTCCAGCCTCTAGAGTGCCCCTCCCTCCACCTTTGTGTCCCTCCCCACCCTCAATCAGGTCACACCCAGCCATGACTGTTCCTACTGGCCCACCAGGGTTAAGAGGCCAAGATTAGGACCCTCCCCCTGGGCACCTCAAGAAGCCGTCTACTGCAGGCCAGCTGTATTCGCTTCTTTCCAACTCATGGCTATGAACTCAAGCTGGTCAGTGCTTCAGCTGAGTTGGCCCTCATTTACCAGCACACCCCTATGTCCCTGCCCTTCCTGGGTGTCACTGCCTGGTCTCCCCACCTGTGAGGGCTCCACCCATGCCCCCCCACACCACTGCCCTAGACAGAGACCCTCTACCTGCTTCCCCCTACCCACATCACACAGTTGATTTCTGTGCTCACTAGCATCTTCAGCCAGAGCTGGAGCCACACTGACGGGAAAGGGGGGACCAGCTGGGTACCCCATCCCATTCTAGCTGTTGGGGAGAACATGCTGAGAACAGTCCCTTCTCAAAAGGCACCCCAAGGCAGGGTTGCCAACACCCTCCAAATCCAACATGGCAGAGGCCCTGGTAAACACTGTGGAGGTGCTGGCGTAGCTAGCTTCCCTGTGGGCTCTTGTAGAGACAGCCCTAAGATTCTCCCATAGGAGGGGCAGCCTATCTCCTGAATGCTGGTTTCCAGAGAAGAGGCAGGGAGCCACTAGAGCCTGTCCCAGGGCAGGCCCCTTTATTCTCCATGCCAATCTGCACCTACTTCACAGAGGGGAAAGTCCAGGCTGTAGGCTGAGCCAGATCTACTGCCACCTCCCTGGAGCTGCCTATGGTCAGAAAACGGGATTACTAAATTCTAGGAAGGACCGGTGGCTGCAGGACCACGGTGTCCACACATTGCTGCAAAGAGGCCCCGGTTTCAGCAAGGACACTGGCATTGTATCCATGGCTGCCCTCGACAGCCAGCCCAGGCACAAAGGTCCTGGGGTCCATATGCCACGCTGACCCCAGGCCATGTGTAGGGATGGTCACAAGCTCGTGGGCCAGGAGAGGAAGCACAACACATGCCCATCTGTGACCCTCTGCCGGGTCTCCACCCACCCACAGACCTGTTGGCACCTCAACAGTCTCCCCCCAAAGCTCCCCCCGAGCACCAGCGCCCCCAGCCAGGATGATGCCAGCCACCAGCTGCCCGGGAGGATCCAGGGTTGTGATAAAGCCACCTGTTTAATCCCTGTGCCACCTGGGACAAGGCTACTGACCTAGTTCTGCAGATGGATTGCTGCTTGGAATGGTGAGGGTGCCGGGCTGAGCTCCAGTGGGGTCTGCACAGGGGCTGGGACTGGGCACTGGAACCCGGAGCCCTGCCGCCGTGGCACGCCCCTCCAGCCCCAAATCTAGAGGGATGTGGTGGGCAGGAGAGCTACAAACCAGTCCTCCCCGCCCCCCGCGAAAAAAGAAAGAAAGAAAGAAAGAAAGGAAGGAAGGAAGGAAGGAAGGAAGGAAGGAAGGAAGAGAAGAAAGAAAGAAAGAAAGAAAGAAAGAAAGAAAGAAAGAAAGAAAGAAAGAAAGAAAGAAAGAAAGAAAGAAAGAAAGAAAAAGGAAGAAAGAAAGAAAGACGCAAGTGAACTCAATAGCGGCGGGCAGGGCAAGCCCCGGGTCAAAATGTGGGGATGTGAGTTCGGAGTAGCGGCTCCCCCGGGCCCCAGAATTGCAAGCAGGGGGTCACCATGTCCAGTCAGAAAGGTCCCATCACCCTCACAGGGTGCAGGGGCACCGTGGGTTACGCCCCCCAGCGGGATCCGCGGGCTCAGACCCTGCACGTGGCAGCCCCGAGCGCGCGTCACGCAGGAGCCGCAGCCGGGTGGAGGGTCCCGGGGCGCACGGGAGCGAGCGGGGAATGCGGCGGCCCAGCGCTGCGCGGGCCCGAAGCTGAGCCCGGAGCTGCGGCGGCTGGCGCGCCCCCGGCCCCCACGCGCCCGCGCCCCGCGCCGCGCGCCCCCGCCCGAGCGGGCGCAGAGACTGACCTGGCGGTCCGGGCGCGGCGCCGGCTCCTTGGGCGGAGGGCTCGTGACGCGCTCGTGCACGGGCGCGGTCCCGAGCCCGAGCGCGCGGCCCGGCCGGTCACGTGGCCAATGCTGCCCAATGGGCGCGTTCCCCCCGCCCTCCACCGTAGCGCACAGCTCTGGCCCCTCCTGGGAGGGAGGAGGAGTGAAGTGATGGAGTGGGTGGCCTGGGAGCTGACCTTGGCCTTCAGCTCTAGTTGGGAAGTGTTGGTTGTCGGGGCTAGGTGTCACCCGGGTTGGGGGAGTGAGGGTTGCACAGAGGTGGAAGAGAGGTCGGACACCAAGCAGAGGTGGGGGGATTGTTCAGAAACTTGTGGATTCCCCAGTTCCCCCATGAATCCATTGCAGATGCTCCCCTGCAAGCCTGGGTGCTGGATGGGACTTGGAAAGTAGTCAGTGAACGCGGGACTTAGAGGTTCAAAACTGGGGTTCCAGACCCCCCCCCCCTCAGAATGCCTCTGTGACAACCGCCTCCAGGAGGTGATGTTCAGGGTGGCCAGAAGGTCCACTCCTCCATCCCACCATCCCCCGCACTAGGCTCACTCAGGGGCAATACCATTCCATCCACCAGCTAGGTACCCCGTCCCTGGGCAGGGGTGAAGGTGCCTGTTGGTGACTGTACCCTTCTGGATCAGCCTTTCCAGCCCAGAGGAGAGAGGACAGTGGCGGCATGTGGAAGAGACCCAGGACAAAGGAAGAAGAGAGATGGACCATGGACGAACAATACAGGGGTTCCTGGGAGCCTCACCCACCCAGCCTCATGCCCCTTTTTCCCCAGCTACACATCTCAGCCAACTGCCCCGCCTTTGTCAAGAGAAGGAGCTGGAAGCCAGCTCTGGTGCTGCTTCCCCAGAGATCTCATAGAGGGCAGTGAAACCAAGAGGTAAGGTCTTTTAACAGGCAGCAACAGGATACAGAATGAGGGCTGAAGGAGAACAGAATCCAGGCCTGAATTCCAGATCCTAGGGTCCTACCCCAAGGGCCCTATGCCTACTTACCGCATCCCCACCAGTCCTGGCACCTCCTGGCTCCTCAGGAAACTCGCCGAGAGGAGGCCCGCAGCTGGGGAGGGGCAGGTGGGGGAGGTGATGTTGGTGGAGCAGACAGACCAGAGTAGAGGGGCAGGCAGGCAGGATTACCAGATTAGCTCAGGGAGGAAGGACAGGGATGAGGTCAGTGGTAAGTGGATTTCCAACAGGACTGTACCCAGACACAGCCGGCCCCAGAGGAGTCTGACTAGTGGCGGGGTGGGCAGGAGAAAGCTTCAAAGGAGGGTTCAGTGGGAGGTCAGGAGCTGAGATGGTATTGGCAGCTTTTGAAACCCTACCATTAGGTGGCAAGCTTTAGCCCCTCTGTGCCTCAGTTTTCTCATTCAGGAAGGATCAAAGTGACAGTGCCAACAGACAGATGGAACTATCTATGCTGGTCTCTCAGCAGTGTCCTCTTGGTATCCAACAGGAGCTCCGTAAATCTCCCTGTGACCGTCCTTCCAGAAGGATCCTCAAGCCCTGGAGGCAGACAGGAGCAAAGGAAAAACTGCTTGTTAGCCCACAGACATCTGAACAAATGCTCCACTCATCATGAGAGAAATGCAAATTAAAACCACAATGAGATACCACTTCACACCTGTAAGAATGGCCTACATCAACAAAACAGGAAGTGACAGGTGTTGGCAAGGTTGTGGAGAAAGACAGGTGTTGGCAAGGTTGTGGAGAAAAAGGGACTCTGCGGGGCCTAATGGTGGCACACCTGTTTGAATGCACATGTTGCAATGCACAAGGACCCAGGTTCGAGCCCCCAGTCCCCACCTGCAGAGGGAAAGCTTCACGGGTGGTGAAGCAGGGCTGCAGATGCCTCTGTCTCTTTTCTTCTCTGTCTCCCCATTCCTTTCAATTTCTGGCTGTCTCAGGCCAATAAAAATTAAAAATATAGGGAGTTGGGCGGTAGCGCAGCAGGTTAAGCGCATGTGGCGCAAAGCGCAGGGACCTGTGTAAGGATCCTTGTTTGAGCCCCTGGCTTTCCACCCGCAGGGGAGTCACTTCACAAGCGGGGAAGCAGGTCTGCAGGTGTGTGTCTTTCTCTCCCCCTCTCTGTCTTCCCCTCCTCTCTCCATTTCTCTCTGTCCTATCCAACACGATGACATCAATAACTACAACAATAAAACAACAAAGGCAACAAAAGGGAATAAATAAATACTTAAAAATAAAAATATTAAATATTAAAAAATTAGAAAAGAAAAATGGACTCTGCTACACTGCTGGTGGGAATGCAAACTTGTCCAAACCCTAAGGAAAATGGTATGGAAAATTGTCAAATAAAAATAGCGATACCTTATATTCTGAAACATAAATAAGCAAGCAGGGGACTTGGGCATGGATGGCTTCTTTGCGGGTGATTCTAGGCTAGTGAACTGGCAGGAGAACTGGCTCAGGATGCCTCTTGGGGTCCCTGCATGCTGCAAAGGTCCCGGGAAGGGTTCCAGATGTCCCTAGAGACTCAGACCAAACACTGTTGCAGTGACTGAAGTGAAGGGGGTAAGGGATGTAATGAGGCCACTAGGCACCAAACCCCAATGTTATTCTCATTCAGCCAATGGATCACACGCCTGTGTTCTGTTTCTTTAAATTTTTTTATTAGTGGTTTAATTGTGATGTACAAAATAATATTAATAAGATTACCGGGCATATATAGTTGCCTGCCACACCCATCACTAAAGTTCTGTACTCCCTCACTCCTCCCTCGTGATAGCCATCATAATTTTCACAAGATCTTAGTAACAGGTTCCTTCCTTCCTTTCTTATTTCTTCTGTGTTCATGTATTTCAGTTCTCCATACTCCATATATGAATGAGACTCTTTGGCAGTTGTCTTTCACCTCCTTGCTTAGTAACTATAGTCACCTCCACTTCCTTTTTTTTTTTTTTTTGCCTCCAGGGTTATTGCTGGGGTTCGGTGCCTGCACCATAAATCCACTGCTCCTGGAAGCCTTTTTTTTTTTTTTCCCTTTTTGTTGCCCTTGTTGTTGTAGCCTTGCTGTGGTTATTATTGTTGTTGATGATGTGTTCATTGTTGGATAGGACAGAGAGAAATGGAGAGAGGAGGGGAAGACAGAGAGGGGGAGAGAAAGATAGACACCTGCAGACCTGCTTCACAGCCTGTGAAGCAACTCCCCTGCAGGTGGGGAGCCGGGGGCTCTAACCGGGATCCTTATGCCAGTCCTTGTGCTTTGCGCCACGTGCAGTTAACCCGCCATGCTACCGCCTGACTCCCCATCACCTCCAGTTCTATGCACCCAAAAGGCACACTGTTATCTTCTTATTGCAGAGTGGTCTTCCATGGAGTATCTATCCCATAACTTCTTTATCCAGTCATCAGTCGATGGGCATTTAGGCTGCTTCCACGTGTAGGCTATTGTGAATAGTGCAGCTGTGAGCACTGAAGATGCATATTTCCCCTTCAGATTAGTGGTTTCCTGTCCTTTGGCTATAGGCCAAGGAGTGGTACTGCTAGATCATACAGTGTCGCTGTTTTTATTTGAGGATTCTTCATGCCATTTTCATTAGGGTCTGTACCAGTTTGCATTCCCACCAGCAGTGTAGCAGAGTCTCTTTTTCTCCACAACCTTGATAACACCTGTCAAAACAAACCACCACACACTCAGTGCCTCAAGATGACAATGGTTGTTGGGTCTCCTGATTTCCATGATCAGGGGTCCTTCATAACACCTGTCAAAACAAACTACCACACACTCAGTGCCTCAAGATGACAATGGTTGTTGGGTCTCCTGATTTCCATGATCAGGGGTCCTTCATAACACCTGTCAAAACAAACTACCACACACTCAGTGCCTCAAGATGACAATGGTTGTTGGGTCTCCTGATTTCTATGATCAGGGGTGCTTGATAACACCTGTCAAAACAAACCACCAAACACTCAGTGCCTCAAGATGACAATGGTTGTTGGGTCTCCTGATTTCCATGATCAGGGGTCTGAGTGGCTGAGCCAGTGGTGTTGGCTGGGGCTCTCCCAGGAGGTCAGATGTGCAGCCTGGTCTTGTGACCCTAGTCCCTCCCCACCACCTGTGAACAGATCTCCGGGGGTTGCTGGGGTGTCCTGATCAGGAGGCAAAGGTGGTGGCAGAGTGAACCCAGCTCCCCCAAGGAGAAAAGGGCTCCCTCCCAGTGTTGGGAAGATGGGCTGTGCTTAGACTGGACACTCCACTGCAGGGGCAGTGGTTCCTGGGAGCACCTGAGCCACAGTCCTTGTGACTGACAGGTTACTAGCAGAGCTGGAAGTTGTAACCATTTCGGATCTAAATGCCAGGTTCTAGGTGGGAAGCAGGGTCACTGGCCTAAGCTGCAGGGGTGGGTGGGAAACAACCATGGGAAGGTCAATGGGACAGTTCCTGAAGTCACACAACTTCCACAGCAATTTTTCCAGGTCCGTGACAACATGGAATGCCTCCCCTCCCTCTAAAAGACCAGAAAAGTAACAGTAACCAAAAGGACAACACTATCCCAAAACCAATGGTCCAGCGATTCTCCACTGTTGGTCATGCCAAATCCTGACAAGCTCACTTGATGGGAACCTGTACCCCCTGAGGACCAGGTAACCCCACCTGACTTGTGAGGACCAGTGTGTGAACCCAGCTACATCTCCCAGTCAGACTCAAGTGGGTGGTGGGTGGGTGGGGCACTGAAAGGAAAATGCCACAAAGACCCTCATCTGGAGGAGAACTGAGTACCTCTCCCCCTTGAGACTGCCCAAGCCCTACTCTGGAAACCAAATTTCCTTACCTGTTCTTTCATCACATTCCTTTAATTTTTTATATTATATTATATTATTTATTTTACCAAAGCACTGCTCAGTTTTGGATTATGGTGGTGCAGGGGATTGAACCTGGGACTTTGGAGTCACAGGCATGAGAGTCTCTTTGCATAACCATTATGTTATCTACCACCACCCTAATTTTTTTTTATGCTAAAAGACCAGAGCACTGCTCAGCTCTGGCATATGATGGTACTGGGGATTGAACCTGGGACCTCAGAGTCTCAGGCATGAAAGTCTTTTGCAGAACCATCATGCTGCCTCCCCAGCTCCACACTTCTTTCTTTCCTTCCTTCTTTCTTTCTTTCTTTCTTTTTTCTTTCTTTCTTTCTTTCTTCCTCTCTCTCTTTCTTTCTTTCTTTCCTCCTTTCTGTCTTTTTTCTTTTACCAGGGCACTGCTCAGCTCTGGCTTTAGGCAGTGCAGGGGATTGAACCTGGGATTTTGGAGCCTCAAGCATGAGAGTCTCTTTTACATAACCATTATGCTATCTACCCTCCACCCACCCCACTCTTCTTCTTTTTTAAGATTTTATTTATTTATGAGAAATATAGGAGGAGAGAGAAAGAACCAGACATCACTCTGGCACATGTGCTGCCAGGAATTAAACTCAGGACCTCATGCTTGAGAGTCCAAAGCTTTATCAAGGCTCCACCTCCTGGACCACACACCCCACACTTCTGAAACCAGTTCAGAAGGGCACTATCTCTTTAGGAACCTTATTGGCTGTTACCAGAAACTTTTTTTTTTGCCTTCAGGGTTATTGCTGGGGCTCAGTGCCTGCACTATGAATCCACTGCTTCTGGAGGTCATTTTTTTCCATTTTTGTTGCCTTTATTTTTCATTGTTGTTGGACAAGACAGAGAGAAATCGAGAGAGGAAGGGAAGACAGAGAGGAGGAGAGAAAGATAAACACTTGCAGAAGCGACTCCTCTGCAGGTGGAGAGCCAGGAGCTCGAACCAGGATCCTTACGCCGGTCCTTGTGCTTTATGCCATGTGCGCTGAACCCACTCCCCTACTGCCCGGCCTCCACCAGCAGCTTTCTTGCTGCAACTTGGGCTCTCTGTGGCTTAACTATCTTCAGTAAACACCAAGCCCTAGCCGCCATCACCTGTATCCTCAGGAATTCTTCCCTGAGGAGGGAACACAAGGACTCTTGAGCCATCTCTAAGGAGACCCCAGTGACAGCTTGTGGCCTAAGAAGCCTCAGCCCTCAGGGCTCAGACAGATCCTTTGCTGAGTACTTGGGGCCGCATGTGGAAGCTGGGAGACACCCAAACAGTTTCCTTCTCCTGAAGCATCCTGGGAGACCAGCTGAGTCTGGGGTTTCGAGGAGGTGATCCCAGCCATCGGCTTGTGAGGGCGACCTGCAACCCAGAAGGACATTAGGCAGTTGGGCTGGGAAGAGTCACCTCCCACTTTCCCAGTGCACCCTACCCAGGATGGTTTCATGTCATGACATGTCCTCCAACCCACCCTACTGGCCCCTGGGCCTATCTATACCCATGCTGCACTTGACCCCAGTGTCCCCCTCCATGGAGCCCACTTCCTGTCTTGTGTATACACCATGCACCCCCTGCCCTGCCTCCCCGCCAGCTTCTCCAAGAAAGACCTGCAACAGCCGGATGGGATGATGCAGTAGACAGGGACTCCCACCTGTAAGAAAGCCCTCCCAGGAGGCTGGGGACAGGGCAGCGTGTGCTGCACAGGCGCCCCCTCCTGGCTCCTGTAGGTAGGGCCAGCAGCTGCCTCCCGCAGCCCTTGCTGGTCACAAGAGTCTGGGCTGAGTTTCATGATGGGTCTAACCCAGACTGTGGCCATTGCTAGGTGCTTAATACTCACCTACAAGAGACATGTGGTTTCATTTTGCACTGATCCCTGGACATGAATCCATCCTGCATGTGGGCACCTTGTGTGGAGTGCTAGGGAAGTGGCCAGAATAAGAAATGCCAGTAGGAGCCACCCACCCGCCCCCCAACTCAGGATGAGGCCACATGTGAGAGTCTGGCTCCTACACCCTCTCACCCCCAGATCCACCCTTAGGAAGGAATGGGACATGTGCAAGGAATCAGGTTCAAGCCCCCCAGTCTCTACCTGCAGGGGGGGGCTTCATGAACAATGAAGCGGTGATGCTACAGGTGTCTCTCTGTCTCTCGATCTCCCCCACCCCTCTCAATTTCCCTCCGTCTTACTGAATAAAAGAGAGAGGGAGGGGAGGGGGAAAATGGCCGCCAAGAGCAATGTATTCATTGTGCAGGCACGAGTCCCAGCGGTAACCCTGGTGGTGACAGTAAAAATTATAGAAGAAAAAAGAAGAAAGGGGGATTGAGATAGGATGAAGGAACTCATTGTATCCTGGAACAGGATATGCTGTCACCACCAGCTCTTCTGTTAACAGCGTGATGGGGCAGCCAGAAGTTAGGCTGGTTCTCTCTCTCTCTCTCTCATATTACCATTGGAGTCATCACTGGAGGTCCATGCCAGCACAAAAAAAAAAATCACTCCTACATGCCATTACCCCCTTTTTTTTCCTTCCTTTTATTTGATAGGACAGAAACTGGGAAGTGGGAGAGATAAAAGGAGAGAGAGAGAGAGACCTGCAGGACTGCTTCACTGCTTATGAAGCTTGCCCCTGCTAGGGACCAGGGTCTTGAACACATGGTAATGTGTGTGCTCTACCAGGTGTGCCACTACCTGGTCTCTTAAATGGAGGATTTGGGGGAAGCTGTCCCCTGGGCACCTGGAGGGCAGGGTTCAGCTCTGCCTGCAATCTGCAGGCAAGGTTCAGCAAGTCCAGGCACTGGGAAGGGACAGGACATAACTGTGTTCCCTGCCTGTCCTAGGATTGGGACCTTGCTATGGCAGGGCTTAGCACAGCTCTGAGAGTGGAGGGGCTCAGGGCCTCTGGGTGCTGACTTGGCTGCTGGCTGCTGGCTGCTGGCTGCTGGCTCTGCCTGCCTGCCTGCCTGGAAGAGGCGTGGTTCAGAGGGGTGGAGCCAATAACACACAAAGTCTAAAGAGAACACCGCCTGGAGAGGACACAGCTGAGGACTTCCTGGGGCACAGTCACTGTTTTGGATGCCTCAGTAGGCACTGAAGGAGCCGTTGCCCCAGTCACAGAAGGAAGCCAACATACAGGAGATCAGTTACAGTGTCTGCAGGAGGAGGGAGTGAGTGCTGTCACCACAGGGACAAAGCCAGAGGCTTCCTGGAGTCGGCTGGTGGACTGGACTTAGGGCTTGCCCAGACTTAAAACCCCAGAGTCAGGGTCAGAAAGCTGGAATAATAGATGAGGTTCTGCAGGGAAACCCAACAGCTGTGTCTCTGCAAACTCTCTCCCATGCAGGAGACCCCCCACTAAGGGATAACACACCTTTACAGAAACCCCCCCACACACACATAGAAGACACTATGTAGAGGACTCTTAGATGCAAGCTTAAGTCTGCAGGGGAGGGGAGATGCCACTAGAAGTAACATCGATGAAGAGGGGGTACCCCACAGCATGAAGGAGTAAGGGTTTGCCTTCTCTGTGGCTTCTCTGTCTCACCCATCATTAAGAAGCAGCCCTCGGGCTGGTGATGTAACTCACACGGATCCTTGCTGCTCTGCCATGTGGACAACTCCAGCTCAAGCTCTGCACCCCCACCCCCACCCCCGCACTGGAGGAAGCTCTGGTGCTGTGGTCTCTTTCACTCTCTCTGCCTTTTGTCTCTAACTTTAAAAAACAAAACAAAACAAAATGTAGGAACACCCCCTGGACCCCACACTTCTTAGTCAGGGAGAGGAGAGCACCCCTAAGTCTCCCATGAGCAGGAGGTCATGTCCCCCCCATTTTCCCAGAGGAATCTCTTGGGCCATGAAAAGGCTTACAGGATTCAAAACAGAACCCCTATCTCTGGCATGGGGGTGCCTAGTTTTCTCTCCAGTAGCAGATGGAGGCTTTGTGGTTAGGGCAAGTCTGGTGACCTTGTCCTGTTGTCCCAGACTAAATGAAGATCCCTGAATCAGGAGAAAGAGGGCAGAGAAGAGAGGGAGGGGAGGGAGGAGGGAGAAGCAGAGGGAGATTTCTCTCCAAGAAAACCTGGAGGTTCCCCTTGCCGCCACCCACCCCAGCCCCATTCTGCCCCTCAGTACAGGCCTGGAAGGGGGAGCTCGGAGAAGTCTGGGGCTCAGAGGGGTTGGCTACAGGGGTGGGGGCAGGATGGTGCAGAATGTACAAGGAAACCCCAGAGACTCAAGAGTGGGCAATGGGCAACTGGCCATTAGTCCAGAATTAGGTGAGTACTGTCCATCCAGGTCTGCTTGAGCCTAACATGTGCTGACCCTACTTAGTGAGTCTCCCAGTAAGGTCTTGGGTGGGCAGATGATTGCACCAGGTGACCCCACTCTGAGATCACATTCCCAATAGTGACACTTCCCAGAGGATCCACACCAAGGGAGAGTCAGTGCGTCCATACCAAGGAAATGTGGTGGGCTGAGGGTCCCTATTCACTACTCCATTTCTTTTATTTTTTTTTAACTATTCTCACTATTTTTATAATTACTTTTTGTTTCTGGTCTCTCTTTTCTAATAGTGATTTAATAATGATTAACAAGAATATAAGATAACAGGGGTATAATTTCACACAGTTCCTATCACCAGAGTTCTGTGTCCCATCCCTTCCATTGGAAACTTCCATATTCTTTATCCCTCCAGGAGGACCAACATTCTTTATGGGGTGCAGAAGGTGGAAGGTCTGGCTTCTGTAAAGGCTTCTGTGCTGGACATGGACATTGGCAGGTTAATCCATACCCCTATCTGTTTCTATCTTTCCCTAGTGAGGCAGGGCTCTGAAGAGGTGAGGTGACAGGACACACTGTTGAGGTCATCTGCCCAGAGAAATCAGGATGGTGTCATAGTAGTGTCTGCAACTTGGTGGCTGAAAGGTGGTAAGATATAAAGCAGGATAAATTGTTTAATATACAGGAATCCAAATGTAGGAATAGAGAAGATGAAATTAGGGGTCTTTGGGTGTAAATAAGCTAAGAAATCTATTTTAGGTATGTTCCAAGGGGCCCATGACTTTGGTAATGTTTGCCTGAGCCTGATAGCTAACATGCAGGTGTAGTAAAAATTTTGTCTGGGAAGATGGTGTCAGAGTTGAGAATAGAACTAAAAGGCTGGATTAGGCAGAGAGTAGGTCCCAAACATGAGGAAAGTATATAAATACCATTAACTGTGAACCCATCGATGTGACCTAAGGCCCATATGTACTCATATTTAGCATAGGAACCTGTCTAACTTCTGAGTCCCTGTCAGTCTGAGCTCACAGTCCATAGCCACAGCTGGGACCACTCTTCCTCGAGTGGCAGAGTAGATTGACCCAGCCTTCCTTCAGAGAGTGAACACTACCCATTTCTGTGTCCCCAGTGGCTGGCACTCAAGGACCAGACCTGGCAATAGAGAGAGCTTCTGCACCTGCAGACAGCAGCCACCAGGGGGCAGCATGGATGGCCAAACCCCTGCAACTTCTCGGCAGAACAAGGGACCCCCTAGTTTATCAAACCACCAGTCTCATACTCCTCACAGCCCTGGTAAGCCTGCAGGCTGTGGGTCTTCCATGGAATCCTTCTGGGGAGGTCAAGCCCCCATTCCCAGGATTCTGCTTCACTGGAAACAAGGCCTGGCAATGTAGGAAACTTTGGTGCTTTGGCGTCTCTCCCCTTGTGCTATGAGTCTCTGTCTCTGTCTGCTCCCTGCTGTGTCTCTTCATCCTCATTTAAGAGACGAAAACCCGGAGTCGGGTGGTAGTTCAGCGGGTTAAGCACAAGTGGCGCGAAGCGCAAGGACCAGTGTAAGGATCAAGCCTAAGGATCCCGGTTCAAGCCCCCGGCTCCCCACCTGCAGCGGAGCCGCTTCACAGGCGGTGAATCAGGTCTGCAGGTGTCTATCTTTCTCTCTCCCTCTCTGTCTTCATCTCCTCTTTCAATTTCTCTCTGTCCTATCCAACAACAACGACATCAATAACAACAATAACTACAACAATAAAAAAACTACAAGGGCAACAAAAGGGAAAATTTATATATACATATATATATATACATATACATATACATATACATATATATATATATATATATATATATATATATAGAGAGAGAGAGAGAGAGAGAGAGAGAGGGAGAGAACCAAGTTGGTGGGAGGGGGTGCTGCCCAGCATGAAACCAGAGCAATAGAGGGGCCAGGGTGAACCCTGGGCCCCAGGCCTGTGCCACTTGCCTGCTGGGCAGGAAGCACATGGTGACACAGTGCTGCCCCAGGGAAGAAGTGACAGAGTTAGTTCAGAGGGTGTGCTGAGGTGGGGGGGGGGCTTCTTTCCCTAGGCCTTAGGACTGTCCAAAATGTCCCTGCTTTTGGCAAGGCAGTGAAGCCCCATCTTGGAGGTGACTTTTGTGGCTCCTCTTGAGGGATCTCCTTCCACACTGACTCAGAAGGGACCAGGCACCACCACCTGTCCCCCTTGCCTGCATTGACACTGCATTTTTGTTTGTTTGTCTTAATTTTTATTTACTATTTTATTAGTAGTAAGAGTATTTATTCATTTTAATTTTATTAGTGTTTTAATATTTATTTACAGAATTACAAGGTGACATTGGTACAACTCTGCACCATTCCCAGCACCAGAGTTCTGGATCCCCAGTCCCTCCACTGGATGCTACAGCAGTTCTCTAAAGGCTGCTTTATATAATTAATTATATTTGTATAATATATAATAGTGATATGGGTTCACTATTACTTCTACAGCTGTCTAGATTTGTATTATGTTTGCCCTTTCTATGGTCCCATCTCCTCTTCCTTCCCAAGTCACACAGACATCTATTATGACATCCAAATGTCCCTCCCTCTTTCCTCCTCTCACTCTCCAGTTCCTGATGGAGTTGGAGTTCAGAGCCCTCTGGTCATTTCCCCCATCATTTCTCCTCCACTGGGAATAGGGACCAAAATTATTTTGGGGATGCAGAAGGTGGGAGTTGTGACTTCTGTAATTGTTTCTCTGATGGGCATAGGTATTGGCAGGTTGATGCAGACTCCCAGCCTGACACTGCATCTTATAGAGGTTGCTTCAGCTATGGCAGATACACACACGCGCGCACACACACACACACACACGCACACACGCACACACACACACACACACACACACACACACACACACACACACTGCAGACACTTGGAAAGAAATGGCCAAGAACACAAGTCAGCTCTGCACGTGGCGCACTCTGTTTTTCCATGGTGGAAACTTGCACAGTGAAGATTCGTGGGTTGTTTTTCTTTACTAACAAAGTTCCTCTGTGGAGACCCAAGAGACAATTCCAAACCCCCCCCCCCAGCCCAGGAGTGGGACACCTGTGTAGCATGACCACAGGGTGACTGAGACTCTGGGGAGTCCCTGTTCAGAGCTGGCCCCCCACCCTGGAGTCCTGAGCAGCCCCCCTACCCCTCACCCACTCCCTGCCTGGCAACAACTAAGTCATCATTTCTGACTAGAAATGGAGGCAGACTGCAAATGCATGACACAGAAGACGATCGGACAGGAAGGAGCTAAGTGCGGCCACGTCAGGTTTATGTCCCAATGCTAAAAGCACCAACTCCAAACCCCACAGACACACACACACTCAGACTGTGCCTTCAGCTCCCTGATCATAGGAAAAGAGCAGCCGCACACTCATCAGATGATGAGCAGGTGGCCAAATGCCTCTGTCTGAACTGTGGCAGGATCTTCAGCCACCACAGGAAAGGCACTCTGACACACTCCATCATGGGTGACTCCGGGCAATGTGATCCTGAGCAGAAAGGACCAAGTCACAGAGGACTGAGTCCAGAGCAGGAAGGTCCTGGGCTCAAACCCGGGTCATGTGAGAGACAAAGCAGCTACACTATTCAAATCACCTTTGGGATGTAGGAAAGAGTCCCAAGCAGTCAGATCCACAGAGACAGGTATGGCAGTTGTCAGGGACCAGGGCAGGGAAAGATGCCTTAATGGTTGCTACAAAGTCCTCTCCAAGGTGACAGGAATGTTTCTCAGTCCTTGGGAAGTGAGCAGAAACCATGAGGGTAATTTCTAGTCAGGGTACTAGAACCAGTGGTGACGCCTCCTCCCCAGCCCCCAGCCCCCAGGCCTGTAGTGACCACCAAAGCTTCATGTTGAAACAGTAGTGCCTTCAAATGATGTTTGTTGGATCTCTCCCCCTCCCCACTGCAGACCCCCCCACGAAGTCCTCAGGCCACCGTGGAGCACAGGTCCCACCCCCAAACCCCTTGACTTGCATGAGCAGAGGGTGTGGGGAAGAAATGTGCCTTCACCATATAGTCACTGGGTTCAGGGGCTGAGTATCCCCCAGCCCAGCACAGCCCAGGAACCCTGAGCACTGATTCTCTCTGTGGGGCAGAGTCACACAGTGCAGCCTGAGAGAAATGCCCCCATAGCAGCCCCACACAGAGATGACTGAACTCCACCCTCCTGGGGTGGGGGGTGGGGAGTTAGGAGGCCACAGTCAAACACTACAGAGGCTGTCATTGCAAAGAGGTAGGGGTTAGCCCCTTGCATTTTTAAACAGGGAGTGACACAGCTGGATTTCAGCACAAGGAAGAAGCCAAGATGCTCTGGAGCCAGGCAAAGAATTGGGGGAGGGCAGGGGGTAGCACACCTGGTTAAGTGCTCACATTACAGCACTCAAGGACCTGGGTCCGAATCCCTGGTCCCCACCTGCAAGGGAGAAAGCTTCTCGAGTGGTGAAGCAGGGATGCAGGTGCCTTTCTGTCTCCTTCCCTCTCTATCACCCCATTCCCTTCTCAATTTCTCTCTGCTTCTATCCAAATGAGAGAGAGAGAGAGAGAGAGAGAGAGAGAGAGAGAGAGAACAGCAAACAACAGAAGCTCTGACTACACTGGCTCCCCTAAGAAGGTATGTATGACCTCACCAACAGGAAGCACAAAGGTGCTGTGGGTCCCATGCACAGGGCCATCAGGGCTCCCGCAGTGTTTCTCTCTGTTCTCCACTCATCCAGCCTGCTCTCCTCATGGTGGCAAAAATGCTGCTTGTTTATCTAGAGAGAGCGGAGACCCCACGGGCTGACCTCTGGTCACATATCACTAGCTCCTATCAGCCTAGACTCACCACTGAGCCAGTCACTGTGTGGGAAGGAGGGAAGGTGATGTGTGATTGGTCCATGGACAGCCCTGCTGAAAAGGCCTTAGAGCTCCAATAACACTGCCTTATCCACCAATAACACTGCCATTACCTGCCATGGCTCCCCACTGCCTACTCCCCAGGGCAGCCCAGACTCCCACATATGTCCCTACATTATTACAACTGCACAGTGACCCTGAGAGTTAATGAACTGCTCCCCTCACTCTAGAGATGAGGAAATTGAAGCTCAGGGCAATTACAGAAGGTGCCTCAAGTTACACAGCGGGAAGCATTAGAGCCAAGATTCATACCCAGCCAGCCTGTCCAGAATACCCTCCACCCCTTCAGAGCTATCTACTCTCTGACCTCACCCTGTCCTTCACATGGGGTTGGCCATTATCAGGTGTGCAGGTAATGCCTTTCCTTCCACCATCAGAGACGCGGCTGTTCCTCAGTCTTACAGATAATTCAGAGGTCATTTCCTCCAAGAAGTCTTCCTGGGATCCTCCTCCATCTGGAAGCCTGAAAACTCAGTCTAAGGCCTGCAGGACTCAGTCTTCGTGGGCAGGGATCTGGACAACACTAGCTCAAAAAAGCTTCTTGTTACCACTAATTGTCATTTTCTTCAGCCTCTTCTCAATTTTTTTCACTCTTTTTTTTTTCTTTTTGACAGGGACAGAGAGAAATTGAGAGGGGCAGGGAGAAGAGAGAGAGACAGACAGAGAGAGAGAGACGCCTGCAGTGCTGTTTCACCGTTCATAAAGCTTCCCCCTGCAGGTGGGAACCACGGACTTGAACCTGGGTCCACGCACATGGTAGTGTACATGCTTAACAAGACCCCTCAGCCTCCTCTCTAGAGAGCGTCTTCCCCACTGTGCACTTGCCACGCTTGGGCTGAAGCTTTGCTGTCCGGGGGCTTGAATTCAAAGGAATGCATATCGGCTCTTGCATCTCAGTTCTGTCCTTGGCCTGCTGGCTGGCCTCTGAGGTTCAGGGCCAGGGACAGAGCTAGGGACAACATCCCTCAGTTCTTCTGGTCCCCAGCTTGCCTCTGGCCAGAATCAATCCTCCTTCTGCACCTGGAGTTTCCTCTGACAGCCCCAGTGTAAACAAACTGAGGCGGCAGGAGAAGTCATGTCACCCGGCCTTAAACAAACCTGTGGGCCGGAGATGAGGACCAGACCTCCAGGCCGTGGCGGGTGTCGGGGCCCTCGCTGCAGGATGGATGTGGGACTGGAACACATCTGCATTTACAGAGAGGAACAATGATTATCGACAAAGGAGCAGACAGTGACAGCTCTTTCTTCCCCCAGTGAATGGTGGAGTGTTGGTATTCTTCGTGTTGATTTGGTCCCCTTCCCTCGACCTCTGAGAGAAATGGTTTGGTCCTTGCTAGTTTCGCGCCCCTCTTTCTCCCCGCCCCGTATGCTAAGGAGCGAGAGTCCCAGCAGCAGCCTCAGAAAAAGAATGATGGGGAAGCACACGGTGTGGTGATTTGCCCATTCGTGAATAAAGATTAAACTGCAGCTTCTCAGCCCAGCCGTGTGTCCCCGAGTCTGTCTCTGTCTACCACCGCGACGCTAGCTTGGCCTGCTGGAGCCTCTGAACTTTAACAACAGTGGAGGGGCTGGGGGACATACGGAAAGAAAGAGGCCCAGATTTGCAAAGTGAGGCCCAGAGGTGCCAGGTTCAATCCTCATCACCACCATATACTAGAACAGAACAGTGCTCTGATATCTCTTTCTCCTCTCTCTCTCTCTCCCTCTCTCCCCTCTCTTTTTCTCTCTCCCCCCTCTTCTCTCTCTCTCTTCTCTCTTTCTCTCTCTCTCCTCTCTCTTTTTCTCTTCCCCCTCTTATCTCTCTCTCTCTCTCATAAATAAATAAGATCGTTCGCTCAGTATTGGGCACAATTCACCCTGCTCAAGAACCCAGGTTTGAACCTCAAGTCACCATATGAGAACACCAGGCAAAGGGGAAGATTATGGGATGGTGGAACAGTACTGCAATGTCTCACCTTCTCTCTGTCTTTTTCTTCCTCTCTTTAACTCACTTTCACCCTCTTTTTTTTTCCTTTTGGAGAAGACAAAGAAATTGAGAGGGGAGAGGGAAATAGAGAGGGAGAGAGAAAGATAGATGCCTGCACACCTACTTCACCATTTATGAAGCTTTCCCCATGCAGATGAGGTGCCAGGTGCTCAAACCCAGGTCTTTGGGCTTAGTACTGTGTGTGCTTAAGCAGGTGCGCCACTACTCAGCCCCCTCACCTTCACCCTTTTCTATCTGGAAAAAAAAATGAACCCACTGGAAGCAGTGGAATCACACAATTGTAAAGACTCAGCAAAACCCTTGTGGTGGGTGGGTGGGAAATGCACTTGGGATCAGGAAAAGCCAATCAAGGTGGGCTTCCTGGAGAAGAGGCCATGAAAAGCTCATGGATCTAGATCTAGAGAGATGTAAGTCATTCCAGAAGCAGGCAAGGTGTAGGAGTGAGAAGAAGCCAGGCTTCCCTTAAGACAGTGAGAAAGGGCCTGGGGAGGCATTTTTCTATCTCAGGGTCAGGACCACAGGCTGGGCACTGCCTAGGGACCAGGGGCCCATCCTAGAAAAGTTAGGAATCACATTATAGGAGCTTTTAGTCAGTCATGGCTGGATGCCAAAGTCCTTGGGTCTCTTCTGCTAGAGATCACAGGTCCTTCCTTCTCACATCCAGCTACTGTCTACTCTGAAGTGAGACTTCCCAGGCTCCCTTTTGGTCACTGGATCGTGGCAGGGAGCCCACCACCCACATGAGGCATTGAGGATGGGACTGTGTGGTATCCTCCCTGGAGCTGCCCCTCTCTGCCACAGCTTCCTCCCAGCCGGGTCTCCAAGGCAGCCAAGAGTTCAGGAGGTCCCAGGCGTCAGGGCTGCCCCTGAGCAGACACAGACAGACAGGCTATTCCGGTCCCACGGGGCCATCCAGAGGCCAGGAAGGGCTGAAGCAGAAAGCTAGAAAGCGGGTCCCTAAGCCCTGGGCGGCAGTGGTGTGTGTGTGTGTCCTCCCCTGACGCTGATGGGCCTGCCCCACAGGAGTGAGACACAACCTAGGCCAGTCCCGGGCAGGCCAGGGGCTGCACCAGGGAGCAAGCTTGAACCCAACACTCTCTGCCGTAGGTTGGGTGGGTGCAAATCCTGGGAGAGGAGACATTATGCTCCCCCCGCCCAGAGAGGCCAGCTAGGGGATGTTTGACACAGGCAAGACTTAATGCCACCAGTGTGAGAGCTTCCTGTTTGGAAACACAAATGCTGCCAGGGCCCCCGCCTGGGAAAGGAGCCAGAGGGAGACAGACGGGAGAGCAGGAGAACAGCGAGGGGCATGCACTTGTCTCAGCTGTGAGCATCCATGGGCCAGGTGTGTGCAGGCAGGGCATCTGCATGGAGAAGTGCGCTCACCTGACACTGCTCCTATGTGGGTCCCACATGTGTGCACTCCCGTGGGGGCTGGGATGCAGGCATCCTGTGGGACTGGGAGGTTTTTGGCTCTCATCCTGGGGAAACCTGGTTGGTGCACAAATTCTGCGCCCCGGTTTGCACATCTGTAGGGTGGGGTGGTAGCAGTGTCTGTGAAAATCGGAAGCCCTGAGAGAGCGCAGCCATGGAACAAGAGCATGAGTCTGGACGTAATGCTTCTGGGTCCCTGTTCCCGGGGTGACTGTGGCTCTGATGTTCCTTGCTGTTCTTTGTCTGCAGGCCTCCTCCAGTCCTGAGAATCCTTCTTCCTCCAACAAGCTAGATTGCATCCACCAATCAGAGGCCTCAGACTTCCACCCCCTCTAGTAGTGGAGCCCAGTGCTCTGCACCTCTTGCCACTCTCAAAGAAGCCCTACCACTGCTCCAGGGGCTGGGGGTCTTGCCTGGCAGCACCAGCGAGAACACCCTGTACCTCATCCAAAGTCTCCACACCAAGAACCAGCTCATAGTCCCACAGGTTCACTGAACCCACCAGGAGAGCTGTTCTCCCAGACTGAGACACCAGCCTTTTTTTTTTTTTAATCTTTATTTAATGGATAGAGACAATCAGAAATCGAGAGGGAGGGAGTCGGGCTGTAGCACAGCGGGTTAAACGCAGGTGGCGCTAAGCTCAAGGACCGGCGTTAGGATCCCGGTTCGAGCCCCCAGCTCCCCACCTGCAGGCAGGTCCCTTCACAGGCGGTGAAGCAGGTCTGCAGGTGTCTATCTTTCTCTCCCCCTCTCTGTCTTCCCCTCCTCTCTCCATTTCTCTCTGTCCTATCCAACAACAACGACATCAATAATAATTATAACAATAAAACAACAAGGGCAACAAAAGGGAATAAATAAATAAATAAAAATAAAAAAATAAATTAAAAAAAAAAGAAATCGAGAGGGAAAGGGAAGAGAGAGAAAGAGACAGAGACACCTATAGCCCTGCTTCACCACTTGCAAAGCTTTCCCCTGCAAGTGGGGACCAAGGGCTTGAACCTGGGTCCTTGAGCACTGTAACATGTGCACTCAACCAGGTACGCCACCACCCAGTCCTGAGACACCAGCCTTAACAGAGACAAGATGCCCTGCTCCAATCACTCAGATGGCCTATGGGTCTGTCTCCAAGTTGGGAGCTCCACACAGCTACTGTGCAGGCTGGGAGTCCAGGCCCAGTTCTCAGTTCTGCAGTGACCTATCTGCTCTGTAGCTCTGGCAGGACTCTCTCTCTCTCTCTCTCTCTCTTTCTCACTCATTTTTATTTATTTGTTTGTTATTGTGTAGAGACAGAGAGAAATTGAGAAGTGAGTGTGGTGGTAGGGTCCTAGTGCATTGTAACATACGCGCTCAACCAGGTGCGCCATCACCCAGCCCCCAGATCCCCAGAGCTTCTAACTCTGCACTCTGTGCTGAGCTAAAATACCTGGCTGTTTTCCCACGAGGCCACTTGTGGCCAAGTTCTAGCTGCCCACCCACAGAGGCCTGGTTCATTCTAGAGCACCCCCTTCTCACTCTCCTGTAGAAGAGTTTGCCTCTGCTGAGCTTCACTCACCCTCCAGAAAGCCCCCAGAGGTACCCGAGTTCCAGGATGATGCAGCCTACATTGGGGTGTGTCTCCCTCAATCAGGATGGAAGCTGACTGTCACGGGACTGAAGGGAGACCCCACCTAACCCCTATGGGGGATAGTGTTTCTGTTGAGTGTCCGGAGCACAAGGGTCTCGTCTACCCACTGCAGCTGCTGTCTGTGCTCCTGCCTGGGATCTCCCGGAGGCTGGGGACTCCCCACATCTCATATACCCCATCTCTATTTATTTGCCTCCAGGGTTATTGCTGGGGCTCACCACCAGCACTACAAATCCACTGCTCCTGGCAGCCATGTTTTCCATTTGATTAGATAGGATAGAGAGAAATTGAGAGAGGGTGGGAAGAGAGAGAGAGGGAGAGAGAGAGAGACCCACAGACTTGCTTCACTGCTGATGAAGTGCCCTCCCTGTAGGTGGGGAGCAGGGGCTTGAACCCAGATCCTTGCATGTGTCCTGTGCTTTGTACTATGTGTGCTTCTACCCTCTCCTTCTAGCTGTGATCTCCCCCCAAGGGTGGAATCTTTCTTTTGCAGGGATACCCTGTTCCCCCAATTGGCAGGTCCTACTTATCTCACCCCTGGGCAGACTACAGGAGCTGTGGCCAGCCCCCGCCCCAGCACTCACCCATTGGTTTACCCCCTCCATCAGGGACCCAGACAAGAGCCCCTGGAGAAGACAAATGAGGTCTGGAGCCACCGGTACCAGGGGAGGGGACAGGAGTGCCTGGCTCTGGGGCCCACGTAGCTGTTCCACTGTTGCTTGTGGCCATCCCCATGCTGACAGCAGGTTCCTCTGTGACAGCCTGACCTGTGGGTCTAGGGGTTCAAATCTGGGAGATTATTAATATGATCTGTTGGAATATGACTCAATAATGAAATTTCATAATTTTGACCTAGAAGGTGAGAGCATCTGGAGGCACAGAAAGGACAATGCCACCCCAGACTCTGATCAAACCCACTGGAAGGGGTGCTGGCCCTTGCCCCAGTCACCTCTCATCTCTGACTTTACACAGCCTAGCCTGACCTAAAAGTCTGTGGGAGGGTTTCTGGGCCCCTGTGATTCAATTCCTGAGTCTCTCAAAGAGAGGCCTCTCAGAGGCTGAGTCCTAGGGGCTGACCCTGGCTGTCCTTGTGCTCCCTAGTTGTCCACTGGTCTCTAATGGGTCAGGAAAACGTCCCAACTTTCTCTTTGGGAACCAACCTGAGCTACCCAGCAGGAGCCCTGCAGTTCTCTGAGCTGGACAAGTGGCCTGGCTGGCTCTGCTCATGACTCATGGACCAGCTTCCAGGGGCTCCTATCCCCACGTAGCCCAGTCCCTCCAAACCACCTTAACACAGAAACAGCACTGAACCCACACTTCCCCAGCCAGAGCAGGGGCACCCCTGCCATGCCAATCCATGGCAGGAGCCTGACAGATCCAACAACTTCTGTGCCACTCTGAACCTCAGTTCCCTCCATCTGGGGTTGACACAACAGTGACTTAAGGATTAACAGGTGGCCCAGGAAGCACAATGGATCAAGCATGAGGCTCTGCAGGCTGGTGAGTGGTGTATGTGGTACAGCACACTCACTGCCTTGCACAAGGACAGAAGTTCAAGGACTCAGTCCCCATCTGCAGAGGAGGAAACTTCATGGGTAGTGGAGAAATGCTGTCGACATCTCTCCTTCTCTCTGTCGCTAGCTTTTGCTTCTATTTGAAAACTAAGAAAAGAAAAATTGCCACTGGGAACAGTGGAGTCATGCAGTACTGAGCCTCATCGATAACCCTGGTGGGAGGGAAATAAACAAACAAACAGAAAGCTCTGGACTTTCAAGCATGAGGTTTCCAGTTTGATTCTGGTACCACATGTGCGAGTTATGCTCTCATTTCCTCTCTCTTTCTAGCTCTCTCTCTCTCTCTCTCTCATATTAATAAATAAACACACCTTGATTTTTTTTCTTTTAAAATTTACAGGAGCTGATGGGAGCCTGTGGCCTCAGCCTTGAGCTATCTAGGAATCTGGGGTGGGAGGAGAAAGCTGCCCTAAAATGGTGGGATAACCCCCCCCCCAGAATTTTCACTGGCTCCCTGCTGCCCTCAGGGTTCAGTCCACCATCCTGATACCCCTAGGGATAACAAAGATCCAGTGGGGAGGAGTGTCCTGCTCATGGGCCCTGACCTGCTATACCCACTGCCCCCTCTCTCTGCCTACCAGCCCCCCCCAGACCATCACCTCCCATTGTTCCAGCCTCTGTGGTCTGTACTCCAACTGTGGACCCCTGTCCTCTATACCCCCTTCCACAGGACGAACCAGGGGCTGGCGCACCCCTGCTTCCTTTCCATACACTTCCACATGTCCTTCAGCAGAGCTCTCGACAGCCCCAGCCTAGGTCCCCAGTGCTCAGCTCAGCAGACGCTGTTGGGTGACTCCATTGTATGAATGAGTAAGGGCCCAGCGCCAGGAAGTCCCGAGGGGCACCTGGCAATGGTGAAAGCTAGACAGAGCTCTGATATGGAGCACCCCAGGACGTCTCACACAGACCCCCTCAGAGTCTGAAACTCTGACCATCCAGTATGCTGATAAGTCTCTACCTGGACTAGAGCAGGACAGTCCTCCCTGTGGCCACTCCAGAATCTGCCACTGAGGTGTAAGACCCTCACAGACCACCCCCCACACACACACACACTGACCTTAGTCAAGTCTGGATCTTTCCCCACAAAAGTCACAAAAGTCACACTGGCATATCCAAAGGATTCAGAAGCACTCATTCAAAAGGCAATCTACACCTTTATGTTTACCATCTGGCTATTTACAATAGCTAAAATATGGAAACAGCTTAAATGCCCAACAAATGACTGGATAAAGAAGTCATGGGACATACAGTCCATGGAACATTACTTTGCTATGAAGAGATAAGAGGGAGCCGGGAGGTGGTACACCCAGTTAAGCACACATAGTATTAAGCACAAGGAACTGCACAAGGATCCCCGTTTGATCTCTCACTCTCCACCTACAGGGGGGTCGCTTCACAAGCAGTGAAGCAGGTCTGCAGGTGTCTAGCTTTCTCTCTCCCTTTATGTATCCCACTCCTTTCTCAATTTCTCTCTGGCCTATTGAATAAAAAATGGAAAGGGGGGGGGAAGGAAACAATGGCCACCAGGAGTGCCAGTGGATTCATACTACTGGCACTGAGCCCCACCGACTGGAGGCAGTGATTAATTAATTAATTAATTAAATGAGATTGAGGACTGGGCCATGACATACATGATTCAATGCACACATTACCATACAAAGATCCAAGTTCAAACCCCAAGTCCCCACCTGCAAGGAGGAAGCTTCATGAGCAGTGAAGCAGTGCTGCAGGTTCCTCTCTCTCTCTCTCTCTCTCTTTGCCTCCCCCTGCCCTCTCAATTTCTCTCTGTCCTAGAAAAGAAAAAAAAAGAAAAAAATGGCCCCTGGGAACTGTGGATTCACTGTACAGGCGCCAAGCCCCAGCAATAATCTTGATAGCCAAAGGGAAAAAAGAGAGAGAGATGAGATGAGACTATATCATTCAAGACAAAGTAGCTGGAACCAGAGATGTTTATGCTGAGTGAAATAAGTAAAGAGGTGAAGGACAAGCACTGAGCACCTTTGTTAGTATCTGGAAGACAGATGACTAAAGCAAATGAACTTGAAGAAAAAGTAAAAGTGGTGATCACACTGTCTCTCGGGCCTTGTGAGAAACATGCTGGTTGGAGGATGGAGGGTACAGGGCTTCGGTGGAGGGTGTGGTGACTTTCACACACAACCTGTGTGGGTGTGAAATTAAACCCCTGAAAGCTGATACTTTGGTAAAATACTGTTAAATCACTAATAATAATATGTATGTATGTATGTATGTATGTATGTATGTATTTAAAAGAAGAAGTTATGTTGGGTCAGGCTTGCACCTCTCACACACTCAGGTCTGTGTGCACCCCGCTAAACCCCATGTACCCCAAGGGGTACACAGGCAACTGTAGAACCAGAACCAAGCCTGCCTGGGGCCGCAGCATGCGCCAGGTGGGGGCGGGGGGGGGGCGGGGAGCGTGGAGGGCAGAGCGCACACCTGCCCTTCCCTGTCCAGGTGTGTGCACAGTTCCCTACCCAGGCACGACCCCCGAGGTGTCAGGTCCGCTCCTACCCCTGCAGCCCCTGAACTGGACACGGCGGGCCTCAGAGTGTACTGGGGCTGCCTGCTCTCCCCTTCTTGAAGGCATGGCTGTGCTTCCTCCCCTCTGAGCTTCAGTCTCCTCCGTGGGACCTGGGACCAGGCAGCCCCCAGCTCTCTCTCTAAGCGCTCCCAGGGACCAGGCTCCTCCTGGGGGCTGGAGGAGGCGGGGAAGGGGCCGGACCGCCCCTCCCCGCCCCTGCCCTGCTGCCTTTGCCCAAAAGGAGCCCCGGGCGCCGCCTGACGTCAGGCCCCTGGAAGGCGCTGTCGGGAGCAGCAGTGTGGCCAGAGGGGAGGCGAGGCAACTGCGGGCTCGGTCAGCGCCCGCTCGCTCTCTCTCCAGCTGCGGACCCTGAAAGCGCAGTGAGTACAGTAATCTGCGGGCCCGGGTCCTCGCCCTCCAGCAGCCAGAGGCCCACAGAGGTTTACTGGCAGGTTCAGCATTCAGAGGCAAGGGTTCTGAGGTGCTGTCAGGCAGGAGGTCATTGTACAGATGAGTAAACTGAGACTTGGGGGCTAACGAGGCGGTTAGCGCTGACCAGCAGGGTGAGGAGGGGCAGAGGCAGCCTTCCCACGAGCTTGTGTGTGTGTGGGGGGGATCTGGACAGGGCTCACAACCCCGCATTCTTTCGGTTTCATTCATTCATTCATTCTTTCTTTCTTTCTTTCTTTCTTTCTTTCTTTCTTTCTTTCATTCTCACATCATCCGCCGAGTGTCCAAAGCTTAGCCTTGAGTTTGCTGTTAAGGCACTAGGGGATCCTACAAGCCAAATCAAAGGGCTGGGGCACCCCAAGACTGTTTGATGAGGTCTGAGACTGTGACCACCGCTGTCCTCCGGGATGGGGCAGGGCTGAGAATGGGGAGACTCCCACTCCTATGGACAGATTCCAGGAGGACTACACTCACCACACCACAGAGGGCCAACCCTGAGTCCCACAGCTCAGGCTCTCTGCCCCCAGCCCTGACTCTCCCCCACAGTCTTTTGAGGGGTAGGGAAACTGAGGCTAAGGCATCCAGGGCACCCTGCCCCCAGCGTAGATCTCAGAGCCAGCCCGCCCTCACTTGCCTCTTACTGGGTAGTCGCCCTGTGAGAAGGCAGCAGGAACAGGGTCCCCAGGGGGGGGCAGGCAGATTGGGAACTGGCCTGGGGCCAGGGTGCTGGGCGGGGCATACAAGCAGCTGTGCAGCAGGGGGTGAGACAGAATGGGAAGGCGGTGGGCATGGGGACCACACATGGACTGGGCAGGTGGCTAGACCTACTCTAGACCTACTCTCCGTCCCGGGTACTCTTTTACCAACACTTGGTCTCTTCCGGTCACCAGCTGCCAATACCCTTCCAGGAGTTTCCCTCCTATACGGCCATGGGCAAGCCAGGGTTCCTCTCTGAGCCCCAGTGTGTGTGTGTGTGTGGGGGCAGTTAGGAAGAGTAGGGGTCTCATCTGATGGTTCTGAGCACCCCTGAGAGTCTGTGGTTTGGTGTCTTTCTGTCCTCAGGGTAACCCTGAGGGGAACATGGTAGGAATCCCTGAGTCTACTTTAGAGATGAGGAAATGGAAGCTTGAAGAGGCTAGAGTGAACTTTCATTTAAAAAAGAAAATATCCACTTGTTGGGACCAGGAGATAACTCAACTGGAAGAGCACTCACCTTGCCATGCTCCAGACCTGGGTTCAAGCCCCCAGCCACCACAGAGGAAGCATCATGAGCAGTAGAGAGCTCTTGTGAAGTCTCCCCCATTTCTCTCTCTCTCTCTCTCTTTTACCCTCTTTTAAAAAAATCTACCAAGAGCAGTGAAATTGTGCAAGTGTGGAACCCCACAGGTAATCCCAGTGGGAACAAGAAAAAATGTATATATATATATATATATATATATATATATATATATATATGGTTATTTTTTAAAGATATTCATTGTTCTTTTATCCCTGGCCCTTGTGGTGGTGCCAAACTAGGAGGGCAAACTCTACAAAGAGGAAAGCAAATTAATTTGAAATTGTCAGATCTGTGTGTTGGGGGGAGGGAGGAGAGGGAGCTACTAAGAAAACAAAGCCAAATGAAGGTGTGTGAGGAGCTGGGTATTTAAAAGGGAGACCTCACCAAGGAAGGGGTTGTGGGGCCTGCAGAATGTCCCCAGAGACAAATCCCACCTTGTTCTGTACCACCCACATGGCTCCCTGGCAGTGAGTCAGGCAAAGCCACCCTCACACCCAGCCCAGCTTTGAGGACCTCTCCTATGGCCTGCTTGAGGAAGCCCCACCACCACCACTGCCATCACCACAGGACATTTGCACTGGTTCTGTTCCTGCCACAGCCTGGATCACCATTCCCCTAGGCCCCTTCTGTACTCCAAGCAGCCTGTACCCCAAGCAGCCTGCACTAACTCACCCAGCCTGCCTCCTCCAGCTGTGAGCTCCTCAGGGTGGAATCACATCTGCCTGGGACATCTCTGCCTGCAGCCCAGGGCTGGGGGTCAGGTCTGAATCCTCTAAAACACATAGTCCCAACCACTTCCCCAACCTGTGTACCGTGTGACCTGGGACAAGCTGGCAGTCCCCCGACACCTGACTCCTGAATGTATAAACTGATCACAGTGTATGTACATTGCATGGTGCTGGTGGGAGTCATGGGGAGTCATGAAGAGGCATCCACAGGCTTGGGGAGGGCTGTGTACAGTGGTGACTGTGGGTACAATGGCCCTTCATCAGTGACACAGGCAGAGGGAACAGTATGTGCAAAGACCGCAAGTACCAGACTGAGTATCAGTAAGCAGAAAGACCAGGCAGGGGTTGCCCTAGAGAGACATGTGGCCTGGGAGGGGTCAGGTGCTTCAGCCATTAACATGGGTCACCAAACCCACATGGCAAAAAGGGCCAACTGAGCCCCCAGCCTCCAGTGGGGTCATGTGTGGAACCAGTGCAGGGGCTGCCCCTCTCATTTCCATCAGAGGCAAGGTCTCAGCCACAGGGCTTTCAGAAGGCAAATCAAATCCCAGGTAGCCTGGCATGTCTGACACAAGGTGCTATCTCTTTTTAAATTTATTTTAGTTGCCACCAAGGTTATCACTGGGGCTCAGTGCCTGCAGGAGGAATCCACAGCTCCTGGGCCATATATTTTTCATCCTCCTCACTCCCCTCCCCCCTTTTGTTCTTTCTTGCCACTAGGGTTATTGCTGGGAATAGGTGCCTGCATTACATACCCACTGCTTTAGGGGTGGGTAGATTGCATAATGGTTATGCAAAGAGACTCTCATGCCTGAGGCTCTGAAGTCCCAGATTCACCACCACCCCCCACCCTACACACATACTACCACCATAAGCCAGAGTTGATCAGTGCTCTGGTAAAAAAATAATAATAATAATAAGGTGGGGGGAGGGTTTGTTGGGTGGTAGCTCAGTGGTTAAGTGCAAGGACCCGTGTAAGAATCCCAGTTCAAGCCCCCAGCTCCCCACCTGCAGGGGAGTTGCTTCACATGTGGTAAAGCTGATCTGCAGGTGTCTATCTTTCTCTCCCCCTCACTGTCTTTCCCTTTCATCTCCATTTCTCTTTGTCCTATCCAACAACAATGACATCAATAACAACAACAATAATAACCACAATAACGATTAAAAAATAAACAAGGGCAACAAAAGGGAAAAAATAGCCTCCAGGAGCAGCGGACTTGTGGTGCAGGCACTAAGCCCCAGCAATAACCCTGCAGGCAAAAAAAATAAAATAAAATCTACTACTCCTGACAGCAATTATTTTTTCCTTTCTTTTTTACTAGATAGGACAGGGGAAGTTAGGGAGAAAGAGCGAGGCCTACAGTACTTTGCTTCACAGCTTGTGAAACATCCCCCTGCAGGTGGAGAGTGGGGGCTTGAACCTGGGGTCCTCACACATGGTAATATGTGCACTGTATTTGGTGCACCACTGCCCGCCCACCCCACCCCTGCTCCCACCACCCACCTCCCCCCTTCCCCCATGGCCATTTTTCTTTCCTTTTCTTTTCTTTCTTTTGTTGATAGAGACAGAGATAAATTGATAGGGAAGAAGGGAGAGAGAGAGAAGGGGAGACAGGAGCAGCACTGCTCAGCCCTGCTCATGAAGCGCCCTCCTGCGGGTGGGGGTACCAAGGTCCTCATACTTGGCCACATGTACACTCAGGCAGATACATGTCACTGCCCTGCCCCTCCAACGTGCAATCTTGACCTGGACTTCGTGGGCAACCCACACCCAGCCCACAAGTGTCCCCTTCCTTGGGTGGGTGCCAACGAAAGCCTGATCACAGGATGAGGGCCTAGATTCCAGCCAGTGCCACCTGAGACCTACTGGGTAGCCAGCCCAAGGAGAGTCTGGCCCCTCTCGGGGCCTCAGGAAGGACCCAGCCATGCCTGGTGGGACGAGCTGAGGCTCAGGCCAGCCAAAAACAGCAGGCAATGTTCTCTGCAGACCAAGAATAATCTGAAAAAAATAAACAGGCAGATGGTTTCCCCAATAATAATTGTTCTGGCCTCAGAAGGACCCAAGAGTCACCATGTGCAGGCACACATGGGCATTATGCATCCAAGAATCCCTGTGTGGACACCGCAGATCCAGAGGCATCCATGCCATGGTCGCTCCTGCCCCTACTGTGCCCAGCAGCGGTGGACCCCACCAGCCTCACACTGTGTGACCTAGGCCTTGTCACTTGCTTCTCCAACCCATCGCTGAGACCCTGAGGGCTAGGGGGCGAGTAGGCTGGCCTGCAGACACTGAGCCTTCTCCAGTGCTCCAGATGCCTTGGAGGAGGAAAGCTTGGGGGTGGGCCACTTCCTCCAGGCTGCTCTCCAGCCCCTTCTGCAGACCTGCCAAGATGACACACAGGATCCTGAGCCCAAATTCTACACTGGCCCAGCAAACTCCAGATGAGGCTGCAGCTGAGGCCAGGCTTTCCGGCTGCCTAGGTCCCCAATGTGGCAGGGCAGGGGCAGCCAGACTTGGACAGAGGCAGCCACCGAGAATGGACAGGGACAGCAGCATGACTTCCAGAGGAGCCCCAGGAATATCAGGACACTCCACACACCCATCCACATTCTCCCAGGGTCTGTGGGCAGGGTCCCACTGAGCTCATTGGAGCCTGTGGTGCACCCCCCCCCTTCTATCAGTTGGGCACAGAGAAGGAGCCCCATGAGAGGGGGGAAGGAGGCTGAATGACAAGGAGGGGGGCTGCTTTTTCTCCCCCTCTGGAAAGATGTGCAAACTTGTGAGCCCCACCCCCCACCTCCAGGCTCTGAAAAGTCCACCAGCCTCTCCTACAGGCTAGAGGCCATTGCAGGCCGGGCCCTTCCTTCAGGGCAGTGAAGGCAGGGGCCCCAGCACTGTCGTCTCTTTCTCTCTGTGTGCAGCCCCCTCTCCCGCTCAGTCCACCCCACAATTCCCACCACTCTGCTGAACTTCATCCATCCATCCACCCATCCATCCATCCATCCATTCATCCATTTATTCAGCATCACAGGTGGAGGAACTGAGGCTGGGTGTGACCCACCTGGTTGAGTGCACAAGTCATCATGCACAAGGACCCAGGTTCAAGCCCTTAGTCCCTACCTGCATGTGTGTGTGTGTAGGGGGCGGGTCAGCTTCATGAGCAGTGGAGCAGTGTTGCAAGTTTGTCTCCTGTCAGTCTTTCTGTGTCTTCTCACCACTACAAAAAAAAAAAAAAAAAAAAAACTGCCAGGAGTGAAGGAATCAAGCCAACAGGGGAGCTGTGGGGACAGGAGTCAAGCCACTGGTCAGGGCAACTGGGCTAGGTTTTCTTGAGGTGGCAGGTCTGCTGGTCTAGGAGGACTGGAGGGGAGAGAGGATGGAGCTGAGGGTGGAAGCCAGCACCAGCAGAGAAGGAGACGTCATGAGGAGGGGACAGCCCTGAACATAGGAGTGAGAAACAGCATTGTCTGTGGGATTTGACGGGCTTATTGGGTGGAACACACGTTTTACCATGTGTGAGGACCTGGGTTCCAGCCCCCTGTCACGACACAGGAGCCCCTGCACAAAGGAAGCTTCACAAGCAGTGGAACAGTGCTTTCTCACATTTCTCTCTTTCCATCTCACCTTTCTCTCTCTTTCCATCACAAGAGAAAGAGATCAGTGGTGTTCTGAGCCAGGGTGACTGGGTGCTGAAGGAACAAGCACCCACTGTCTCCCGCCCAGGATGCGCTCAGCGATGGTGGCTCAACACAGCAGGGAGGACGTGTCCCAGGGTGGAGGAGGGAACAGTCTGAGCAGAGGCACAGAGCTCAGAGGACACAAGAGTGCTGTCAGATAACTGAGATGTAAAGATACTGGAGGGGCACCCCAGTGCTGCTTGAGGCTCAGCCCTCTCCCAGGAGGACCCCTGGTCCACAGGCCTACCCCCTGTGGTGATCTGAGGTGCAGGAGTGTCGTGAGGGCACTTCTCACCAGACCTCCCCATCTACAGTCCTCTGCAGGTCTACAGAGCCAGAGCCCCGTGGGTCTCCGGGTCTGCCCTCCTAGAGGGGGCAGACAATAAATGCCCCCTTAGCCTGTCTGTGCATGCAGTGATGGGCAGAGCCCCCCTCCACCTTTCCCAGCTCTCCACCTCTGGCCATACTGTTGAGGGACAAGGGGTGGCCCAGGAAATAGGAGTGGTTACAGGTGTGGTTTGGAAAGGTTGAATTGGGGCGTGGATTTTAAAAAGCTGGACCTATGAGCTATAGGGCTCTCTCTCTCCCCACCTAGACCACCATGTAAGTGTTAAGCTGGCACTTTTTTTTTTTACTTTCTCTCTTCTCTCTTTCTCTCATGCCCTAACATGTGGATGTTCTCAATTTTCCTGAATAAAAGTTTAAATTACCTGAATATTCATGCTCTCTCAATTATTTGTTGAGACAGTGCGTGACGAACTTTCACATGTTAGGGCATGAGAGAAAGACAGAGGGAGAGACAGAGAAAGAGTTAAAAATGCCAATTTAACACTGGTGGTCCACACAGAGAGAGAGCCTGAGAGCTTAAAGATCTAGAATTTTTTTAAAATAACATTTTAATGTATTTTTTATTTGTCTATATTATTGGATGTAGACAGAGTGAAATTGAGAGGGGAGGGGGAGACAGACAAGGAAAGAGACAAGGAGACACTTGCATCCCTGCCTCACCACTTGTGAAGATTTCCCCTGTAGATGGGAGCCAGGGACTCAAACCTGGGTCCTTGCGCACTGTGTACACTTAATCAAGTGCGCCACCACCTGGCCCCAAGGTCTAACTTCTTCACCCACGCCCTGCCTCCACCTTTCCAAGCCACACCTATAACTACTCGTATTTTCTGGGCAGTCCCTTGTCCCTCGACAATACCACCACCAGGTCTCAAGTTCAGTTAAGATCCTCAACAGCTATGTGGGGCCATGCTATACAGCTGTTCCCACTTTGCAGAAGAGGCTGAGGTTCAGAGAGGACCCCTGCAGCGTAGAACCCTTCCTGGTCCCTGTCTTTATTCATGTGGGACTCTTCACTGGACTTTGGCACCTTTCTCTGGCTGGAGGGAGGAGCAGATTTCAATGCCTCTCCAGGGCAGAGGCCTCTGGGAACAACACCCAGTGTCCTGTGAGTGTGAAAGTGTGGAGCTGAGGGTCTGCTCAGGCAGGGACAGTCTCCTGGGCCCACCTTGGTGAGCCCAGGCAACTTACTGAATCTCCCTGTGTCTGCACTCTTATCCATAAAATAGGGTCTGCGGGTCAGGAGATGGCTTATTGAGTAGAACAAACACATTTTACCATGTGTGAGGACCTGGGTTCCAGCCCCCTGTCACAACACAGGAGCCCCTGCACAAAGTAAGCTTCATAAGCAGTGGAGCAGGGCTGTGGTACCTCACCTTTCTCTCTCTTTCCATCTGTCTGGAAAAGAGAGAAAGGGAGGGAGGGAGAGAGGGAGAGAGGGAGAGAGGAAGAGAGAGAGAGAGAGAGAGAGACCTCCAGGAGTTGTGGAATCATGCAGGCTTGGAGCCCCAGCATTAACCCTGGAGGCAAGAAAAATTTATATATTGATATATCATTCTCCTCCCCAATAATAGGAAGAATCTAGTAGTCTCTCACTGCAAGACCCCATGAGGTTGGGGGCAAAGAAAACAGGCAGATTCAAACTGAGCCTAGTGGAAAGGCCACATGGTCATGGGTTGGGACCAAAGGTAGACAATTTGGACTGGTAGAGAAAGACTTGCCCTCCCTTTGGCAGTTTTATAGTGCCACCATCTAACCTGAGAGGTAGCAAGCTCTCTGCCCTTGGAGGCACAGGAGCTGAGGTTCCTTTACTTGGCTACTTGACATTTACTGACAATTGTAAGACTCTCCTCTACAAATTCACAGGCCTGGGGAGAAACTGGATAAGAGGGTAGGTGACAATGGAGCGGGAAGTACTATGAGACCACAAAAGAGGCAGCAATTAGAGAGAGCTCTCTCAAGGAAGAGGTGTCTAAACCAAAGAGAGAGAACAAGTGACTTAAGCAGAAGTGAGTAGAGGATGTTGCCTTAATCAGAGCAAAGTGTCTTAAGGCAAAGAAGTTGATGATGGCTTCCTGTAACAGACAAGGCCCAGAATCCTGCGCAGCTTCAGGCCAGAGTGCATCCAATCCCCCTCAGGACTCAGTTCTCTCCACTTTGCTTGATTCCATTTTCTTCCTGCTAAGTCACCTGCAATTGAAGTCTTACTGCTCTCCCACCAGTTAGGCAAGCCCAGGGAACAGTGAGCTGCTGGCCAAAGGGGCAGGACTGGGAGGGAGGTACTCATTACCAGGGTTGGACCAGGGTTCAGGCTGCAGGAATGCCAAGCCTGAGGCTAGGGTATGGCTAGGGGAGGTTGGGCCTTCTGCTGACTGTCTGCAGAGACCTCTCCATCCTAAAATGCTCCACCCCTCAGGATTCTGTTGCTCTCCCTCTGCCCTGCTCCCTGGAAGACCCATCAAGAGCAACTTAAAGGTCCAAAGAGACGCACAGCAAGGGGCTGGCAGTGGCACCCTTGGTTAAGCACACACATCACCGTGCACAAGGATATGGGATGGAGCCCCTCCACACCTGCTCACACCTTCAGGAGGGATGCTTCATGAGCGGCTAAGCAGGTCTCCAGGTGTCTTATCTTTCTCTCTCCCTCTCTATGTCCCCACCCCTCTCAACTTTTCTCTGTCCTGTCAAATGAGAGTAAAGTTTTTAAAAAATGAAGGAGTTGGGCCATAGCGCAGTGGGTTTAGCGCAGCGGGTTAAGCGCAAGTGGTGCAAAGCGCAAGGACCTGCATAAGGATTCTGGTTCGAGTCCCCAGATTCCCACCTGCAGGGGGGTTGCTTCACAGGCCGTGAAGTAGGTCTGCAGGTGTCTGTCTTTCTTTCTCCCTCTCTGTCTTCCTCTCCTCTCTCTATTTCTCTCTGTCCTATCCAGCAATGATGACATCAGTAACAATAACAACTACAACAATAAAACAAGGGCAACAAAAGGGAATAAATAAATAAATAAATAAATATTAAAATTAAAGAAAAAATGGCCACCAGGAGCCATGGATTTGTAGTGCCAGCACCAAGCCCTAGCAATAACCCTGGTTGCAATAAAAAGAGAAAAAGACACACACACACAGAGAGAGAGAGAGAGAGAGAGACAGAGAGACAGAGAGACAGAGATATAGAGGGGAGACAGTCTAGAAGGCTAGGTGTGTTCAAGCCTCAGGACAGTACCCAGCCACCTGCCCATTGTCCGGATGGACAGACCAAGGCCTGGGAGGGGCTGGATTGTCTTGCTGGGACACCTCTCTCCTGAAGATGGCAGCGAAGGGCCCACATCCCACATAGCGCTGGCACACATGGGGCAGAGAATAGGGTCTGCAGGAGTCTGAGGGGCACCTGGATGGGGACTTATCCTTGTCTAGCTGACACCCCCCCCCCCCCCGTCTCCTCCCACCGCCATCCTGTGGCCATTTCTTTAAAGGGCACGTTCCACTCAGTCCTCGCCTTTGCCTGTGGCATGACAGACCATGTGACACACCGCAGCCCTGGACAGTTGCCCTAGTGCCATTTCCAGCAGCATGCTGGGCACTTGAAGGACATGCCCCTGGCCACTGTGGGCTGGGCTCTGGCCAGTTGTTCCACTACAGTCAGGCCCAGGCACCCAGCAGAAGAGGTGACAAGGACAGAGGGTGCTTGACTCTTAGGGAAAGGAAGATGCTGGTGACTACTGAACAGATAAAGGGAGCCAGAATGAGTGACCTGGACAACATCCTGGGGGGAGAGTGGCAGAGGGACTGGTAGAGATCCCTGGGATTTTTGCACCTGAAGGCCAGGTCAGCCTCCCCCCACCCCCCCCTTAGACTGGTGAGTGCCTGAGGCCCACAGAGGGGCCTCACTTCCTGTTTCCCACATTTCTAGCTTGGCTTAGAGGCCAGCAGGGAGGGAGGGTACCTGTCTCACAGATAAGGGCCTCCTGTAGACTCAGCGCAGGCAGGCCTGGGTTCCGGTCCTGTTGGGGCCTTTCCAGAGCCTTGGTTGAATGGAGGCTGTCAGGAGGCTGGATGGTGAGGAGACGTAATAATACTGCCAGCAGCATTGGAGAAGCATTATCAATACACAAACATGCTCATGCCTGAGGCTTAGAGGTCCGTCCAAGGTTCAATTCCCCAACCACTATAACCTGGAAGTTGAGCAGTGCTCTGGTAAATAATAAATAAATAAATAAATAAATAATAGCATCAACCTTCTAGGAGCTAATGTGGTGAGTTCTCCTAGAAACTGCAGAAAGACACTGCACTCCAGTGTCTCTATATTATATGGACAAGGAGACTGAAATTCAGTGTGTGAGCAAGGTCAGGGTCAGGGGTCAGGGTGTGAGCAGGGTCAGGGTCAGGGTGTGAGCAGGGTCAGGGTCAGGGTGTGAGCAGGGTCAGGGTCAGAGTATGAGCAGGGTCAGGGTCAGAGTGTGAGCAGGGTCAGGGTCAGAGTGTGAGCAGGGTCAGAGTGTGAGCAGGGTCAGGGTCAGAGTGTGAGCAGGGTCAGGGTCAGAGTGTGAGCAGGATCAGGGTCAGAGTGTGAGCAGGGTCAGGGTCAGAGTGTGAGCAGGGTCAGGGTCAGAGTGTGAGCAGGATCAGGGTCAGAGTGTGAGCAGGGTCAGGGTCAGGGTGTGAGCAGGATCAGGGTCAGGGTGTGAGCAGGGTCAGGGTCAGAGTATGAGCAGGGTCAGGGTCAGAGTGTGAGCAGGGTCAGGGTCAGAGTGTGAGCAGGGTCAGGGTCAGAGTGTGAGCAGGGTCAGGGTCAGAGTGTGAGCAGGGTCAGGGTCAGAATGTGAGCAGGGTCAGGGTCAGAGTGTGAGCAGGGTCAGGGTCAGAGTGTGAGCAGGGTCAGGGTCAGAGTGTGAGCAGGATCAGGGTCAGAGTGTGAGCAGGGTCAGGGTCAGGGTGTGAACAGGATCAGGGTCAGAGTGTGAGCAGGGTCAGGGTCAGAGTGTGAGCAGGGTCAGGGTCAGAGTGTGAGCAGGGTCAGGGTCAGGGTGTGAGCAGGGTCAGGGTCAGGGTGTGAGCAGGGTCAGGGTCAGAGTGTGAGCAGGGTCAGGGTCAGGGTGTGAGCAGGGTCAGGGTCAGGGTGTGAGCAGGGTCAGGGTCAGGGTGTGAGCAGGGTCAGGGTCAGGGTGTGAGCAGGGTCAGGGTCAGGGTGTGAGCAGGGTCAGGGTCAGGGTGTGAGCAGGGTCAGGGTCAGGGTGTGAGCAGGGTCAGGGTCAGAGTGTGAGCAGGGTCAGGGTCAGAGTGTGAGCAGGGTCAGGGTCAGAGTGTGAGCAGGGTCAGGGTCAGAGTGTGAGCAGGGTCAGGGTCAGGGTGTGAGCAGGGTCAGGGTCAGAGTGTGAGCAGGGTCAGGGTCAGGGTGTGAGCAGGGTCAGGGTCAGGGTGTGAGCAGGGTCAGAGTCAGGGTGTGAGCAGGGTCAGGGTCAGAGTGTGAGCAGGATCAGTGTCAGAGTGTGAGCAGGGTCAGGGTCAGAGTGTGAGCAGGGCCAGGGTCAGAGTGTGACTTGATCAAGGTTAATCTCATTACTGGGTTCAGGGCTCCGAGTGTAAACAGAGACAGAACTCTGTGTGACTGACATTAGTGCTCTGCTCAGTCTGAGATGGTCATCCAGAGTCTGAAGCTGGACTCAGCGTAGAGACACCTCCCTCTGTCTTCACCTAACCCCTGAGGTGCACTGAGCACCCTACTTGTACCCTTACTCTGGAGCCCCTGGAGCCTCCAACCCCTGGAGTGATTTGTCCTGCGAGGCTGGCCCTAGAGAGATTCCCGGGAAGGCAGGAGCCCCAGGGTGGCGTCATCCTGGGACTGTCTCCCAAAGGAAGATACTATTTGTCTTTGACCATGACACTAGTGCACTACTGTAGATATTAAAAAAACAAAAAACAAAACAAAAAAAAAGCTCATAGGCAGGAATTCAAAACATGTTCTCCCCGGTGACCCTATTCCCCCAGCCCAGCCCAGCTATGCTGCTCCTAGGGGCTTCTAGGGAAGGAATCATCTTCCCAGGGACTTTCTGGGGCCCTAGATGCCCAGAGGACAGCCCAGACATGAGAACCCAGCCCCTAGCCCCATTCACTGCCTCTCCTGGGCACCCCCACACTTAGAGAAGCCTTTTCCTGCCCCAGCACCTCTCACACTCCCTGACTCTAAGCATCCTGCCATGTGTGAGGGTTGGGTTACCAAGAGAGGCCCTCCTGCCGGGCTGTGTATAATAGGGGGTGACTGGAGGAGCCAGGTGCAGCCCCAGGGAGGGTTGGAACTCTTCCCAGCAGCACTTGGGCAGGATAGGGGACCCAGAGGCTGGGTGACACAGGGCAGATGCTGACTACTCCAAGCCCCAAGATGAAGTCACCCCTATACTCCACTATACTCTCTTCAGCTCAGGGTGGGACCTGAGACTCAGCCAGGAGACCTCTGCAGGACCCAT
This sequence comes from Erinaceus europaeus, assembly GCF_950295315.1. Lineage (NCBI taxonomy): Eukaryota > Metazoa > Chordata > Mammalia > Eulipotyphla > Erinaceidae > Erinaceus > Erinaceus europaeus. Next base: position 12,738,880 of record NC_080169.1, read on the forward strand.
GTCCTGCAGGCCAGGTGCTGGGTGCTCTGTCCCCTCATAGACTGTGCGACTGTTGATCTGAGAGCAGGCTACAGAAGGAGCCCTTTCCCAGAGCCTGCAGCCCACTGGGGAGCCACAGAGACTAGGCTGCTTCCCTTGTTCTGACCCAGCAAGATCAGAGGATGTTGCCTTGCCCTCCCCCCCTGCAGGTAGAGGAGGCCCCACTATATGCCCTGAATGTGCCACAAGCCTGCCTTCTACCCCTGCTTCTTCCCCAAGCCATCTCTTCTGTCCTGAAAAAGTCAGAAATGCCCTTATTTGGTGGCTCAGTCTCAGATGGGTGGGGAGGGGCGGGGGGCCGGGGGCCAGGGCATTAACCCTTCATTTATAAATAAAAGGATAAATCTCCACAAGTTAAACAGTTCAACAGGAATATAAACAGAGTGGGCGGGCCCTCCAGCCCAGTTTCCCCACACACACAGGCCCCCACCAGTTAGCCGTGGCCACCAGGACTGAAACACAAGGTTTATTTAACTCACACCCTTCCATAGCTGCTGTGGGGACCTGGCACCACTCTGCACCACACCCCAGGACAGCAAGAGGGCTCACTAAGTAGGGACAAGAGGGAGCTGGGGCTGCCTGGGACAGCTGGTTCTCATCACCCCAGCCGCTGCCCCTTGGACAAGGTCCTTTATGAGGAACTGATCTAGGATTTGGACACAGCGCCAAGCCTGAAGGAAGTAAGAACAGACAGGTGGCTTGGGGGCGGGGGGCACTGTAATGAGAAGGAGTTAGCAGCTGGTCCTCACCACAGGTGGGGCCTCCTAACAGTGATGGTTCCCTCCTCATAGACTGGGTGCTGCCATAACTGATTCCTCCTCCCAGGAGCACTGTGGGATAGATTAAGACAGGAAGCACAGAGGCCTGGGAGGTGGCTTAGTGCCTAGAGTGCTAGACTTGTAAGCACAAAATCCAGAGTTTGATCTCCAGTATTATATATGCCAGAGGGATACTCTGGTTCTCTCTCCTCTCTATTTTAATAAACAAACAAGGGGTGTTGATTATTTGTTTGATTGATTGGCTGTTTCCTTATTTGTTTGTTTTTGTTTTGCCACCAGACTTGTTACTTGGGGCTCACTGCCTGCATGACTGACTCCACTATTCCCAGTAGCCATTGTTTTAGAGAGAGACAAAAAGAAGGGGGGAGACACCCACAGTACTGCTCCACTACTTATGAAGCTTCCCTTCTGCAGATGGGGACCAGAGGCTTGAATCATATATACTAATGCATGTGCTCTACTGGGTAGGCCACCACCCAGCCCCCAAATCTTAATTTCTAAAGACAACAGGACTGGCTGGCATGGGAAGTTAGCTCCTGCCAAGGTTAAGAGCTTTGTACCAAAGCACCACACTGGCAGGGGAGGAGGGACAGTGCAGGAAGGCACTTCAGGTCGGAGGCAGGCAAGGGCAGAAGCAGTGGGGCCAGCTAGCCTGGTGGAATTCCACCTCTAGGCTGGGTTTCGTGTCCCCCCTGGATAACTGTCTCCTTCCTTCCCTTGCAAGCCCAGGGTCCTTGCTGCCCACAGCCATGACTTCTGCTTCCCCAGTGGGGGGCTCAACTGAGGCGCCCCCCAATGCCACAATGGAGGTGGTGGCCTGGTCTAACTCCAGCAGGCCCAAGAATCCCCTGTTCTACCTGTTCGCCCTGCTGGATGAGGAGCTGCACACCTCCTTCCCGGGGCTGTGGCTGGCGCTGATGACCATCCACGGTGCCATCTTCCTGGCGGGGCTGGTGCTCAACGGGACGGCCCTCTACGTCTTCTGCTGCCGAACCGGGACCAGGACGCCACCGGTCATCTACACCATCAACCTGGTGGTGACGGACCTGCTGGTGGGCCTATCGCTGCCCATCCGCTTCCTGGTCTTCTATGGCAGCCGTGGCTGCCTGCACTGTGCCTTCCCACATGTCTTCAGCTACTTCCTCAACATGCACTGCTCCATCCTCTTCCTCACCTGCATCTGCGTGGACCGCTACCTGGCCATCGTGCAGCCGGAAGGCTACCGCCGCTGGCGCAGTCCCACCTACGCCCGGGCCGTGTGCGCCATTGTGTGGCTGGCGGCCGCCACCGTGAACCTGTTGGTCCTGGGCGTGGAGGCGGACAGCGCCGCCTGCTGCCAGATGTTTGCACTCACGGTGCTGGAGTTCCTGCTGCCGCTGCTGGTTCTCAGCGTGTTCACCGGCCGCATAATGTGTGCTCTGTCCAGGCCGGGCCTGCTGCGCCAGGGCCGCCAGCGCCGTGTGCGCGCCATGCAGCTGCTGCTCGTCGTGCTGGTCATCTTCCTCGTGTGCTTCACGCCCTTCCACGCCCGTCAGCTGGCCGTGGCGCTGTGGCCCGACGTGCCGCGTCACACCAGCCTGGTGGTCTACCATGTGGCCGTGGTATTCAGCAGCCTCAACAGCTGCGTGGACCCCATCGTCTACTGTTTTGTCACCAGCGGCTTCCAGGTCACCGTGCGTGGCCTCTTCCACCATCACAGTCCTGACTGCGTGCCCAGCACAGGCGATGTAACCGGCAGGCCCAAGGGCTCTGGCAACCACCACGTCCTGGGCACAGAGCTGTGCACGGAGCCACACGCCTTCATCCAGGCCCTGGCCAACAGGCCGGAGGCCTAGGTAGACTGCCAGACTCTGCCAAGAAGCAGGAGAGGGCTGGACATGCAACTGCTCCAGGACCAAAGCCACATCTGCACTTCCAGGAGCTTCACCTAGGTCTACTGGTGATGGCTAATGGCTGCTGTACGGTAGTTGACTAGCAATGTCTGCCTCCACCCTAGGAGCAGGCTAGGTGGCCTCTGTGCCATCATCACATGGAGAGATAGAGATGTCTCCGCCAGCAACTCTTTGTCATTTGGGCCATTCTGTCCTCAGAAAAGGGGACAATGCTTTCTGTTTGTTTTGAGGTACTCGGAATTCCAAAGAAGGTCAAAAGGACCATCTCAAGGGCTCCCCACCCTCCTCCCACATAGGTAGCAGAATGAGGTCAAAGAGGCAGTGTCAGGGGGCACAGCCATTGCTTGAGCACGCGTCAGGGGTTCAGATCTCTGAAGGACTTCACTCTTTCCCTCCCCAGGAACCTGTGAATTGCACAGTAAGATGGCATGAGCTCCATAAGGCACTTTGCAGTGAGCAAATACCTTGGTATCTGTGTTGAGGCTTGAACCAACAACAAGCCCATAGATGAGGAGCTTTTTTCCACTCACCCAGAGCTCTGGCAGGCATGCAGGGTTGTGCATGGACGCTATGACCTACCCATGCCTAGGTCACAGTCAAAACCTAGTGCTGGCCCAGCAAGATAGCTCAGCTGGGCAGTGCACCTGCTGGTCATGTGCACAGCCAAGGTTCAAGCCCAGCCCTTGCCTCACTGGAAGTAGCTTTGGTGCTGTGACATTTCTCCCTCTGCCTCTTTGTCTCCACCTGAAAAAGTCCGCCTGGAGTGGTAAAGCCCCAGCAACAACACCCAATACTAATTCCTCCAAAGCCATCCACCTCACCTCACCTCACCTCAGGTGACTGCTCAAATCTCCCCAAAACCTCCCTCCCCAGAAATAATCTTATAAGACCCTGCCTTCTTCCCCCATAAGGTCATATCCTGTGAATAAGAAAAAGCCAAGAGTGAATTCACAGGGAAGCTGAACTCAGGTCTCAAACTATCCACAAAGGAAAGCTCTTTGCTCCCCATCTGGCCTGGCTCATCAAAATTCCCTGCCTCGGGAGCCGGGTGGTAGCACAGCAGATTAAGCGCTGGTGGCGCAAAGTACAAAGACAAGCTTAAAGATCCCGGTTTGAGCCCCCAGCTCCCCACCTGCAGGGGAGTCGCTCGCTTCATAAGCGGTGAAGTAGGGCTGCTGGTGTCTATCTTTCTCTCCCCCTCTCTGTCTTCCCCTCCTCTCTCCAGTTCTCTCTGTCCTATCCAACAACGAAGACAATAATAACTACAACATAAAACAACAAGGGCAACAAAGGGGAATAAATAAATATTTTTTTAAAATTCTCTGTCTCTTCTGGGGAAGGAGCATTGCTCAGCAGCAATGATGGCAGAATGCCTGGCTTCTCAGTTCTTGATCACCTCCTCTGAACTGGCTTCCGGGATTACCTCCTTGCACCTTCTGACAGGTGTCCAAATTACCATTAGTCTTTTCTTAGCTGCGTTATAGGAGGGGAACCCTATGGTGGCAAAGACCCTGCAAGCATCCCAGGCATTTAAGAGCACCCACTCTTAAAATTTTTCACAACCACTGAAGCAGTGAGATGGAATTTGGGCCCTGGGGTGCTCTACATAGAAAAGCCCTACATGCGTCATGGTGCTGGGTAAAGCCCAGAAAATGTTCTGGATAGGAGACAGGAGGACCATTCTTATCCCTGTTTTACAGGTGAATAAACTGAGGCTCAGAAAAGGCCACAGAGTATCACTGTTGGACAAGACTGTTCACTAACCCTAACTAGAGCCCTGTAGGGTCAGCCCCTTGGACTGAGAAACTCACGGGCCCACTGGGGTGATAATATCAGCCCAAGTGCTTCTGGCTGGAAGACTTGGTATCCACAGAATCCCAAGGCTGACTCATCAGGGAGGTGTGTGTGTGTGGGGGGTGGATGAGTCCTTCCTGGACTGCTTCCAGAGCCCCAGTGTCCAAGAAACAGTAGGCATGGCCCCTCCATGTCAAATCTGTGCCCGGCCCATTCCCACTTCTGGACTTTCCTGTAAGGTCTGAAGCCTCCAAATCACACTTGTGCTCCTTGTCATCCCCCCCCACACACACTCACACCCATACTCAAAAGTCAACTGAGATCAGGAGCCCTGGGTTCTCTCACTCCAGCCCAAGGGAATCCGTCACAGAGACCACTCACTGCCCCCCTTGCCCCACCCAAGTCATGTCTCCATGTCACATGGAGCAGGACATGTCTCCCTTTTCACCTCTTTCTGGACTCTGAATGTCAGGGTGCAGTGGGCAGGGAAAATCACGGGGGGCAGCCTGGTGCAGGTGAGACCCAGCCTGAGCATCCCAGGGGGCTGTATCAGCTCTGCTCTGCTTCTGATACATGCGCTTTCAGAGTCCCTTCTCTCATACCACAAGAGCCTCCCCCACCCTGGCCCAACAACCCTCCTGACACCCCATTTCTGTATATATGCATCAAAGCTCTACCCTTCTGGGGCAGGGGTTTAGAAGGTGGGAAAACCATTCACCAGACACTGAAGGGTCCCTCCCTGCTCTCCCACCACCTGTGAGACCTGCTGTCTCTCTTGAGCAGAAATGGACCCGAACCCCTGACTGTGCCCAACCCCTACCCCTTGTCCCCACATCTGCAGTCCCACCATGCCATCTGGTGGTTGCAAGAATCTGGAATGGGAGTGGGACAATGTGGGGGTGGGGTGGGGGGCTTCCATGATCACATTTGAGAGGGTGCCTACATATCTGTGAGGGCTGGGCGAGACTTTGGGAGTTCAGGTTCTGCCTCTGAGAGCTCAGTGAACACCCTCCCTGCAGAACCTTCACTAGCTGGGCCTGCCCTCCTCACTGAGCCCCTTCTTGGTGCTGAAGCTGGAGGGGCAGCAAACTGGGTGTGCATACACCCCATGTGATTTCACCTGGGTCCCCACAGTTTTGAAGACTCGCTTCCTCCTCTTGATGGCTGTGTTCTCCTATCTGCTTGCCTCTGCAGGGCCCAAGATCCAAGAGTTTCCAGAAGCCAGGGCAGTCCTGGGTCCCCATGGGGCCAGGGTGTGAGGCTCTGCATCCCTAGTCTGGAGTCTCAGCAAGACTGAGTGACATGTGTATTTATAGTTGTTGTAAACAAGCTCCTTGTGGAGAAGTCCTGAATTAAACCCGTTTATTCCCTGTGGCCCTTAACTCCACTCCCTGGCTGGCAGGCAGGGGACGCTGTGGGGCACTGAGCCCTCCAGACCTGGCATTGGCCATCCTTGTGGGCAAGCAGAACCTCCCTTCCCCAGGGCAGGGGGGTGGTGCAGGGAGCTGTGGTTTCACCAAGCCCTAGAGCACAGGGCCTCAGTGCCTTTTGCAGGATGGTGGAGGGCACAAGTGGGAGACCTCTGGGCAGGGCATGACACAGATGCATGATGGGAGCACAGAGCAACACAGTGCTGGGTTTTTGCTCCCTCCTGGTCTTACTCTGCCTGTCCAAGGAGAGGGCATGGGTGTGGGCTGGTCTTGGTAAGAGTGGGAGAGAGAGGGAGAAGATGGGTGGGCTGGACCCAGAGCAGTGTGGAGGGACTCTGCTATAGCTACTGGCTGGTGGGTGTAGAGAGCATAATGGTTATGCAAAGAGACTCTCATGCCTGAGGCTCCAAAACCCCACTTTCAATCCTTGTACCACCATAAGCAGAGCTGATCAGTGCTCTGATGATAATAATAATATACCTATTGGTTAACAAAACACTGCTGGCTGTGTTGGCCTATTCTCCAGAGGCCCTGTGGGGTGGGGACACTAGTCATTCACAGGTCACAGATGGGGAAGGGAAGCTCTGAGAATCTGAGCACTCAGTTCCAGCCTCCTGTCTTCACCCTGGGGCTGGAGAAGTTCCTGATGGGGTGGGGGGGTGACTGGAGAGGCCATCACTCTGGCTGTCTGGCACCCTTGGGCTGGCCGGAGGCGTCTGGGGTAAATATTAGGGCCTGTTTAGATTCTGCTCCATTAATAGCAGGAGGTGGCGCCTGCACAGGCTTTCTGGAGGTCCTGACTGCCTGGGGGGGGGGGGAGCTGTAGAGATGGATTAGACCCCACACTTGGGCCTCCCTGCTTTTCACACTCCTTCCTTCTCTCCTCCTGCAGGAAGCTCTCTGTGCCCGCTCTCCCTTCCAGGACAAGGAGCCCAGGAAGTCCCAAATAAAGTGAAGACACCTCCCCACCCACCAGTTCAAATCCTCCCACCATCTGGCAACTCCTATGGCCAAGAGGGTCTGTGTTCCCATTTCGAAGAGGAGAAAGCAGAGGCCAGTGAATAAGATAGAGCCAGCTTAAGCAATGCACCTAAAGAAAGTGCTAGAAATACCCTGCCCAGACCTGCCAGACCCCATCCCCCATTTCTGACCCCCTCCTTCATTGCCCCCTTTAATCCCTAAAAAGGAGTCAAGAAAACTGTAGGCAGGAGCTGGGGGGGGCAACCTGTGGGGTGCACAGGACTCCCCAAGCATCTGTGCAGCTGCTGCTCCAGCTGCAGGTGTCCCCAGGATGATGTGGCCTGTCTCCTCTCCAGATGTGGTGTGGGTAGGGCAGCAGAGGAGAAAGACAAGAGTCCCTCCAAGTCCCCCAAGAGAGCTTAGCCACACAGCTCTCCCTGCCCAGGCCTTTGCTGTCATCTCGAGCTTAGGGCACAGAGCACTGGTATTGGAAGTGCCAACTCATGCCAGGGCTCTGGCCACTCCCAGGGACCTGCCTACACCTGCCTTCTACCACCTGGTGACACCCTCCACTACTCTGTCCTGGCCCCATTCCTGCTTCGCCATTGGATTCACACTCCAGCATGAGGCACTAGTATCAGTTGAGGTTGTGCTTAGAGGCAGAGAGGCTGAAATTATTCTGAAAAGTCTCTGTGTCCATTTAACACCCCAGACTTCGCCAGGAGAGGCTCTGGGGTCTATAACAGAGCCTGAGGCTTTGCAGCCACCAGCTTTTGGACTCCAGCTGGGAGGGGGTTGATCTGAATAGAGGCGGCCTCACAAGAAGTGAGGTCCCCTGTCACACCACAAGCCAGAAAACGTACTAGAGGGCGTACCACACCAGGGGGGTAGGTAGGGGGCTCCAGTGGAGAGGGGGTTGAGGCATCAAACAGGTGGCAGAGTCACCTCCCTGTTCTATAGCCACGGGCCCTCATTGTGTGACAGGCCCACAGATCTCCTTAAGTGTCTACCTGAGGATGGAGGCACCTGATCCCATGAACCCCAGCTGTGCCGTCTGTGCCAGAGACCTTGGGACTGACTTTGAAGAGGACCCGGGTGACTGTGAGGGTCTGTAGGGACCCCTGCCTACCATTCTTATGGGGTGAGACTCAGGGGCCTGGACCCCTACTCCATTGTCCTCCCCAAGCCAAGCTCCTGGCACCTAACTTGGGGACTCTCAGGAAGAGTTCCACAAACCAGCCCAGGGTGAAACTCCAGGGACAGCGCCAGGCAGGGTCTCCCCTCTCCCACCGCCAGGCCTTCAGCCACGCCAGCCCCATTGACCTTGAAGACTCATGTGCTACCCTGAGTCTCAGCTTCCGCTTCTATCATGGTGTGTGTGTGGGGGTGGAGTGGGGTTAATTGACACTGTCCACTTTGGGGTGTGGTTGTGAGAATCTAACACATCAGGAACTAATGGGTATATGTGTGTCAGATGCTTGCTTCTATGTCAGAGCAGACATTGCTAATCAACTACCGCACAGCAGCCATCCATCCAGGTGAGGTGGGGGGGTGGGGTTGCTCCTGGAGGTGCAGATGTGAGTGCTGTCCTGGAGCAGGTTACTTGTTGTTACTTGTAGGTGAACACGTGCATATACGTGTGTGCATATTCTGCTCATGTGTACCTGGGCACAGGCTGTGAGTGTATGTGTGTTATGCTGGTGGTATGCATGTGCTATGTGTGTTAAGATGTACTGTTGATGGAGTCAGGCTGTAGCGCAGTGGGTTAAGTGCACATGGCGCAAAGCACAAGGACCAGCGTAAGGATCCCGGTTTGAGCCCTGACTCCCCACCTGCAGGGATGTCACTTCACAGGCGGTGAAGCAAGTCTGCAGGTGTCTATCTTTCTCACCTCCCTCTCTATCTTCCCCTCCTCTCTCCAGTTCTCTCTGTCCTATCCAACAACAACAATAATAACTACAACAATAAAACAACAAGGGCAACAAAAGGGAATAAATAAATAAAATTTAAAAAAGATGTGCAGTTGTGTGTTAAATTGTGTTGTGAACACTGTGTAAATGCATGTGAACATGTTGTGGTGTGTGTGTGTGTGTCTGATTTCACAGTGCCCAGCACACAAGCATCAGTCATTAAACATATTATCAGGGAGCCAGTACTTCCCCAGGAAGGCCCCCCCTGTTGTTCATTTCCATGAATTCCTCCCCAGCATCTTCTGCCATCCCTGGACCAGTTATGGTCTGAGGATCTCTCTCTCAGGAGGGAGGGCATCCCACACGGGCACACCATTCCCATGGCAGAGACCTTCCATGCTCCTTCCTCCTGGTTAAGCTCTGTCTTTGAACTGCTCCCGAAACCTGCCCACACATAGTCTCAGGATGCAGAGATAAAGGGACACATTCTAGGTTCCAGTCATGCCACGGGATTTGTGGGTTCCAGTCAGGATGCAAGATTTGTGGGTTCTCAGAGCTGTCGAGCTGTCAGTGATTTGGAGGGAAACCAGTTCAGTTCATCTCAAGGACTGGCTGAGATGCCTGGGGGGACAGTGTCTGGACACCTGAGGCCACCAGGTGGCGCTGCTAGCCTAGGAGTTGGCCCCCATCAATTAGCCTTGAGGGGTAGACACCCAGATGGCAGTCCCAGAAGGCAGCTCAGAGGTGCTGTGGCTTCCAGACCACCCTAGAGGGAAGGGTGACACATCTAGGGCATTTCCATCCTTCTCTTTCTTCTCCTTCTCCTCCTCCTCCTCCTTCTCCTCCCCCCTCCTCCTCCTCCTTCTCCTCCTCCCCCTCCTCCTCCCCCTCCTCCCCCTCCTCCTCTTCCTCCTCCTCTACCTTGTCCTCTTCCTTCTCCTCCTCCTCTCTCACATCCCCACTTCCCCTCTTCATCCTCTTTTTATTTTTTTTTCTTCCTTGTCTAATTGGACATTGTTTGACTCTGGCTTATGGCGGTGCTAGGGACTGGGACCTCCAAGTCTCAGACATGAGAGTCTATTGCACTACTGGTGGTACTATGGAAGTCTTGGCGCCTTCGACTCTGTCACTTTCAAGAGAGCTGCACACTCCAGGTCTCCCCACCTGCAGATGGGAGGTGAGGTGTCTAAAATAGGAAGAGAAGCTGGGGAGCCAAGCCCTCGCCCCAACTTCCTCTCCAGACACAGGGGATTGGCAGGAAGCCTGGGACCCTGCAGACACAGTCTCCTCTTTCCAACTACACGAGCCACCTTATAGAGAGGATGTGGGGCAAGCTGAGGGCCCCCCAGACCATGACAGTCCTCAGGTTAGCAGCCTCATTCAGCATCTCATGGGCCCAGAGAGAGAGCCAGACACCTACCTTGAATCACATAGCCTGGCATGGAGCCCACACTGTGTCTCCAACCTCAGGCTAACAGCTGCCTCAAAGTCAGGCAGCAAGAGACAGACCACAGACTTACGGACAGATGGAGTCTGAGCCATCAGGCAGTCCTTACCTCTTTACTCAGGCAAAGGGGACAGACTGTGGCTATGGAGCCCCTAGACCAGCCCTGGACCTTGACCCATTGTCTCTCAGCAGTCACTATCTAACCACACAACCACCCCTCCAAACCCAGCAGCAGCTGTTCCCACATCCTAGCTTGATGGAGGAGATGCTTGGCTAGGGGAAAGTGATCACCTGGCCAAGACCAGTTCAACTCTCGCCAAAGCCAGGGTTCCTGAGACTCCCTCATAGGGAACCCCAGGGGCAGGCAATGTGCCTGCTAGGCCAGAGACTCTCTCTCTCTAGTATTCCCCCCACCCCAAAGAGTAAAACAAGTGCCAAGGTCCAGAAGGCCTTCCCCTTCACCAGTACCCACCCATAAGTCTGTCCCCCTATCCCCAGTTCTGAGTGTCTCTTGGCCTCCCAACTACCCCGCCACCAGGCAGAACAACACCAGACTTCTAAGGCCTGAATACCTGGGGCCACCAATTGAAAGTTTCTCCTCTGCCTCCTCCTCATTGCCAGGGCTTCTAGAACTTATACCCATTCCTTTCCTCCCTGCTTTGTGCCCTCTGTCCCCTCAGGCCTCTCATACCTGGGTGCTTGCTGGGGACCCTCTCCAAGAGCGTGAGAAGTGAGGGGGGCAGCCTGAGGGAGATAAGAGGGAGAGACATGTGATTTCCCAGTGTTCCCAGAACATCAGGAATCAACTGCACGGGTCCCCCAGGCACAGAATCCTGGCTGGAGTGGCCAAGCCCTTGTCTTATAAAGGAAGCAGGCCTTTCTGAGGTTCCATTGTGACTGCAGGTAGCCTTTCTGAGGTTCCATTGTGACTGCAGGTAGTCCCTCCAGGGACTCCACTGAGAGTATGGGTTCCACAGTTCTGGGTTTGAGGAAATGCATTCATGTGCCCAAGGGACAGTAGGCCTTGGGGTTCAGGGAAGAAGGGAGTGGACAGTCCCAACTCAGCCTGGGGCCAGGCATGCAGCAGACTTTGCAGAAAGATCTGTACCTGTGGTGGCTGGGACCACCTTCCAAGTGAACCCCTTAGTGGCTGTGTGACCTCAGGTAGGTGAGTTTACCTCTCTGGGCCTCACGGGTAAAATGGCTGTGTGAGTACTAACTTCTCAGAGGGTGGTGATGGAAATGCAGAGACGACACAAATTCAACCTGCTGCTACTCACAGTAGGTTAGAGGAAATGCCACTGATCAGTCATTCAGTGAGCATGCACTAAGCACCTACTATGTGCCTGGCATAGAGCCAAGAGGGTGCCAGAGTGAATGAAGCACAAGTCCTATGTCAACTTGATCTGTGTGGCAAGATCCTGGCAGAGATTCAAACCAGGGCTCAGAGGAAGTAACATTTGGTTGGACTTTGTAGGATGACTAGGAGCTTGACCCTCAGAGGAGCCAGTGAAGGCCTCTTGGGCAGTGAGCACTGTACGGAGAGGCTCAGCATTGGATGATGCAGGCCACGGCATGGGAAGACCAAATGTGACTGAAACATTGATTGGCAAGAGGGGCAAGCAAGTCACCGCCCCTGCATGGGCCTCAGTGTCATCATCTATAAAACCAGAGTGAGCCCCACCTCCCCATAAGATAATGGCTGTGGAAAGTGCCTGGAGAATGCTAATGTTCTCTATTTAATTTTTCCATGTTCTTTTCGGAGGCTGGGGTTATTTCTGTCCCCGGTTGGCTATTTCCAGGCCCAGTGAAAGTCCTTTCCCACACAGGGCTCCCCACTCCCGGGCCACAGGGGCAGGCAGGCCAGGGAGAACTAGGGCAGGAGCAGAACCCATCCACCAGTCGAGGCAGCCCAGACACCCTCATCATGTGCTCCAGGAGTGAGCTAAGCTGCTCCCTCCTCCTCTGGGAACCCCATTTGAGAACCCTGGGGAGACAGCTGAAGACCCAGATATCAGGGGAAGCACACCACAGGGACAGAAGCCTATGTGATCACCACTGCCTCCCCCCCTGGAAACCACCCTGCAGAGTATCTCCTGTCACCATGGTGACAGCCAGCCTGTTCAGCACCAGCCTGGTCCTGCAATCCATTACCACCCAGAGGACTCACCCAGAGGCATTAACACCTGGGGACAGGAGAGGATCCACCCAGAAGGACTGACACCTGGGGACAGGAGAGGACTCAACCAGAGGCACTGACACCTGGGGCAGAAGAGGATTCACCAGAGGTATTAACACCTGGGGACAGGAGAGGATCCACCCAGAGGCACTGACACCTGGGGACAGAAGAGGATTCACCAGAGGCATTAACACCCGGGGACAAGAGAGGACTCACCCAGAAGCATTAGTACTTGGGGCCAGGAGAGGACTCACCCAGAGGCACTGACACCTGGGGACAGGAGAGGATTTACCAGAGGCAACACCTGGGGAGAGGAGGGACTCACCCAGAGGCACTGACACCTGGGGTCAGCAGGGGACTCACCCAGAGGCACTGACACCTGGGGACAAAAGAGTACTCACCCAGAGGCACTGACACCTGGGGACAAAAGAGTACTCACCCAGAGGCACTGACACCTGGGGTCAGGAGGGGACTCACCAGAGGCATTAACACCTGGGGTCAGGAGAGGCCACATCATTTACTCAAAGACCAGCCAGCCATGGGGGCTTCCTGCCCCCAGGCCAGGTGGTCTACTAGAGGTGGCAAGAAAGCTGAGGGCTGCTGAGGCTGGCTGAAGCGGGGACAGGAAAGGGCATGTGAGGAGTGGGGCATGGGAACTAGAAGGGGATGGAAGGACTGCTGGTGGCGACAGTTTGCATAAGAAACCAGGAGGGACAGGCAGATGTTGGCAGCTGCCCCCTACCTCACACCACCTCCGAAGCTCCACCAGTGGCATTTGATGAAGTGACTCAGACTATTCCATCTCCAGGAACCTAGGAACTTCTTTTGCACCTAAGACCTTGGGGTTGTAGGCCATGCCATTCTGGGGCCTCCAGCAGAAAGGGAATGAGCAGAAGGCAGTATGTGTTCCTGCCGTTCACAGCGTTTCTGGGTGACCCCTTCACCTTTCTAGCTTGGTGCTCACCCCGGAATGATAACAGAAGGCCAGTCCTGGAGCTAGGTGGTGGGTGGAAGAATGCACAAGTTGAGGCTCCAGACTACAGATAGGCCATTTGCTCTTTTCTTTAGTACCTGGTTACTCATATCAACCAAGCATCAGAAACAGCCCAGCTGAGTACATAAATCTCCAACTGGTGGTTTATTATACAACCATGAAAAGAAGTGAGGTACCAGAAGCATCAGCGCTGAACCTTGAAAATGTCAGGCTCCATGAATGAAGTCAGATGTTGGTTATTACGCCAGGCCCCTGCATTGCTTAATGCTGTGGTCGATTTACATAATCATTGTTTTGTCTGAGACCCGCCCTGCCTGCAGGGCATTGGTTTCATCCCCACTGGTTAGATGGAATTCACACTCTTCTCCTTCTCTCCGGCCACTCTTCCACCCAGTTCCTTTTTCCAGCTTGCCACTTCCGCCTCGGAAGATATAAAGGCAGAATTGCACTGCGTTCCCACTCAGCCATGGGAGTTCCTGGTTCCTCTCCTGCGCGTCGCTGAGTAAGCAGCAGCCTAGGTTGGCTCCCGCCGAGTTCTCTTCAACCCAGAGAGCACATGCCCGGGAAGAAAGACGCTCAGGCTAGCCCGGCAGTCAGACAACAAACACTTTACACAGTGAGCTTCTACTGACAGAAATGCCCAGAAGGAGTGAACCCACAGGGCAGGGGCAGGTCAGCTCAGAAGGGGTGGGGAGCAACTGCTTCAGGAACGAGACTTTCCTTTGCGACAGGAGCTGCCATTCTGAAACAGCAGCTCTGGTGGCTGCATCAATCTGGAACCATCCTGAGTGCCCATGTCCTTGCCACTGTGCGTACTTTCCCGGTGTGTGGATTTCATCTCGTGAAAATCTCATTCAAGGGGGCTGGGTCGTGGTGCACTCCGCCTAGCACACACACTATCCTGCATGAGGAAGCAGGGTTCAAGGCCCTGGGCCCCCATCTATGGGGAAAGACACACTAGTGGTAAAGCAGGGCTGAGGCAGTTGTCTTTTTTCTCTTCCCCTATCTCCCCCTCCCCTCTCAATTTCGGTCTCTAACCAATAAGTAAGTAAAATATTAAAAAGAAAAGTGCCTATTGCATTCAAAAGTCTTAACATTTAAGAGGAAGGGAGGGAGGGAGGAATAGAAAGAAAGAGGAAGAAAAGGAAGGGAGGAAGGAAGGAAGGGAGGAAGGAAGGAAGGAAGGAAGGAAAAAGAAGGAAGGAAATGGAAGGAAAAGGAAGGATAGATGGGAGAGAGAGAAAGCTAGCAAGCAAGAAAGAAACCTCATTATAAAAGTGATCTGGGAAACACAGGACAGCGCCCCTCACTCACAGAGACCAGCTAAAGGAAGGAGAGAGGACTAAGTGGAAGGATCTCCCCCCCTGTGTGTGACCTGTCTGCCCATGCTGCCCACAGCCAACCCGCTGTCTGATGGAGGACACACAGATGATGGACAGTGAGGCCAGAGCAAGGTGTGAGACAACAGCAGAAAGCACTCACAGGAGCCCGCTGGGCCAGCACCACTGTCACCACCAGCACTGGGCGTTGCCAAGGAGATGGCTAAGTATCCAGGAGACCAGCCAGCGGGCTGCAGCTACTCTGCTGTCACCCCCATTACTGCCACTCCAGTAGGGACCACAAGGATGTGGCATGGCTGCCATGGTGATCTGCCTTCAAAGAAGGGCTGGGTGCAGCTCCATGCCAGCCAGAGCCCAAGCTGCAGGCTGACCATCAGTGGGGCCCCAGGACTTGGTCTAACCCACCCCATCCCCGTGAGGGCAGTTTGGACGGGCTCCGGGTCCCAAAAGCCAAGGCCTCAATTGGCCTCTGGCCCCAGAAAAGTTTAGTCCCCATACAGCTGTTGTAGCAGTACCACCAGCCAAGTGGTATTTTCTCCTTTTCTCCTTCCTGGGAGCTCTAAGACCAGAGTGGCAGTGGGGCCAGTTCCCTCTGCAGATAACAGGAGACAGTTGGTCACCCACCATTATTTGCCAGCACTTACTCTCTGTGGCTGCAGAGATGAAGGCCTTAACCTGGCCCCTGGTCCCTTTGGTCCCTTTGGTCTCTGACACTCTCCTCTGCCTACGTGCCCGTAGCAAGGAATAGAAGGCTCTCAGAATTTCTGCCCACACTTGGCCCTGCCAGCCTCAGCTGTGCCCACCTGCAGCCATGTAGAGAAAGTTTGGCAGAAGGGCCCCAGAGCTGGGCTCCCAACAGCCCTCCTTCTGGCCACCTGACCGCATCAGCCTTTCGTGGCACAGCTATGCCAATGGAGAGCAGGCAGGGAACAGATCCAAGGGAAATGGCAACCTTGCCCCATGGCCTCTGACTTTTCTCCCTCCCTCACATTCTACTTTTGGAAGCTCTGCCCTGCTCACCCAGAGTCCTACCACACACAGTCACCCCCATACCCTCCATTGGATTGGTCCTCCTGGAGGGCAGGTCCATGGAACAGTGTCCTTAGTTTCAAGAACTGGTCTTTCTCCCTCCCTCTGTTTCTTTCTTTCCTTTTTTCTTCCTTTCTTCCTGACCTTCTTTCATCTTTTCTTTTTTTTTTTTTGAGGGGATTAATGCTTTACAGTGCAATCACTGACATATGTATACAATTTCCTTATATAATAGACCCCCAGAGTTTTCTTCCTATCCTGCCTCCCCCTCCCTCCCCAAAGTCCTTTGCTTTGGTGAACTATTCCTTCCTTCCTTCCTTCCTTCCTTCCTTCTTTCTTTCCTTCCTCCTTTCTCTCTTTCTTTCTCTCTCTCTTTCTTTCTTTTTCTTGCCACAAGGGCTATTGCTAAGACTAGATACCTGTACAACTCCACCACTCATTAGTTTTTTTTCTTTTCTTTATTTTTTGATAGAGGATAAGAGATAGAAGGAGGGGGTCGGGCAGCAGCACAGCGGGTTACTGGCGCAAAGCTCCAGGACCGGCATAAGGATCCTGGTTCGAGCCCCCAGCTTCCCACCTGCAGGGGAGTCACTTCACAGGCAGTGAAGCAGGTCTGCAGGTGTCTATCTTTCTCTCCCCCTCTCTGTCTTCCCCTCCTCTCTCCATTTCTCTCTGTCCTATCCAACAACAACAATAATAACTATAACAATAAAACAACAAGGGCAACAAGAGGGAATAAATAAATATTAAAAATATTTTCTAAAAATAGAGAGAGAGAAGGAGATACAGAGGAACAAAGAGACAGAAAAACACCAACAGCACTACTTTGCTGCTCATCAAGCTCCCCCCAAGCAGGTAGAGACCAGGGGGCTCGAACCCAGGTCCTCATACCTGGTAATGTGTGCACTCTGCTAGGTGCGTCGTCACCAGCCAGCCCCGGTCTCAGAGCTATTGATGTGCCCACCAGCCCCCAGAGAACATATACTGGTGCTGTGGAAGGGGCATCCCAGTGCCCTCAGCCTTGGCCATCTCCCTGTCTTCCATGGCTTTGGTAGTGCCAGCCACTCAGCTAAATTAATGTTCCCATCAGCACTGAGTCACGGATGAGAACATCATGGCCCCTGCCAACACCACCCACCCCTGCCCACCAAGAGCCCCACTTTGCCCAGTGGGGATGGTGCCACAGGCTCAAGGAGCAGCCAGTTGCCTGCAGGTGTGTGTGTGGGGCTGGGCACCCCTCCCAAAAAAACAGATGTCTTGGTGCCCTGTGCTGGCTGTAATCTTGTTCAAGAGCCCTGGGGAGGCAGGGACCCTGCTTCATCTTCTGAATGGGGCAAATGAGGCCAGAAAGGTGGGGGGAAGCTGATAGGTCCAAGTTCCCTCTGAGCTCTGCCCCTGCAGGAACCTAGCCAGTCACTAAGCTGAAGGCTGCTTCCTGTCCTGGAGTGGTGCCTGTGCCTGCTCCCTACTGCTCAGCCCACTTCAACCTCCTCCTCTGAGGAAGGCTTCAGCTTAGATTCTGGGGACCTTGGAGCTAGCCCCCAGCTCTCAACTTAGAATATTCTGGAAGAGATCAAGCCCCTCCTTGCTCCCCATACCAAAAAGAACCTTGTTCCAGAGAGACTTGGCCACACTTCAGGATGAGGAGAGAGAGACAGAGGCAGGGAGGCAGAGTAAGATGCCACAGTCTGAGACAGCCCCTACCTAGGTCCCTTGGTTCACTTCCCTTGAGGACCCTTGGAAATGGGTCCAGGGAGTCATGAGGGCAGAGGCTCAGCCATTGTCCAAGGCAGGAGGTGGGATCCACTGGGCCAGGGATGAGATGTTCTAGAGCAGAGAGCTAGAGGAAGTATGGGGACACCAGGGAGTGGATTAGGCTCCTGCTCAAACACTGCTCTGTCTCTTGTCGCCTGCTCCCCTCCCCGCAAAGGCTCCATGCCACTCTATAAACTGAGAGGATCATAGCTTCAACCTCTGCTAACCTGTCAGCAGCGGCAGGAACCCTCACTCGCTGCTCAGCCACAGGGATGCAACTCAGGAACCAGCTCCCTCTGTACCCCAGGGCCCACCTGTGCCTCTCCCCACCCTGAGACTGGAGTGACAAGAAGATCACACTGCTGCCACCCAGACCAGGGCCCATGAACCCAGATCCTTCAAGATGCTTTGCAGACAGAGAACTGGATTTTCAGTACATTCACATCCTGTGAAAATGACATGGAGGTGGGGTGCACACTTATATTTACCATGTACCAAGACCTATGCAAGCACTCCACACCCCTGACTCTGCCAGCTTTAATTTTGGCAATCATTTCATAGAATCACCTTTGGAATGAATGAACGCAAAGGCCCTCTGAGCCTTGTGTGGCAGCAGAGAAGATGGGATCCAAACAAGAGAGGGTGGGCAGGGCTATCTCCCATCGATCAAGGCAAGGCTTGCAAACACAACAGTGGACAAACCGGAAGAGGGAGAGTCTGAGATGGGAAGCGATGTTATCAGAGCCACTGAAATGTTAATTACAGACCTGGCCATTGTTCCAGGTCTTTTATCACCTGAATTTCTCACCCCATATTCTGCCCAGGCAGGTCTCACTCCAGGAGGGCTGTTTTCTGGTTTACAGCTAGTAAACAGAGGCTGGTAAGCGCAGTCCTCCAGAAATCTCTCCAAGGGCCAAGTGGGGTGTTTCAGTCTGAGGGTACCTGTTCTCAGATTAAGCATTGTCCTTCACTTGAAAAATAGAAGTGTTCTGGGACGACCACAGAGCCCCCCGATTACAACAGTGACGGCACTGTGACATCTAACAGGACTGGGACTGGGACGCCAGTTCTTTAGCCACTGTTTTGTTTTCATTGAAGTTCTGTTGCCTTTCAACACTATATAGCTTGCAGGTGTGCATCCTTGACACTTGACATGTGTGTCTCCTTTGTCCTGATTTGTATCCCCTAGGCTCACCGCCAATACTCGCCCCCCCCCCCCGCCCCGTGCCCTTTTCTGCACTGGGTTGCAGATTTGACAATGGAGGCGGTGCCCAAATTTGCCTTCACAACCTCACCAATGTGTCCTGAGTCTTACCTCCCCAGAGCCCTAGCCCACTAGGGAAAGATAGAAATAGACTGAGGGTATGGATCGATCTGCCAATGCCCATGTCCAGTGGAGAAGCAATTACAGAAACCAGACCTTCCACCTGCACCCCAAAAAGAATTTTGGTCCATATTCCATGAGGGATAAAGAATAGGGAAGCTTCTAGTAGAGGGGATGGGACACAGAACTCTGGTGGTGGGAACTGTATGGAATTATGCCCCTATTTTCTTACAATCTTGTTAGTCATTATTAAATTACCAATAAAAAACTAAAAATAAATAAAGACCTGCCTTCATCAGTCTTCATCCAGAATAGATAAGCCAGATCCAGAAGGTGGCCTCTTTCCTTTCCGCTGTGTGACCCAGTGTGAGCCAGTGCCCTCTCTGGGCCCAGCTAGCCCCTACAGAATAAACGTGTGGGCCTCAGTGTAAGTCAGCTACTTACGGCAGGTGGTCAGCACATGGGTGAGGTTGCTTGATGCAACTCTTCCTGAGTTCCATCCCCTGTTACAGGCCAGTCCTCTCTGGCTTCTTTAAGTGCCTTTGTACCTGCTGCTCCTTCTGAGCCCTTCCCCTGATGGCCTTGACCTTGTGCTCATGCTTCAGGGGCTGGGCCACCACACTGTCCCTGCTGGGGAGTTTCCCCTACACTTCACCTTGCTGAGCAAAGGTGGCGGGCACCTGCTGCCAGACTTCCCCCAACACCTTGTCCACACTCCACTGAAGCTCTGGCCCTGCTCCATGGGATCCACGGGCTTGCTCCCATCTCTCCCCAAGCCATGAGCTGTGTGAATGAGAGGATCCACATGGGGCATGTCTCTCTACTGACATACCTGCAAGGCCCACTCACAGAGGTTTATGCAGCAAATGTGAACATTTCATGAGGTGAGAGGTAGGGAGGGACATGGGGCAAGTGTAGACAGTGCATACCCTATTCACATGCTAACCTGAGTCATATACACAAGAACCCTGGGAAGGGGCCAGGCGGGCAGTGCTGCAGCCTGATGAGTGCACACATTACCATGTGCAAGGACTCAGGTTCGAGCCCCCACTTCCCACCTGCAGGTGGGGTAGAGGGAGGAGAAGCCTCATGAACACTGAAGCAGGTGTGCAGGTCTCTTTCTATCTCCTGCTCTCCTCTCAGTTTCTCTCTGTCCTATCACATCAAGTAGAAGGGAAAAAATGGGGGTCAGGTGGTGGCACACCTAGTTGAATGCACATGCTCCGATGCACAAGGACCCAGGTTCAAACCCCTGTCACCCCCCATCACTGCAGGGGATAGCTTCACAAGTGGTGAAGCCGTGCTGCAGGTATCTCTTTGTCTCTCTCTCTCTCTCTCTCTCTCCATCTCTCCTCTCCCCTCTTCATTTCTCTCTGTCTCTACCCAAATAAATAAATTCATTAAATATATATTTTAAAAACAGAGCAAGAAAAAACAAAATACTTTAAGGGGGTGCTGTGAGAACAGATTTCCTAGTACAGATACTGAGCTCCAGTGATAACCTTGGTTTCCAAAAATGAACAAACCGTGCCTGGGGAGAAGCTAATATCATCCCTCCCCACCGTGCCTGGGGAGAAGCTAATATCACCCCTCCCCACCGTGCCCGGGGAGAAGCTAATATCACCCCTCCCCACCTCTACCCCATGTCGTAGATGGAGAAACTGAGACCCATTCAAGACTGCATCAGACATCAGCGATTCTGCCCACCATAACCCCCAGGCACCTCATACTCTCTCCCTAGCCTATCTTCCTGTACCAAGCGGAGGCCAACCGGACTCACCATGCCCCATGTGATTCCCTTCCTCCCTCGGGGCTCAGGCACCTGTGTGCACAATTACTTCCCCATGGCCCCCAACAACTTCTGTAGCTGTGTCCTCACACCCTGGCCTGGCCATGCGCATGAGGACCGGCACTGGGGAGGTGGCCTGAAGAAGGTGCAGGTGGGGCCTGGTCAGGGTCAGGTGCATGGCAGGGGCTGGCAGAGTGGAACAGGTGAGCAAGGACTTGTGTTGTAATTCCTTGTCCACATCCTTGCCAGCAGAAGGTGGAAAACACAGGTGAGAGGACAACAGCCAGAGCTTGGCTGACCCTGTTCCTCAGGATGAGGTTCAGGCAGGCACACCCGTGGGGGTGAGAATCTGGCTCCCAGCTCAGCACGTGCCAGCTGGAGACACCCCGAGATACCTGGCATTGACAAGTGCCCTGTTCTCAGGTACTGCCGAGTCCTGATCTAGGTCACAACACGCTGAGCCCGATTCTGGTACGCACTGAGCCCTGATCCCAGTCATAGTGGATTCTGGCTCTGGTATCATGGATTCATTCTGACTAAGGACATACACTGAGCCCTGATCCCAGTCCTAATTGGTCCAGATGCTGACACACGCTGACCTCAAAGTTGAACACATACTGAGCCCTGATCCCTGTAACGCACTAGGCCCGGTTCTGGTACACAGTGAGTCCTGATCCCAGTCAAAATGGATCCTGACTCTGGTACACATGTGCTCTACTGGCTGGACTATCCCCTGGCACCTAAATTAAGTTTTTTTTTTGTTTTTTTTTTTAATTTAAGAAAGGATTAATTAACAAAACCATAGGGTAGGAGGGGTACAACTCCACACAATTCCCACCACCCAATCTCCATATCCCACCCCCTCCCCTGATAGCTTTCCCATTCTGAGAGCATGAACCCAGGGTCTTTGTGGGTTGCAGAAGGTGGAAGGTCTGGCTTCTGTAATTGCTTCCCTGCTGAACATGGGCGTTGACTGGTCGGTCCATACTCCCAGTCTGCCTCTCTCTTTCTCTAGTAGGGTGGGTCTCTGGGGAAGCTGAGCTCCAGGACACATTGGTGGGGTCTTCAGTCCAGGGAAGCATGGTCAGCATCCTGATGACATCTGGCACCTGGTGGCTGAAAAGAGAGTTAACATACAAAGCCAAACAAATTGTTGAGCAGTCATGGACCCAAAGCTTGGAATAATGGAGAGGAAGTGTTAGGGGGGTACTCACTGCAAACTCTAGTGTACTTCTGCTTTCAGGTATATATTTTGCAGTAGTTTATGGATACGTGTGAAGATACGCTCTCTCTCACAGAAACTGGTGTATATCTAGGTCTAAATTAAGTTTTTAAACAGGTTCCAGCGTCTGCCAGGATTGAAGTCTCACAAAGAGTTTTATTTATTTGTCACCAGGACTTGGCTGGGATTTCTTGTCGAGTAATTCCAGTGCTTTTCAATGACTCCTTTTTCTTTCCTTCCCTTCCCTTCCCTTCCCTTCCCTTCCCTCCCCTCCCCTCCCCTCCCCTCCTCTCCCCTCCCCTCCCCTCCTCTCCCCTCCCCTCCCCTTTCCTTTCGTTTCTTTTCCTTTTCTCTTCTTTTCTAGATAGAGGGTGAAGGTAAGAGGGGGAGGGAGTGCACACATGTTACCACAGTTCCCACAGCAAGATTCCCCATGCAGTGACCTGGGGCTTAAATCTGTCCTTACACATGGTGTGCTATGCTGGGTAAGCCATCTTCTGGCCAAGAGGTGAAATGACTTGCCCAGGGACACACAGCTCATTCACAGCCGAGCTTAAATATAGGACCAGGAATCTCCAGAGAAGCCTCCCTTTCATCCCCTCTGCCTGGATTAGTTTCCTGTTGTTGTTTTTTTTTTTTTTTTTGGGGGGGTGGTCTGCTGCTTCTGCCAGGAATAAGGGAAGTGGCTCTAAAGATGAATCAAGGTCCCTCATAAACACACAAGGTTTTCCATTCTGCTTCTCTCTACCACACATGGGCTACGTCGTGACCTTGGGATAGTTACCTAATCTCTCTGAGTTGCTGTTTCTCAGCCTGTGGATTGGTTAAGAGGTTCTGTTCCTGGCATAAATAAGAAATAATGTCAAGGTAGTCGGCGGTAGCACAGCAGGTTAAGCACACGTGGCTCAAAGCACAAGGACCGGCATAAGGATCCCGGTTCAAGCCCCGTCTCCCCACCTGCAGGGTAGTCGTTTTATAGGCGGTGAAGCAGGTCTGCAGGTATCTGTCTTTCTCTTCCCCTCTCTGTCTTCCCCTCTTCTCTCCATTTCTCTGTCCGATCCAACAACGGCGACAACAATAATAAAACAATAAGGGCAACAAGAGGAAATAAATATTAAAAGAAAGAAATAATGTCAAAGACAGAGACTCACAGAGAGAGATAAAACTCACAATAAAGTCCACTAGAGAGGATACTTTAAGTGTCAGCTGCTGACAGTTTCTCAAGTGTTTGTCACTTAGGAAACCAAAGCAAGTTGACCCCTCCCTAAGCTTCTAGCCCATTCTACTGGTCCCTACAGCCAGGCTGCAAGTGAGCAGGTGGCACTAAAGTGACTCCATCCCACCACCATCAACCAGTGAAAATGACCCCCCCCACCCCACTTTCCCCAATAGCAAAGGAGGATGACTTTTGTTTTTCTTTATTGGGGGATGAATAGTTTACAACTGACAGTAAAATACAGTAGTTTGTACATGCATAACATTTCCCAGTTTTCCACACAACAGTACAACCCCCACTAGGTCCTCTGCCATCCTGTTCTAGGACCTCACCCACCCACCCCAGAGTCTTTTACTTTGGTGCAATACACCAACTCCAGTCCAAGTTCTGCTTAGTGTTTTCACTTCTTATCTTGTTTTTCAACTTCTGTCCATGAGTGAGATCATCCCATATTCATTCTTTTGTTTCTGACTTACCTCACTTAACATTCCTTCAAGCTCCATCCAAGTAGAGGTGAAGGAGAAGTCACCATTTTTAATAGCTGAGTAGTATTCTATCGTGTATATAGACCACAACTTTCTCATCTTTTCTCATCAACTTTCGCATCTCAGAAACCTGGGTTGCTTCTTCCAGGTTTTGACTATTACAAATTGTGCTGCTATGAACTTGGGTATAAACAAATCTTTTTGTTTTTTTTGTTTGTTTGTTTTCCTCCAGGGTTATTGCTGGGATCGGTGCCTGCACCATGAATCCACCACTCCTGGAGGCCATTTTTCCCCCCTTTTTGTTGCCCTAGTTGTTGCAGCCTCGTTGCGGTTATTATTGCCGTTGTTGACGTTGCTTTGTTGTTGGATAGGACAGAGAGAAATGGAGAGAGGAGGGGAAGACAGAGAGAGGGGGGGAGAGAAAGATAGACACCTGCAGACCTGCTTCACCGCCCGTGAAGCGACTCCCCTGCAGGTGGGGAGCCGGGGGCTCGAACCGGGATCCTTACGCCGGTCCCTGCGCTTTGCGCCACGTGCGCTTAACCCACTGCGCCACCGCCCGACCCCCTAAACAAATCTTTTTGGATGGGTGTGTTGGGTTCCTTAGAATACAGCCCCAGGAGAGGAACTGCATGGTCATAGGGTAGGTCCACTTCCAGCCTTCTGAGAGTTCTCCAGACTGCTCTCCATAGGGGTTGGGCCGATTGACATTCCCACCAGCAGTGCAGGAGAGTTCCTTTGTCCCCACAACCTCTACAGCATTTGTTGCTGCTACTTTTTCTGATGTATGACATTCTCACAGAAGTGAAGTGGTATCTCATTGTTGTCTTCATTTGCATTTTTCTGACAATCAATGACTTGGAGCATTTTTTTCATGTTTGTTGGCCCTTTAGATATCTTCTACGGGAAGGATGACTTTCTATTGTCAACTGAACGACCTATGGAAAGGCCAGCGAATACCGCACGGTAGTTTCCCACAAGCCACTCACTACCCTGGGCGCCCCGGGAAGTCTGTGCCACGAGGAGCATGCGCAGAGGGCGTAGCCACCTGCAAGCTGGTCTCCTGGTGCTGGGCATGCAGAGAGGGCTCGCTGCCTTTGGGTCAGGCCACACAGCTTGACCATGTGTAAGGGCACTTGCCAGATCCACCAGTCAAGCAGGGTGGGGGCCGAACCGGGAGATGGAGTCCCGCAGTCCTGGCATGAGATCCCAGGCCCAGATCCCGCAGCTCCTCGCTGGTCCCCTTCTCTTTTGCGAGTTCCAGGTAACCCTCCGAGGTGCAGGCTGGCCTTTTGGATCAGAAGACAGCCCTTCATCTCCACTCCCCGGTTTGCCCCCTGAGGGTCCCCATGCCTCTTGTTTGAGAATACCAGCACCCAGACCAGCCTCCTGCCCTGGACATCTGCCTCTACTTATTTATTATTATTATTATTATTATTATTATTATTATTATTATTATTGACCAGACCACTTCTCAGCTCTGCTTTATTCTGGTGCTGGGGACTAAACCTGGGGCATTCGAGTCTGTTGCATAACCACTAGGCTATTCCCCCAGCCCTGTACTTGCACTTTGACTGCACCCTCCTCAATCGCTATTGAACAGGCCATGGCCGGTGCGCCGCTATGTTCCATCGCTGGGGAGCCAGAGACGACCCGAACTGCCCCTGCGGCTCCAGACAGACTATGACCCACATAGTCAACGACTGCCACCTCTCCAGATTCAAAGGAGGTCTCGAAACTTTACATCAGGCTCAACCTGACGCTGTTGACTGGCTACGGAAGAAGGGCAAACGCTAGAAGAAGAAGACTGCACCCTCCCTCTTGAACCCCACTTTTAGCTCTCAGTAGTTACTTTCCTATCTCCATTCCTCTGTTTTCTCTCCTTTTCATGCCAGCCAGGTGGCTCTCCTTCAAAGGGCTGAAGACAGAACTGTTCGCTTTTGTTCTTCCTTTACGTGGTTAGCGTCTGCCCACATACTGCTAGCTCCAGGAAGGCAATGCCTGATCTCTCTTGTTCCTGGCTAAACCCCCAATGCCCAAGTGAAGTGACTGGCGCTTAGAACCCTGCTCAGTGAACATGGGAGGAGGGGGTGTGGGGTGAGGGGGGCAGGTAGTTTTGGCGGGTGATAGTGATCAGACACACAGAGGGCCTGAGTGATAAATCCACAGATAGCAAACTTATAGAAAAGGCTAAGGGGGCAGGCAGTGGTGCACCTGGTTAAGCGCACACATCACAGTCCGCAAGGACCCAGGCTTAAGCCCCTGGTTCCCACATGCAGGGGAAAGCTTCACTAGCCGTAATGCAGGACTGTAGGTGTCTCTCTGTCTCTCTCTCCCTCTCAATTCACTCCTCCCCTCTAAATTTCTATATAATAAATAAACAAATAAAATATTAAAAGAAAACAAAAGATTAAAGTTGGGACCAAGTGGTGGCAGACCCAGTAGAGTGAACATGTTATAATTCACAAAGACCCAGGTTCAAGTCCCCAGTCTCCACCTGCAAGAGGCGGAAGCTTTTTAAAATTTTATTTATTTATTTATTTATTTATTTTACCAGAACACTGTTCAGCTCCAGCTTATGGTAGTGCAGGGGAATGAACCTGGAACTTCATAGCCTCAGGCATGAGAGTCTGTTTGCATAGCCATTATGCTATCCAGACCTCCTCCCATGGGGAAGCTTTATGAGCTGTGAAATAGTTTTGCAGATCTCTCTCTCTCTTCCCCTTCCCTCTCAACATCTGTATCTAAAATAAAAGCTAATATATCTTTTTAAATAAAAAGTTAAAGCTTACTGGAATAGACGAGTCAAGGAATAGTCATGAAAGGAGGTGACAGGCAGTCAGTCAGTAAAGGACCTCCTGCTAAGTGAATGCTGGGAAATGTCCTCCAACCTGTCCTTCTTGGGGCTGCATTCTTTGGGGCTTGTTCAAAAATAATGCTTCTTTCCACCTTGTCTCATGTGTGGAGACAGGATTTATTTTATTTCATTTTTACCAGAGCACTGCTCAATTTTGTCTTATGGAGGTGCGGGGGATTGAACCTGGGACTTGGGAGCCTCAGGCATGAAAGTCTCTTTGCATAACCATTATGCTATCTACCCTCTACCCAAAACAGGATTCTTTCCATCAAACCCTCCATCAGTGGTGGTCCAAAACTTGAGGAAATGTCTCTATTAGGGTTCTTAATCTAGGTGAACAACAAGTCTGATTGTTTTGAAATGTAACTTCCTCCGGTTCTATGGAGGGTTTTTGCTCAGTTATAACCCTGGGAAGGTTTTGATCACATAATGCTGTGGCTGCTATTTTGCCTGACTTTGCTTGCTTGGCATTGCTTGCTTAGGCTGCCTGCCTGGAAAAAGCCCCATTTGTGAATGTATGCCACAGACGACACCCAAAGCCTGACATCATGAGAAGAGGTGGGGAGCAGTGCCTAATGCCAAAGGAAGAAGAGCAGCCTGTAAGTGGCCTCCCAAGATAGCCGGAGTCCGTGTCCTGAGAGCAGAGTTCAGCCGGGGATGCTGCCCACACATCATAGATGAGGAGCTGGGTGGAAACGGGACCCCAGCTAGTTGGGGACCTGCATGTATATGTATCAGCTCCTTGAAGTCTCAGTCTGACCTCATGTTTCCTGAACCCAAGGAGCATCTGGAAGCTTCAAGCCCCCCTCAGAGCCCCTGTCCGTAGCAGGGGAGCAGGCCTTTTCCCTGGGAGCTCTGGCATTGTCATGGGGGGGCAGTTCTAGTGTGGTCCTAGATTGGGCTGTTTGGGGAACCCCTCTGGGGCCCCCGCTTCAGAATGCTGGCTCTCTTGGCCCTAGAAGCCATCATATCCCATAGCTGCTGGGGGAGGCAGGGACTGGCTGAGTGCCCACAGCAGTGTGAAGTGCTTCCTGAGGGAGTACCCGGGGAAGCCCCCAGCTGCAGTCTGCTGCAGAGCCCAACAAGGAGGAGGCCTTTCTTCCAGACTCACCCGCTAGGGTCAGGCCTCAGGTCACCCTCCAGCTGGGACAGGAAGCCTGACATGAGTCTGGAATGGGGGGTGGGCAGGGCTAGTTAGGCTGACCCAGCAGGCTGGGGACGCCAGCTGTCCAGGCTGACGCCAGCACAGTTCCTAGCTGGACACTCAACAGAGCCTGATCCAGGTGCTGCTATTGTCCAGACCTACCAGGACTGGCAGGTTGGGGTCACTCATGAGTGACCCCGCCTGACTGGTGTCTGGAGGGTCAGCTCCAAGCCTCTGCCACAACTCTCCCCTGTAGACAGAGACCTCCCACCAGCCTCTCTGCTTCCACTTTGGCCATCCCAGAAGGCCCTCCTCCATGCCTGCACATCCCACACGGAGACTGCTCTGCTCTTAATGGGCAGCCAGTCAGAATATGATCAACTCTTAAGTATGAAATGTGATTTCAAAGCTCTAGTGGGAAGGAAATTATGGGAAGCACTTCTCATTTTCAAAAAAAGGTGTGTTTATTTATTTATTTAAGAAGCAGAGAGGGGGAGAAAGAGGAAGAGGAGGAAGAGGAGGGGGGAACCACAGCATCACTCTGGCATCTGTGATGCTGGGGACTGAACTCATACTTGAACTCATACTTGACAGTCCGGTGTTGCTTTGACTACTGTGCCACCTCTTGGGCCTGGGACATCATCATTTTTCTTCATTAATGACATATGGAAAAAATATTTGGCATCAGTTAGATTAAATGTAATGTATCCTTCAATTGCAACGGTTTTTCTCCCTTCACACACCTATTTTTTTCTCATGTGGCACTAGGAATATGCCCAAGGGCTTCACATATAGGCATATGGATGATAGCACTGGATGACCTCCTCAGGCCTCGTTTTCTTTTTATTTTTTTAAATATTTATTTATTCCCTTTTGTTGTCCTAGTTGTTTTATTGTTGTAGTTATTATTGCTGTTGTCATTGTTTGGATAAGACAGAGAGAAATGGAGAGAGGAGGGGAAGACAGAGAGGGGGAGAGAAAGACAGACACCTGCAGACCTGCTTCACTGCCTGTGAAGTGACTCCCCTGCAGGTGGGGAGCCGGGGGCTCGAACCGGGATCCTTAAGTGGGTCCTTGCACTTTGCGCCAGGTGCGCTTAACCTGCTGCACTACCACCCAACTCCCTCATTTTCTTTTTCTATCATTATTTCTCTCTTCCTCTTTCTTTGCTTTTTTTTTTTTTTTCCTAGAGAGAAAGAGGGGAAGGGACCAGGTGGTGGTGCACCTGGTTAAGCACACATAGTACTAAGCACAAGGACCCATACATACAAGGATCCAGGTTTGAGCCCCCGGCTCCCCACCTACAAGAGGGACACTTCACGAGTGGCAAAGCAGGTCTGCAGGTGTCTTTCTCTCTCCCTCTCTATCTCCACCTCTTCTCTCAATTTATCTCTGTCCTATCCAATAAAGTGGGAAAAAATGGCCACCAGGAGCCATTTATATGGATTTATAGTGATAACCCTAGAAAAAGAAAGAAAGAAAGAAAGAAAGAAAGAAAGAAAGAAAGAAAGAAAGAAAGAAAGGAAAGGACGGAAGGATGGGAGTGGGGGAGGGGAATGATAGAGAAAAGACCACAGCACCACTCCAGACCCCATGCAAAATAAGGCATGTACTCTACTGGATGGGTGACCTCCTGGCACTTCTTTCTCCTTTAAATAATGTTTATTTTTTCATTAAAATGAGAGAGAAGAGGAGATAAAAAGGACTTGATCATCACCCTGGCACATTCAGTGCCAGGAATTAGCTCTCACTGACCTCAGAGAAAGTCCTCTGTGCTCAGTACAGGTTTCACTGATGACTCAAAAATCATTTCTTGTCACAAACTCTGCCTTCCTGCCAACCCAGCCCTGCCACTTCTCTTCCACCCCTAGGGATTTGCAGAAGCTGTTCCCTATCCTAGGATGCCCTTCTTTCCTCCGGAGGGGGGGGGGGGGTTGGCTGGGCTTGCAGGGGTAGATGGGTGTGGTGGGGTGGGGTGGTGACTTATCTCCATGCCTCAGTTTGATTATCTGTAAAATGGAGACATACTCATGGAGCCTACTTCTCAGCCTTGAGTGCAGCTTGAGAGAGACAGAGAGAGAGAGAGACAGTGAGAGAGAGAACTAAGACCACTGGCCCTGCCTTGGTCTAAGGGACCTCAACTAAGAGATACTGTCAGTTCACCAGTTCTGTGACCTTCCTTACTTTCACTCTCCATCAAAAATTCTCTGAGCACCTAGGCCATGCCTTGACCTGTGTGAGTGCCTTAGTTCTCTCTCTCTCTCTCTCTCTCTCTCTCTCTGCACCCAGAGCTGAGAAGTAGGCTGGGTCAAATCCATGTAGACTTTGAGTGCATATTTATTTTAATGAGAAAAAGATAAGGCACTTCTCTGCCATTTTTATGATATTCTATTTGTTTTGTTTTGTTTTGTTTTTTATGTTGCCAGGGATCAAACCCAGGGCCTCACGTGTAAAAGGTATGTGCTCCACTACTGAACCACATCTCTAACCAAGCTTCCACACTTGTAAAGATTTTTTTATTTATTTGAAAGAGAGAGAGGAAGAAAGTGCACCTGAGCAAGTGAGCACCAAAGCATCAGTCTGGATGGTGCCAAAGATTAAACTCAGGGCCTCATGCTTAAGAGTCCAACAATTTATCCACTGTGTCACCTTCTGAGCCACCAGTTTCTACATTTTTAACTGGCTGTTAAAAATGCAGAGGAGGGATCGGGCAGTAGCACAGCTGGCTGAGCACACATGGTGTGAAGCACAAGGACCGGACAGAGTAAGGATGCCAGTTCAAGTCCTCAGTTCCTCACCTACAGGGGGGTCAATTCACAGGCAGTGAAGCGGGTCTGCAGGTGTCTATCTTTCTCTCCCCCTCTCCATCTTCCCCTCCTCTTTCCATTTCTCTCTGTCCTATCCAACAACAATGACATCAATAGCAACAATAGTAATAACCACAACAATGATAAAAAAACAAGGGCCAGAAAAAAAAAAAAGGGAAATAAATGGTCTCTAGAAGAATGGATTCGTGGTGCAGGCACCGAGCCCCAGCAATAACCCTGGAGGCAAATTAAAAAAATGTTTTTTTAATGTAGAAGAAGTTCCTACTCCATGATACATGAAAAAATCCTGAAATTCAGTTCTCAGTGTTCATGAATGATGTCTCCTTTGAGTACAGGCACCAGCATATGCACGGGTCCAAGTACACCTGCAGAGTTGTATCGCTGTATAACTCAAAGAAGAAAGTCTTTTCAAAAGCACTTTTCTTTCTTTCTTTTAGATACAGACACCTGCAACACTGATCTACCACTTGCGAAGCCTCCTCCCCTAACAGGTGGGGAACAAAGGCTTGAACCTGGGTCCTTGAGCATGATAACATATGCTCTCAACCTGGTGTGCCACCACCTGGCCCCAGAGGAGAAAGTCTTTACAAGATTTTTATTTATTTATCTATTTTTGCCTCCAGGGTTATCTCTGGGGCTCTGTGCCTGTACTACAAATCCATTGCTCCTGGCAGCTATTTTTATTTTTATTTTTTTATGTTTTGGGATAAGACAGGGAGAAACTAAGAGAGATGGGGGAGATAGGGAGGAAAAAAGAGAGACACCTGCATACCTGCTTCACTACTTGTGAAGCATCCTCCCTGCAGGTGGGGAGCAAGGGCTGGAACCCAGATCCTTGTGCCAGTCCTTGTGCTTCGTACTATGTGTGCTTAACCAGGTACGTCACCGCCCAGATCCTGTCTTTTCCAAAAAGAGTTAGGTACCTTAGGTAATTCTTACAAGTTAGAGGCAATTACCTACCTTAGGTAATTCTTACAAGTTAGAGGCAATGAGTCAAGGGGGAACCAAGGCACAGAGGGCTGAGTGAAGACCCTCAGGGTGCTCAGACTTAGTTGCTGCTCCTGGCCCTTCATAGTACACGGCATGCCCCAGGCCCAGAGGGTTTGGAGCTTCCCAAAGCACAAGCCCTCCTTCTCCCCAGCCTGTGGAGTGTGGAGACAGGCAGTTGTTGTTTGTTTTGTTAAGGGTGTGCTGTGCTTTTAAATATTAATGTAATCGCCCACACTATTGGAGGCTGCACCTGCCAGATTGGTATTTGGCACTTAATCTGCATTAATCTGAATGATCTTAACAACCTCGCTGCAAGAGTCAGCTCTGGATACTGTAGCCAACACCACGGGTTGGATGGCTGACACAGCGGACAGCCATTCTCTCTCAGCAGGTCATCCAGAGGTCCGAGGCCAAGATGTCAACTGTCTTGGCTACTCCGAGAGCCCAAGGAAGGGTCTGTTTATCAAACCCACCCACACACCGCACACCCCCATTGTAGGTTGCCCTACAATGAGCATAGACATGTTCACACACATTGCCCTGTACCTATGTCCAAATTTCTTCTCCTCTGAGGAAACCAGACTGTTGAATCAGGACTACTAATGACCTCATTTGCATTGGATCTTTTATTTATTTTTACTTTTTTATTCATTTATTTACTTTTTGTCACCAGGGTTAATCTATCACTGGGAATCAGTGCGTGCATGACTTCCTGTTCCCAGCGACAATCTACCTTTCTTTCTTAATTTTTTTTTTTGCCTCCAAGGTTATCTGCTCCTGGAGGCTATTTTTTCCCTTTTGTTGCCCTAGTTGTTTATCATTATTATCTTGTTATTGTCATTCTTGTTGGATAGGACAAAGAAAAATCAAGAGAGGAGGGAAGATGGGGGGGAGAAGAGAAAGACACCTGCAGACCTGCTTCACCGCTTATGAAGCAACTCCACTGCAGATGGGGAGCTGGGGGCTTGAACCAGGATCCTTATGCCAGTCTTTGCACTTCATGCCTTGTGCACTTAACCCACTGTGCTACCACCCAGCTCCCCTCTTTCTTTCTTTCTTTCTTCCTTCCTTCCTTTCTTTCATTCATTCATTTAGTTTTTCCTTCTTTCTCTCTTTCTATCTTTCTGTCATAACAGTGAGAGACAGAAAGGGAAAGAAAGAGAGAGAGAGAGAGACCAGCAGTATTGCTGCACTGTTTGTGAAGCTCCCCCCCCTACAGCTGGGTCCTTGCACATGGTCATGTGTGCACTCTACCATGTGAACTGCCACTGCCCCTCTTTAATTTATTTTAAAATGCTATTAATTTATTTTAGAGAGAAAAAAGAAGAAGAAGAGGAGGAAGAGGAGGAGGAGGAGGGAAAAAGAGAAAACCAGAGCATCACTCTGGCACGTGCAATGTTAGACATCAAACTCCTTATGCTTGGAAGGCTGATGTTTTATCCTCTGCACCATCTCCCAGGCTGTGAGCTGGCTCCCATTTTTATTTGTGTTTGCTTTTGAGAGAGGGGAGAGAGAGAGGGAAAGAGAGTGAGCGCAGAGCATGGTTCAGTCACATAGGGAACCAGATATTGAACCTGGGACCTCCAGCATGCAAAGCATATGCTCCGCCTGTTTCTGCCCTCCAGATTTGTGCTTGCTTTATTGATTTATTTATGGATTAATGGTTTACAACTGACATTAAAATACAATAGCATTTTAATACTATTAAAGGACCCACTGGGTCCTCCTCTGCCATCATGTTCCAGGACCTGAACTCTTCCCCCACCCCCACCCCACCCCAGAGTCTTTTACTTTGGTGCAGGACACCAACTGCAGTCCAATTCTGCTTTGTGTTTTCCCTTCTGTTCTTGTTTTTCAACTTCTGTCTGTGAGTAAGATCATCCCATATTCATTCTTTTGTTTCTGACTTGTCTCACTTAACATGATCCCTTCAAGCTCCATCCAAGTAGGGGTGAAGAAGGTGAACTCACCATTTTTAACAGCTGAGTAGTATTCCATCATGTATATAGACCACAACTTACCCAGTCATTCATCTGTTGTTGGACACCTGGGTTGCTTCCAGGTTTTTGGCTATTAAAAACTGTTTTGCTATAAATATAGCTTTATTTATTGATTAAATTTTTCCTTATTTATTTTATCTATTTATTTACTTGGGAGAGAGAATCAGAACATCACTCTGGCACACACAGAGCCAGGATCTAGCCCAGCCCACAGACTCCTGCTTCCAAGCCCAATGACCTATTCCTTGCATCAGCTTTCAGGCTGTGGTCCCCTCTTTAAAGGCTTTCTCTGTACCATAGGCTGGGTCCTGAGTCCCTGGAGCCCAGGGGCATGAACATATGAATTTAGTGAGCACAGTCTGACCTATAATAGCCCCAAAAGGAAGGTTTCCCACCTCCTTTCACAAAAGAGGGGCCTCTGTTTGTCTTTATATGTTAACTCTCTTTTCAGCCACCAGCTTCCAGATGCTACCATGATGCCAACCAGACGTCCCTGGACAGACGACCCCACCAATATGTCCTGGAACTCCGATTCCCCAGAACTCCACCCCACTAGGCAAAGAGAGAGGCAGGCTGGGAGTAGGGATCGACCTGTCAACGCCCATGTTCAGTAGGGAAGCAATTACAGAAGCCAGACCTTCCACCTTCAGCACCCCACAATGACCTTGGGTCCATATTCCCAGAGGTTTAAAGAATAGCAAAGCTATCAAGGGAGGGGACGGGATACGGAGTTCTAGTAATGGGAATTGTGTGGAGTTGTGCCCCTCTTATCCTATGGTTTTGTCAGTGTTTCCTTTTTATAAATAAATTTAAAAAAGAGGGGCCTCTGGCCCAGGGGGATCAGGAGAGGACACAGAGGAACTATGGTATTATCTAGGGGGAAGAAAGGAGCGAGGGAGGCTCTGGAGAAGGTGGATCCCAGCTAGTGGGTGAATCAAATTCACCAGCACTGTTGTCATGGTCACATTTCAAAACCCTAGCCCTTACAACAGCCTCCTCCTCTGTAATTGGCCATGGGAGCCTAGGGGGGTATCGGTGTTTCTTCTCCTGTGTCCCGGTGCTGGTTCCCACAGTTGGGCGCAGGTCCTGCCCTGCC
Source organism: Erinaceus europaeus (assembly GCF_950295315.1). NCBI lineage: Eukaryota > Metazoa > Chordata > Mammalia > Eulipotyphla > Erinaceidae > Erinaceus > Erinaceus europaeus. Next base: position 12,773,379 of record NC_080169.1, read on the forward strand.
TTTCCTCCCTGCCACCCCACCCTGAGGCCAGGATGCTATGCTCCTTGGGTCCTGTGTCTCTACTGGGCAGGCCTCCTCGGCTCATTGTGCTCACCTGCAAGATGGGCTGTGACAAGCTAGCACCCTGGAGCACCTTGGGACCTATCTCCACCCAAAAGGCACCAGTGCTGAGCACCCCAGGAGTTCTGAGAGGAGAGACCCATCATACCCGTCACTTGGGGGCAACTGGTAACGCTCTGCTGAGCGCCCATGGTCTCTGGAGAATTCTGCAAGGGGGCCTATCTGGCTCTGTTAGACTCCAAGAGGCTAGAGCTGAGCCAGCTGGGCTGCAAACCCAGGAGGGGCCCCACCTTGACCACATGCTCTTCCTGATCTGGAACTACAGCTGTGGACTCCCCTCCCGTAGGGACAGCTGTCTCGAGGAGTCTTTTCTGCAAGTGTATTTTTTTTCCAAAAATTTGCTTCTTTATTAAGGAGAAAGAAAAAACCAAAATATCACTGTAATACTATAAAACATGAGATGACAGAAAGAGTGAACCAGAGCATCAGTCTGGCAGGTGTGAGGCCAATGTGAGTGTTCATGAGACAACAGATGAGAGGGGCGGGGAGAGAGAGAATCAAGGTATCACTGTAACACATGAGGGAGAAAGAGAGAGAGAGATTAAACTACAGCATCACTTTGATACATGAGATGCCAGGGACTGAACTCAGGATCTCACGCGTAAGAGTCCCACGTTCAGGGGTCGGGTGGTAGCGCAGCGGTTTAAGTGCAGATGGTGCAAAGAGCAAGGACTGGCATAAGGATCCCAGTTCAAGCCCTGGCTCCCCACCTGCAGGGGGATCACTTCAGAAGTGGTAAAGCAAGTCTGCAGGTGTCTGTCTTTCTCTCCCCCTCTGTTTTCCCCTCCTCTCTCCATTTCTCTCTGTCCTAACAACAGTGACATCAATAACAACAACAATAATAGCCACAACAACAATAAAACAACCAGGTCAACAAAAAGGGGAAAAAATTTTTTTAAAAAGAGTCCCGTGGGAGTCGGGCTGTAGCGCAGCGGGTTAAGCACAGGTGGCGCAAAGCACAAGGACCGGCATAAGGATCCCGGTTCGAACCCCGGCTCCCCACCTGCAGGGGAGTCGCTTCACAGGCGGTGAAGCAGGTCTGCAGGTGTCTGTCTTTCTCTCCTTCTCTCTGTCTTCCCCTCCTCTCTCCATTTCTCTCTGTCCTATCCAACAACGACGACAACAACAATAATAACTACAACAATAAAACAACAAGGGCAACAAAAGGGAATAAATAAATAAAATAAAATATTAAAAAAAAAAGAGTCCCATGTTCTATTCAGCATGGCTACCTCCTGGGCTACATCTGGTGTGTGCATTTCCATTGAGTTTAATCCAGGTTTTGCCCTAGTCTCACAACACTGTGGTGAGGAAAGTCTTTGTGAGTGAGGTGGAGTTTCAGCTCAGTTTGGTTGGGGCAATGGGCCCAGACAGGCCCTAGCAACATTCTTTTATTATTATTATTATTATTATGCCATTTAATATTGATTTACAAAAGTATAAGGGGGGTTGGTCGGTGGCATACTGGGTTAAGCACACATAGTGTGAAGCTCAAGGACACATACAAGGATTCTGGTTCCAGACCCTGGCTCCCCACTTGCAGAGGGGTCGCTTCACAAGCAAAGGGCTGCAGGTGTCTCTCTGTCTTTCTCTCCCTCTCCATCTCCCCCTCCTCTCTCAATTTCTCTCTGTCCTATGCAATAAAAATGAAAAATAGCCAGCAAAGAGCAGTGGATTCATAGTGCTGGCGCCAAGCCCTAGAGATAACCCTGAAGGCTATATATATATATCCAGCACAAGGATCTGGGTTCGAGTCTGCGGCTCTCCACTTGCAGGGGGTCGCTTCACAAGCAGTGAAGCAGGTCTGCAGGTGTCTTATTTTTATCTCCCCCCTCTGTCTTCCCCTCCTCTCTCTATTTCTCTCTGTCCTATCCGATAACAACAACAATAATAATAACAACAACCATAAACAATAAGGGCAACAAAAGGGAAAAAGTGGCCTCCAGGAGCAGTGGGTTCATAGTGCAGGCACCGAGCCCCAGCAATAACCCTGGAGGCAAAAAAAAAAAAAAAAATGTGTGTGTGTGTGTGTGTGTGTGTGTGTGTGCTCCTGCTCTCTCTGGTGTGAAACATGTAAGCTCAGAGCCAGGTGGGGGTAGGCAGTGGAGTATAAACTTCTTGAGAAGTGAGGTGTCAGCTGCTATGTTTTGGGGTACCACTTGGACTCCACAGGAGGGAACTAATGGCACTTTAAGTTGAGCTCATGACCTGTTTGTTGAAGGCAGCACACATTGTCTTTGGTCTGCTCATCTGAGTGTAGTCATATGTGTCTGCCACGGGTCCTCTCTGCCTGCAGAGCTCAGAGTAGGAGATGAGATGTGAGCAGATACCTACCCTGCAGTTTCCGGGGAGGTCACACTGCCCCACACTGCCCAGACCTGGACAGGCTTCTCAAGTTTCCCCAAGGAGTCCAAATATTTTTCTTTTTCTCTTGTTTTGGATATTGCTGCCAGGTTTATTGCTGGGGCTTGGTGTCAGCACTAGAAATCTACCTTTCCTGGCAGCCATTTCTCTCTCTCTGTCTCTCTGTCTCTCTCTCTCTCGATAGGACAGAGAAAATGAGAGAGGCCAGGGAGATAGAGGGAGAGAAAGATAGACACCTGCTGACCTGCTTCACCGCTCCTGAAGCAAGCACCATGCAAGTGAGGAACAAGGGCTCGAACCTGAGTCCTTGTGTTTGGTAATATGTGTGCTTAACTGGGTGTTCCACTCACCGGCCCCTCCAAGAATTTTCTAGGAGCTCACGGTTACTGTAGTCTTGGAGATGAAGTGTATTATGTGCTGTGTTCATCCCAGACAGCTCCATCACTGCATCCATTTCTGGAGAGAGTTTCCTGTCAACCACCTCTTGCATCTTCCACACAGGTCCTGTGACTGGGCTGCCACCTCAGCTTATAGATGAGAAATTGTGGCTTGGTCAACCCAAGTTGAGGGTGTGACTAATGCCTCCGCCATTGGCAGAGAAAAGGGACCCAGGGTGTTTGTAGGGGCCTTGAATGACAACAAACACCTAATTCTGGTGACCCCAGAACACTTGTCTGATCCCAGGTTCAGTCCCCAGCACCACCATAAAGCCAGAGCTGAGCAGTGCTATGTTCTTTCTTTCTGTCTCTCTCTCTCTCTCTCTCTCTCTCATTAAAATAAATTTCTAAAGATTGTTTTTCTTTTTAAACATTTATTTTTATTTATTTATTATTGGATAAAGACAGAGAGAATTTGAGAGGAGGGGGGTAGAAAAGAAGAGAGACAAGAGAGTCACTGGCAGACCTGTTTCACCACTCTTGAAGCTTTCTCCCTGGGTTCAGAGGCTTGAACCTGGGACCTTGTGCACTATAATGTGTGTGCTTAACCAGGTGCACCATGCCTGACCCCCTAAATAATTTTTTTTTGCTTCCAGGGTTATTGCTGGGGCTCAGTGCCCCCACCATGAATCCACTACTCTTGGAGGCCATTTCCCCCCTCTTGTTGCCCTTGTTGTTGTAGTCTTGTGGTTATTATTGTTGTTGTTGATGTCGTTCATTGTTGGATAGGACAGAGAGAACTGAAGAGAGGGGAAGACAGAGAAGGGGAGAGAAAGATAGACACCTGCAGACCTGCTTCACCGCCTATGCGTTTAACCCGCTGCCCTACAGCCCAACCCCCTAAATAAAATATTTTTAAAAGAACACTTTATTTAAAAGAATGTATGTCCTGGGCAGGGGTAGATAGCATAATGGTTATACAAAGAGACTTTCATGCCTGATGCTCCAAAGTCCCAGGTTCAATCCCCTGCACCACCATAAGCCAGAGTTGAGCAGTGCTCTGGTTAAAAAAAAAAAAAAAAAAAAAGAGTCGGGCCGTAGCGCAGCGGGTTAAGTGCACGTGGTGCAAAGCGTAAGGACCGGTTAGGATCTCGGTTCGAGCCCCCGGCTCCCCACCTGTAGGGGAGTCACTTCACAGGCGGTGAAGCAGGTCTGCAGGTGTCTGTCTGTCTCTCTTCCTCTATATCACCCCCTTCTCTCTCAATTTCTCTGTCTCTATCCAATAACAACAAAAAAAAGTTTTTGGTTTTTTTTAAAGTTTTTTTAAATAAAAAAATATATGTCCTAAATTCAATCCCTCACACCACATGTTCCAGATTGATGAGTTGATCTCTCTCTCTCTCTCCACTCTTGTTAGTAAATAACTACTTATAAAGAAAAATACAATAAAATAAAATGGATCAGGGTATAGAAAACAGAGCAACTGGGCTGGGGTAGATAGCATAGTGGTTATGCAAAGAGACTGTCACGCCTGAGGCTTTGAAGTCCCAGGTTCAATCCCCCACACCACCATAAGCTAGAGCTGAGCAGTGCTTTGATGTTTCTCTGTGTCTTTCTCTCTCTGCATCTCTCTCAAAAGTAAATAAAATACATATAAAAAAAAAGAAAGAGAGAGATAAAGAAAGAAAGGAAGGAAGAAAAGAAAAAGAAAGAAAGAAAGAAAGAAAGAAAGAAAGAAAGAAAGAAAGAAAGAAAGAAAGAAAACAGAGCAACTATCAGTGCCCTTGCCATCTCTGGTGTGCCTGGGGACCAGGCAGGGGAGATCTGAAGGTCTGTGCATGTGAACAAGGGTGACGTGTGTGCCTGAGTGTGTGGTGGGCGGCACACGCTTTATGCTGAGCATGACGTGGGTGTACACGTGCTGGCACATGAATGCATGTGCGAGCAAGTTCACCCAGGGTCCAAGGACAGAGGACATATGTGCCAGTGTGGGCTCCCATCTGGTGCCCCCATCCCACCCTCACAAGTGTCTCTTGGAGGGTGTTGGAGACTCAGGCGCTTATAGCCATCTGTGAAAGTGCTAAGATACACAGGAAACTGAGGCACAGAAAGGGGAAGCAGTTTCATAGCCAGTAGAGGGTAGGTGGAATTAGAACACTTATATCTGATTCCAGCCCATGTCCTGTGAGCCTATCTCTACTCCCGGAACCAAGGGACTGAGCCTCAAGATAGGGACCGGAAGCTGAACCCTACTTAGAGACCTGACCTATCCATTACACAGATGGGGTTGTCTGTGTCCCAGTTGCCCTCAGGTGGCCATCACTGCACAGTTGTGTCTTTGAGGTTGGTGAATCCCGAAGGCTTTACTAGGCACCTGGGACCCAGTGCTGACTGAAGGCTAAGGAGGATACCCCCAGGGGCTATAACCCCTGTGGCCCCAGAAGACTGCAATCTCTTCTCTGAAGGAGAAGGGAGGGCAGTGTGAGCAGCCTTCCCAACCATGGGACTCTGGCAGGGCTAAACCAACCCAGCAGGTTGGGCGGGAACTGGGTGGGCCTGGTTCCATCTGTTCACCCCACCCTTGTACGAAGGGGTGGCCTTATTCCTGGTCCAGAGGATGGACTGGGGTGATGGGCAAAAGGATCAGAGCCCTGCAGTACCTGCTGTGGGGGCAGACCACTGAGCCTCTCCCTACCTGGGGAAGCCAGCCTGTGGTCCTCATGTTACAGGGTGATGCTCAGTTGAGCAGAGATGCACAGGGGTTAGCAGGATGTGTGCTCAGGAGGCTGGCAAGTGACCGAACCAATAGAGTGCACACATTACCATGCTTGAAGGCCCAGGTTGGAGCCCTTAGTCCCCACCTGCAAGGGATGGTGGGGGGAGAGGATGGAAGCTTCACAAGTAAGGGGCAGTGCTATAAGTGTTGCTCCCTTTTTCTCTCTTCTCTCATTCTCTTCCTAGAGAAAAGAAAATGAATAGCTTCCTGGAGTGATGAAGTTTGTTTGTTTGTTTTTCTTTTCTTTATGGTGGTGTGGGAGATTGAACCTGAGACTTTGGAGCCTCAGGCATGAGAGTCTTTTTGCATAACCTTTATACTATCTACCCCCACCCAGTGGTGAAATTTTCATACAATTTCTGAGCCCCCGTGATAGCCTCGGTGGCAAACAAACAAACAAAAATGCATGTGTAAACAGGGCTTTCAGGAGTCGGGCAGTAGCACAGCGGGTTAAGCGCACGTGGCACAAAGCACAAGGACCGGTGGTGTAATGATCCCCAGCTCCCCACCTGCAGGGGAGTCACTTCACAGGCAGTGAAGCAGGTCTGCAGGTGTCTATCTTTCTCTTCCCCTCTGTCTTCCCTCCTCTCTCCATTTCTCTCTGTCCTATCCAACAACAGTGACATCAATAACAACAACAATAATTACAACAACAACAATGAAAAAAACAAGGGCAACAAAAGGAAAAATAAATATTTTTTTAAAAAACAGGGTTTTCTACTGCTGTCATCAAAGTGGACTTGGTTAGTGTCTTTAGAATCCACTACTTCTGCTTAAGAATCTGTTGACAACCCAAAGAAATTGTATTCCCTTTATACAGAAAAGAAAAAATAATAATCACTTGTTAAGCTTGTTGGTATAAGCTACTATGGGGAAGTTGATAAGTGTATCAAGGGACAAGTGCTTCTGCACTCAGGACTCAGTATTTGTGTTTGAGCTGAATCAATAAAGCCGCTTTAAATACTGCTTCCTGCCTAACTGCCTCAGTGTGTCCTGCCTCTCTGCCTGAGAATCCGATAACACCAGGCCCCATTTTTACTGGCTGGGGTTCAGCAATCTGACATTGGGACCATTCATTCTGGAGTCTAAGTCTGGTTCTGCCTGATGGAGGGGTAACTTTGGATATGTCAGTTACTCTGAGTCTTTTCGTTTTCTCATTTGAGCAAAGGGGATAATGGCAAAAGGGGAAAAAAGTTTTTTTGAGTATTAAATGAGCTGCTATACATTCTAGCACTGGGGCTTAACCCCCATTCCTAGCCCCTCACAACCCAAGACACTTCTGCTCTGTCTTTATATATATATATTTTTTAAGTGATTTGGTAATGATTGACAAGATTATAGGACAAGAGGGGTATTTTCCCACCACCAGAGTTCTGTGTCCCATCCCCTGCATTGGAAACTTTCCTATTCTTTATCTCTCTGGGAGTATGGACCAATATTCTTTATGGGGAGCAGAAGGTGGAATGTCTGGCTTCTGTAATTGCTTCTCTTCTGGACATGGGCATTGGCAGGTTGATCCATACCCCCAGCCTGTTTCTGTCTCTCCCTAGTGGGGTAGAGCTCTGGGGAGATGGGGTTCCAGGACACATTGGTGGGGTTGTCTGCCCAGGGAAGTCAGGTTTGCATTGAGGTAGCATCTAGAACTTGGTAGCAGAGTATTGGAGCTGGAGGATTGACAGCCCAGGCCTGTCGTCTCTGGACACCATCCAAAGTGGAACATGTTGAGGTGGCACTGGTTGCACTGATTTGGTTTAGCTCAGTAGATGCTGTATCAAATGGTATGGCTCAAATGTAGCATGAAGGACAAAGAGCCAAGCCCCAGAGGTTCCAGGACTGGGAGAAATATGGGTTTTACAAAGACTGAGGAATGTTCCTTGCTATCTTAGAGTTTAAGAAGGCAATAACTTAATTATTATCATAATTATTTGGGAACTTGATTTACTTTGGAAATCCCATCGTTAGGATTTACTGTACCATACAAAACCTTATCATGACTTGTGTCAGTTAGTGCTATTTACAAATAACTATATCTTATATTGACAAGACTGGGTCTCCCTGATCTAAGATTATGTGATTAAATATTTTTAAAATTATTATAGAAATGCATTAACAATTTAACCCCAGTGCTAGAATTCAACCAGTTTACTAATTTGAAATCTTAAGTGCTTAGATTAAAGGAATATATACTCAGAACTGAAGTCTATGCATTAAAAAGCTTGAGACATTCAATCTATTTTATAAGACTATAAGTTAATAGGAGTATATGTTAACACCATTCCCTCCACCAAAGGTTCATGGTTTTTTGTTTGTTTGTTTGTTTGTTTGTTTGTTTTTTACCAGAGCACTGCTCAGCTCTGGCTTATGGTGGTGCTAGGGGATTGAATCTGGGCCCCTGGAGCCTCAGACATGAGAGTTTCTTTGCATAACCATTATGCTATTTACCCCCTGCCAGTGTCTGTGTTTTTACCAGAGCAATGTTCAGCTCTGGATTATAGTCAGTGGGGGATTGAACATGGAGCCTTGGAACCTAAGGCATGAAAGTCTCTTTGCATAACCATTATGCTTAATTTTTTAAAACTTTTCATTTTATTTTATTTTATTTTTATTTTATTTTATTTTATTTTTACCAGATCACTGATCAACTCTGGCTTATAGTGGCGCCTGGGAGCCTCAGGTATGAGAATCTCTTTGCATAACCATTATGCTATCTACCCCCGTCACTTCTGACCTGTCTTTAGGCTCAGGTCTCCTTCCCTAAGTCCACTGCCTTCCTAGCCAGCTCCTGCACCCCAGAAACCCTTGTGCTAGTTTTCAGAATTGTTCCTCTCCTCGATGCCTTGAGAGGCAGCCCTCACCTCCACTCTCAGCCCTGCTGTCATCCTCAAGCCCTGCCTAGAGACAGATACTGCCCTCAACCAGGGCAGGGCATGTCAGCCAGGTCATGGGTGAGTTCTGGAATGGCTGGTGTGGCCAAGGAGCTGAGGCAGGAGATCCAGAAGGCTGTAAGTCAGGGCAGAACTTCAACCTGTCGCACTGAAAAAGATGGTTCTTGGGGCTGGGTGGTGGCGCACCTGGTTGAGCGCACGTGTTACAGTGCACAAGCCCCCAGTCCCCACCTGCTGGGGGAAAGCTTTGCGAGTGGTAAAGCAATGTTGTTGGTGTCTCTCTGTTTCACCCTCTCTATCACTCCCTTCCCTCTCGATTTCTGGCTGTCTCTATCCAAATAATAAAATAAAGATAATAAATTTTTTTTTTAAGTTTTTTGAAAAAAGATGGTTCTTTAGCTCTGAGGAGGCAGGTGTGAAGTGGGGTGATTCAAGCCAAGGTCCAAGGGAGGTGGGATGTTTGGACCCAACTTGCCGGGTCCGCCCCCTCCCTACACACCCCAGCACACACAACAGGGTGAAGTGCCCAAGAAGTCCCAAGGTCAACGTTGTAAGCTTCAACTGGGGAGGAAAGGCCGAGGAGCCACAGAGACTCAGCCAGTTGACTGGACACTCTGGGGTGGAGGAGGACCCACTGCTGTGTTCCTCATTCTTCCAGCCCCCTTTGCATGCCTTCCCAGATGTCCACACCCTGTCACCTCTGCTGTCCTGGCCCTCCTCCCACCATCTTTTCCTACCCCTCCCATATATTATTCCTTTCCATTGTCTGTGGTTTTCTGGTCCACCCAACTTGGGCAGCCTCCCTGGTAGGGACTGTCCAGCTGGTGACCACACCATCACTTGATGTGGATAGAAGGGCAGCCTCTGAGCCCACAGCTGGCATGACTTTCTGCTTCCAATAGATCAGCCCAAGATATGTTCTCTTCAGACCCTACTTTACTTGGTCCCAGGTGACACCTACCCAGCTCCAGATGCTGGCCAGGTGTTTTGTTTTGTTTTGTTTTGTTTTGTTTTGTTTTTTCTTGGCAATCTAGCTCCCTTGCTCTGAGCTGCCCAGCCCACCTGCCTGCTCTTCAATAAATTGCCCTTCAGGGCTTCTCTGGGAAGCCTAGAAACCTCTGGCAAAAATGTATCCCAGGAGTTGCACGGTAGCACAGCAGGCTAGACACAGGTGGCGCAAAGTGCAAGGACTGGAGTAAGGATCCCTGTTCGAGTCCCCGGCTCCCCACCTGCACGGGAGTCACTTCACAGGCGGTGAAGCAGGTCTGCAGGGGTCTATCTTTCTCTCCCCCTCTCTGTCTTCCCCTCCTCTCTCCATTTCTCTCTATCCTAACAACAGTAAAAAAGCAACAAGGGCAACAAAAGGGAAAACAAATATTTTTTAATATTTATTTATTTTCCCTGTTTTTTTTTGCCCTTGTTGTTTAACATTGTTGTGGTTACTATTTTTGTTGTTGTTGGATAGGAAAGAGAGAAATGGAGAGAGGAGGGGAAGACAGAGAGGGGGAGAGAAAGACAGACACCTGCAGACCTGCTTCACCGCTTGTGAAGTGACTCTCCTGCAGGTGGGGAGCTGGGGGCTAGAACCGGGATCCTTAAGCCTGTCCTTGAGCTTTGTGCCACATGCACTTAACCCGCTGCACCACCTCCCGACTCCCTAAATAAATATTTTTTAAAAATTAAATAAATATATCCCTCAGTTCAGGCAATGGCGTACCTGGTTGAGTACACACATTACCGTGTTCAAGGACTCAGGTTCAAGCCCCCAGTCCCCATCTGTATGGGGAAGTTTCACAAGCAGTGAAGCAGTGCTGCAGGTCTCTCTATCCTCTATCTCCTTTTTCCCTTTCTATTTCTCTTTATATATATCCAATAAAATATAAAAGAATAAAAATATTGTTAAAACAAAGAAAGAAATGCATACCTGGTCACTCCTGGGATTCTGAGATTGAGACTGGACTGAGTCCCTTGGGAGCCAGGAGAGCCTTTAGGTGTGGGGCTTGGACTCAGTGGCCTTGAGGTCTAAGAAGACAGAAACTGCCTGGTGCACCGTAGATGAAGTATATATATATTTCTTTATTTTTTTTAACCCCGACAGAGATTTTACTATACTTGCCTGATACTCCAGGCAGACTCTTAATGTTTTTTCTTTCAGTGTCAGGTAGAGAGAGAGAGAGAGAGAGAGAGAGAGAGAGAGAGAGGGAGAGAAGAGGCACTGCAGCACTGCCTGTAAAGCTTCCCCTGTGCAGTGCTGGGAGGTCAAACCTGGGCCTTGAGCATGGTAAATTATCCATTCTCTCACGTGAGTTATCACCCAAACCCTCCATTCATCTTTGTCTATCTTTTTCAGAATCATTCATTTCCTCTGGGGGCCATCAGATAGCTCACCCAGTAGAATGCACACTTGAGGGCCTAGGTTTGAGCTCCCAGTCATCACATGGGAGCACTATATACAAGGGAAGCTTCACAAGTGGTAAGGCAGTGCTATGGTCTCTCTCTCTCTCTCTCTCTTTCTCTCTCTCATTTTTACTCTCCTGGTCTCTTTCTCTTACTCTCCTAACTGGAAAAAGGTGGGGTGGGGAGTCCATTAGGAGTAGTGGAATCCTGCAGGCACAAAGCTTCAGAAGAACCCTGGTGGCAAGAGAGCAAGAGAGAGAGAGAGAAGGAAAGAAAAAAAAGGAACTGAGTTGAACTGTGCAGAGAGACCAGCCAAGCTATGTTCTGCACACTCATAGACTCGTCCCCATTAGAGCGACAGCCAGAGTACTGAACCACAGTGACCTCTGAATCCTAGTGACACACTGAGCCCTGATCCCATCATAGGACCTTGCTCAGGAGCTGCGGCTCCCCTCTCATCACTTACCGCTCCCTGGGGTGTGGTCACAGAGCCCGGGTCCCTGTTCACATTCTGAAACCTCTCCTTGCTCAGACATTGAACCCTGACTCAGGTTGGCATTAAGCCCTCATCCTGCGCCCAACTTAACACTGGCTCTAGTATCACTAGCTGGACCCTGACCCCGTCTGCTTCCTCACTGAACCTGACCCCTGCGTGCTTCTGTTTCACCCTCTCAACCTGGAGGAAGGGGGTCTCAGCTCAGGGCCACCCCACCCCCAATCAGAGACGTTCAGCTGGCCCAGGGTGTCATCAGCCCCCTCCCTCCCTGCTGCCCAGCGTGCTGTCGAGGGAGTGACCCCGGGAACGAGGCCCAAACACTCAGAGCTTCTTGGAGCCAGAGGAGCTGAGTAAACACCAGGACAAACAGGCCTCCTGGCACCCGGGCATCGGGAAATGGGTCAGCCCCCTCTGTGCCTGCTGTTCTTGGCTCTGGCCTCCATCACCCCAGGCAACTTAGGGGGGCTCTTCTGCCTCAAGGTCAGGCAAAAGGACCCTGCTGCCACAGTCACCTAACAGGGCAGCCACTCTGATTCCCACACAGCCTGCCCCCACCCAGTTCCAGGGCCAACTTATCAGCGTGTCTGTCTTGTCTGTTCCACTTCCTTCCCCCCCCCTTTTTTTTTTTTACCAGGGTTATCACTGGAGCTCTATGCCTGCATGATTTCTCTATTCCCGGAGGACTTTTCTTTCTTTCTTATTTATTTATTTATGATAAAGACAGAAAGAAATTCAGAAGGAAGGGGAAGACAGAGAGAGAGAGACAGACCAGCAGCACTGTTTCACCACTCATGAAGCTTTACCCCTGCAGGTGGGAAAGGGGGATTTGAACCAAGTCCTTGGGCTTTGTAACAGGTGCACTCTACCAGGTACGCCACCACCTGCCCCCCTCTTTTTTTGCCTCCAGGGTTATTGCTGGGGCCCGGTGCCTGCACTATGAATCCACTGCTCCTGGAGGCCATTTTTCCCATTTTGTTGCCCTTGTTGTCACCCTTGTTATTGTCGTTAATTATTGTTACCATTGATACTATTGTTGTTGGGTAGGACAGAGAGAAAGCAAGAGAGGAAGGGAGACAGAGAGGGCAAGAAGAAGACAGACACCTGCAGACCGGCTTTACCACCCATGAAGCGACCCCCCTGTAGGTGGGGAGCCAGGGGCTTGAACCAGGATCCTTGCGCCGGTCCTTGAGCTTCGTGCCACGTGCACTTAACCCACTGCGCTATCGCCCTTCCCACTGCTTTTTTTTTTTTTTTTTTAATGACCAGACATCACTCTGGTACATATGCTGCCAGGGATTGAACTCGGGACCTCATGGTTAAGAATCCAATGCTTTATCCACTGCGCCAGCTCCCAGACAACACCCGCCCCTTTTATTTTTAAGAAAGAAAGACAGAGAAGAACACTGCAGCACCATTCCACCACTATTACAGCTTCCCCATGCAGGCATTCCCAAGTGGTAGCAAGGGACTCAAACCCAAGTCCTTGTGTTTGGTAGCATGTGTGTTCTGCTAGATAAGTTATCTCTCAGCCCACAGCCTTCTTTTGTAAAAGCACAATGCCGGGGTTGTGAACTAGCCCACTGACTCAGCGCCCCGTGGGGCTTCAGCAGGGCTGCCTCTGTTCCCACACTCTCTTGACCTCTCTTCTCTCTTCTCTAGGCTACTGTAAGAGAATCTAGCAGCCCCTATCACAGGCCAGAAAAAGCTGGTTCTGGAGGCCTGGAGCAATTTTTCTGGCTAGGAATGACTTCATCCCTGTAGCCCATCCTCTGGTCAGTCCTGTGGCTTTTAACTTTTTGTTGTTGTTTGTTTTGCCTCCAGAATTATTGCTGGGGCCATGGTTCCTAGCAGCCATCACCCCTCTCCATTTTATTGGACAGGACAGAGAGAGATTGAGAGAGGAGGGGGAGATAGGGAGGGAGAGGGAAAGAGAGACACCTGCAGACCTGTTTCACTGATTGTGAAGCTTCTCCCACTGCAAGTGGGGAGCTGGGGGTTCAAACCCAGATCCTTGTGCTTAGTACTATGTGCACTTAACCCAATGTGTCACCACCACCACCCCCCCACCACCCCGCCACATACACACACTTTAACATCTTTCAGACTTGGCCTCTGGCCTTTGGCCTCTGCCCTCTGACCCCTCATCACAGCCATAGTCACCTCCCCCCTGCACAATCACAGAGTGCCTGAGATCCTTTGCTCTGCCTCTGCTCTGTAGTCTCCCTAGTTCTAAGCAATTTTTAAAATGGGAGCCCTGCTCAGCTCTCGCCTACAGTGTCACTAGGGATCGAACCTGAGACTTTGGCAGCTCAGACACGAAAGTAGTTTTGTTGTTGTTGTTGTCTTTATTATTATTTTTGCATAATTGTTATGCTATCTCTCTTTTTTTTTAAGATTTTGTTTATTTATTTATTTATGAGAAAGATAGGAGGAGAGAGAAAGAACCAGACATCACTCTGGTACATGTGCTACCAGGGATCTAACTTAGGACCTCATGCTTGAGAGTCCAGTGCTTTATCCACTGTACCACCTCCCAAACCACATCATGCTATCTTAATCGTGCTTTTTCTTTTAAACCAGAACACTGATACCTCTGATGAAGCTGAGAACTGAATCTGTAACCTTCAAGTCTCAGGTATGAAACTCTGGAAGTAGCTCCCCAGCCTCAATTCAGAGTATCTTTAAAGTTTAATTTTCTCTCTACTCTACCCAGGCCCTTCTGACTCACACACCCACTCATGGGACCTCCTTGCACCCCTCCCAACTGCTCCCCACCCCAGCCTGGCCTCCTTTCTCTGTTTTCTTTTCTTCTGTAGTGGTTATCTCCTTGGGCTGCTGTGACTTAAGTGTTGTTCTGTCCTCTACTCTTCCTTGGGGCCAGGATGCTGCCTGCCCTGCCCCTGTCTACCTCCTGGGAAGCCCACACCACTGGCTGAATGAAGAGCCCAGGAATGCACAAACATATGGGTACACACACAAACCAGAGCTGTAGAGAACTTTAGGAGAGTTTCTGCAGGACATGCCGTTCTTTACATGACTTGGTGATGCACGGGGTCCAATTCTCTAGCACTCCTCAGATTCCTGCTAGACTGGGGCCATCTGTTAGCAGGACCAGGACATTCTCCCATGCATGTTCTCTCATGGTCTGGTCCTTACTGGGTGGACCAGGTGCCAGCGACCCAGGAACCAAGGAGATGCAATAAAGCACACTGTATACGGCTGAGAAGGTGATGGGTCAGGTAGCTAGCGCTGGGACTTGGGGAAGAACCAGGCAGGCAGATCAGGGAACCACAGTGAGAGTCAAATGACACTTGGTGGGGGGATGAGGGAGATACCAGCCCCCAGAAAGAGGCTGCCCCCACCACTTGCTGGGCCTCTCCTCAAAGTCCCCATCACAAGAAGTTTGGCCTGATCCCCCCCCCCCATACACACACTCCCACCCTTTGCAGTTGGCACCTGTCACTGGCACACTGTATCTTGGTCCTGCCTGGTTCCCCACTAGGATGCAGATTCTAGGAGGAAGGGATTGGGTGGCTTTGTTTTCTTCCTTGCTCCTTCCGCAGCAGCTGGCACAGAGCACGTGTTCAGCCAGTGTTTGTTGAGTCAGTGAGTGGCGTGTTAACCTGTCTTTGGCACCCAGGGAGGGCTCATTAAGTGTCAGCCAGCAGCTACCTTCTTCCTCCCACCCACATGAGTTCAAGCATTCCCCTCGCTTCCCGAGGCCACAGCTACAGAACAGGGTCAAAAATCTTCTGGGGGGTGTGAGGGGTAGGGGGTACAAGGGTGCTGCTGGGCAGTAGGTTAAGCGCACACAGTGCGGTGCAAGGATCCCAGTTCAAACCCCCAGCTCCCCACCTGCAGGGGCGTGGTCACTTCACAAGAGGTGTCTATCCTTCTCTCTGCAGGTGTCTGTCCTTCTCTTCCCCTCTCTGTCTTCCCCTCCTTTCTCAATTTCTCTCTGGTTTTTGTTTGTTTGTTTGTTTGTTTTTGTCTCCAGGGTTGTTGCTGGGGCTCTATGCCTGCACTATAAATCCACTGCTCCAGTAGGTAATTTTTTTCCCATTTTGTTGCCCTTGTTGCTGTTGTCATTGTCATTGTTGTTGGATAGGACAAAGAGAAATTGAGAGAGGAGGGGAAGACAGAGGGGGAGAGAAAGATAGACACCTGCAGACCTGTTTCACTGCTTGTGAAGTGACCCCCCTGCAGGTGAGGAGCCAAGGGCAGGAACTAGGATCCTTGCTAGGGTCCTTGCACTTAGCAACATGTGTGTTTAACCCACTGCGCTACTGCCTGCCCCCCCCTCTCAATTTCTCTCTGTTCTACCCAACAACAACAGCAGCAACAACAGCAGTGAAAGAAAGATGGCCACCAGGAGCAGTGGATTCGTGAGCAGGCACCAAGCCCCAGCAGTAACACTGTAGGGAAAAAAAATCAGACCCCAAAGGATCAGATGAGGTCCCTGGGAGACCACAGAAGGCCAAAGTTGCCTTGAAAAGTGTAGATCACTCTGTAAATGATGACCGAGAAGATCACAAAATCCTGGCTTTAGCTGTGCCAAATCTGGGAAAGGTAGGGATTACAAGTGCTAGTGGTCTGGGAGAGCTTCTTGGAGGAGGCAGGGCACTGTTGGCAGGCAGAACAGTGTAAGCAAAAGCAGGAGGAAAGATTGAACTCAGAGGCTGAGAGGTTGCAAGCTGAGGGGAGGAAGGGATAAGAAGATGAATGGCAGACTGGGAACCGTGGCCTGGCTGGAGCACACCAGAGAGAGTCTTGCTTATGTTGACATTAGCAGGTGGGGCAGGGGACCTGGCTGGGGTGGTCCCACATACCACTCACCTTTAGCCTTCATTCTGAGAAGTCAGGCCAGCCGCCCCACCCTGTCACACCCGCTGAGAGCAACTAGATTGCTGCTTCCTCCCTGGTCACCCTGGCCTTTTGGTTCATGGCTGGGCTGAAGTGACTGTGACCCTCCCCTGCCTTTAGAATCTGACTTGAGATTCAGAGCCAAGACTGCAGACACCATCACCCCATGACAGTTTGGGGGCTCCTTACAAGCCCTACAACCTAGGGTAATGGAGCAAGGAGTCAGCAGCCCAAGGTCAAATCCCAGTTTAAGCACTTCCCCATCACTTGCTGTACAGCCAGCATCCTGTCTCTCTGTGCCTCTGCTGGAAGTTTCCTCTCTTAGCAGGTAAAGATGCGGGCACGCCTCACACACGGCAGCTGTGGGCATGACCGGGCAGGCAGACATTGACCAGGCAGAGTCCGAGTTGATGGTCAGTCAGTCCCTCATCATTTCTGGGCTCTGAAGGCTGAATTAGACAAGCACCAGCAGTGACCCACACGTCTATTTGACGGATGAGGAAACTAAGGCATAGAGAGACAGAGACTGGTTCATGGCCAGTATTGTGTGTTCTTTCATGGTCCTGTGCAAAAGGAAATCATATCCATTCATTCACAAGTTACAACATGATGGTGCACCAAGCTAAGTGCACACATTACAGAGTGCAAGGGTCCGGGTTCAAGTCCCTAGTCCCCACCTACAGGGGTAAATCTTCATGAGGGAAGCAGGGCTGCAGATGTCTTTCTGTCTCTCTATGCCTCTCAATCTGCACCTCCCCTCTAAGTTTCTCTCTGCCTCTACCCAATAATAAATAATATTCTAAAAATAATTTTTATTTATACAAAGGAAATACTGACAAGAACTATAGGATAAGAGGGGTACAACTCCACACAATTCCCAACACCAGAACTCCGTATCCTATCCCCTCCCCTGATAGGTTCCCTATTTTTTATCCCTCTGGGAATATGGGCCCAGAGTCATTATGGAATGCAGAAAGTGGAAGGTCTGGCTTCTGTAATTGCTCCCCACTAAACATGGGTGTTGACAGGTCGATCCATACCCCCAGCCTATCTCTCTCATTCCCTAGTGGAGCAGGGTTCTGGGGAAGCAGGGCTCCAGGACACATTGGTGGGGTCGTCTGCCCAGGGAAGTCCAGTTGGCATTATGGTAGCTTCTGGAACCTGGCAGCTGAAAGAAGAGTTAATATATAAAGCCAAACAAATTGTTGGCTAATTATGAACCTAAAGGCTGGATTAGTGCAGATGAAGATTTGGGGGTCTCCGTTTTGTAAATAGTAGGCCCATTTTAGTTATGATTATACTGGTGGGTTTTGTTTGTTTGTTTTTTGAACCTGACATCTGATATGTAGGTGGACCCAAGTTATTGTCTGGGGAGATGATGTCATGGCTGGAAAAAGGACCAGAAAGCTGGATCAAGGAAGAAAGTAGCTCCCAAATATGAGAATGGTGCATAAATATTGTTGACTGTAAATCCTATTGATTTGATCTGACCTGGGGTCCATATTCAGTTTAGGAGCCTATGTGACCTCTGCATCCCTGTAGATCTGAGCTCACATTCTGTGGTCATGAGTAGGAATGTTCCAAGCTGCTCCAGTTTCAGAACCCATCTTCCTCAGGTGGAAGATAGCGTATGTTGTCCAGCCTCCCCTTGGAGGATGGAACATTTTCTACTGTGGTTAATCTGTGTTGAGGGTAAGGTCCTATGGAGGCTCATGGAGGGGTCTATTGTATTGTTCCTGATAGAAATGACCAGTAATAATGGAGAGTGGGATTTTTTTGGACAAGCTATCACAACAAGTATGGGGGGTATGGGTCCTTCTGAGTGTGGGCCCCATGTGAAGTTTGCCCTATCCACAGGCACCCAGCAAGATGGGGGGGGGGGGCAAAGCTGGGACTTGATCCCAGGCAAGACCCTGGGATCCCTCACTCTTAAGAAGGAGTATAAAGGGGGATGGACAGGAGTGCAGCAGGTTAAGCGCACGTGGCACAAAGCGCAAGGACTGGCATAAGGATCCTGGTTTGAGCCCCCGGCTCCCCACCTGCAGGGGGGGTCGCTTCACAGGTGGTGAAGCAGGTCTGCAGGTGTCTATCTTTCTCTCCCCCTCTCTGTCTTCCCCTCCTCTCTCCATTTCTCTGTCCTGTTAACAACAACAACAGCAATAACAACAACAATAATAACAATAACAACGATAAACACAAGGGCAACAAAAAGGAAAATAAATAATATTTTTTTTTAAAAAGGAAAATAAATTCTCGAAGACCTCCAACCTGGCTGAAATAATAGTTTCGGTGTTTTGTTTTCTCTCTTCCTATCTCTCTCTCCACCAGGATTATCATCACTGGAACTCAGTGCCTGCATTGCTCTGCTCCTGGCTGTCCTTTTTTGAAGATAGAAAGGTAAAGAGAGAGGGGGCAACGTAGTGGCCCAATCCAATTAAACTCACATAATACTAAGCACAGGGACCTGTGCAGGGATCCGTGCTCAAGACCCCTGCCCCCCACCTGCAGCAGGGGTGCTTCACAAGTGGCAAAACAGATCAGCAGATGTCTATCTTTCTATCTCACTTTATATCTCCCTCTACCCTCTCAACTTTTTTCTGTCCTATCCAATGAAATGGAAAAAAAATAGTCAACAGAAACAGTGGATTTGTAGTGCTGGCACTGAGTACCAGTGATAACCCTGGAGGCAGAAAGAAAGAAAGAAAGAAAGAAAGAAAGAAAGAAAGAAAGAAAGAAAGAAAGAGAGAGAGGGAGAGGGAGGGAGGGAGGAAGGAAGGAAGAAAGAGAGGAAGGAAGGAAGGAAGGAAGGAAGGAAGGAAGGAAGGAAGGAAGGAAGGAAGGTAGAAGGGGGTGTGGGGGTAGCGCACCGGGTTAAACACACATAGTATGAAGTGCAAGGACCTGCTCAAGGATCCCAGTTTGAGACTCCAATTCCCCACACGCAGGGGGGTCGCTTCACAAGTGGTGAAGCAGGTCTGCAAGTTTCTGTCTTTCTCCCTATCTCCCCCATCCTCTCTCAATTTCTCTCTGTCCTGTCCAATAAAATGGGGAAAAAATGGCTTCTAGGGAGTCGGGCGGTAGCACAGTGGGTTAAGCACAGGTGGCATGAAGTGCATAGACCTGCCTAAGGATCCTGGTTCAAGCCCCTGGCTTCCGACCTGCAGGGGAGTCGCCTCACAGTAGTGAAGCAGGTTTGCAGGTGTCTATCTTTCTCTCCCCCTCTCTGTCTTTCCCCTCCTCTAACTATTTCTGTCCTATCCAACAACAAGGACATTAATAACAACAACAATAACAACTACTACAACAATAAAAACAACAAGGGCAACAAAAGGGAATAAATAAATAAATATTTTTTAAAAAGAAAGACAATGGCTTCTAGGAGCAGTGGATTCATAGTGCCGGCACCAAGCCCCAGCAATAACCCTGGAGGCAAAGGGAAAGAGAGAGAGAGAAAGAGAGAGGAGGAGGAGGAGGAAACACACGGAAGCAGTGAACCACCACTCATGAAGCTTCCCCAATGCAGCCATTTCTATCTGATGATTGGTCTAGGGCTTGAACCTGAGTCCTTTTGCATGGCAGTGCACTCAGTGAGTCAACTGCCAGCTGCCCAGCAACAGGTGTGCTGTTTTGAAGTCTTATTGATTTACTCTCCATGTCTAATTATGGAACACAGGTCTGCTATAGAAAAGCTCACAGAGACACCCAGTGCCTGCCCCCACCTGGTAGGAGCTGCAGGCCTGTGCCCTCACGTGGCCTATGCCAGCACTGGCCCATTCAGCTTGTCCTGAGTAAGCGAAGCATTTTACTCAGGGCACCGCCAGACCAGAGGCCTTTCCTTCTTCCAAGTAAAAACCAGCCCTGGTTCTCTCTTGTGGAAACTTCCGGATCTGCTCAAGCTGGGGGTGGGTATTGTGTCCCTGGCTCTGTCTCTCCATCTGTCTTCACTTAATGTGCCTGCTTGGGCTCTGGCTGGCATATCCTCGTGTGTGTGTGTGTCCGTCTTGCTTGGGCTCTAGAAACAAAATGTCTATCCCCCTCACAGAGGAGGACACTACGGTTCAGGGGGTGTGGAGGTCAATCAGGACAGAGGCAATAAGTGTGATGGCCTGGGAGGAGCTCAGATGAGTCTCACCTGTGACCCCAGGTGTCCACATGACCATGACTTGGTCACAAGTGGTCAAATGGCCATGGGTGGCCCTGTGATTAGGTAGCCCTGTGAGTCCTGGCAATTGAATGACCCCTGGCAATAATATGACTCTAGGTGGCCATAAGCAGTGTGATGACCTCAAGAAACTGTATAAGCCTATATGGTCAAATACATTCCAAGCAGCTGTACAACTCCAGGTAGCTGTATGGCCTCTGGCATCTTTGTGACCTTAGGAAATCGTATGACCTCAGTAGCTGTATGACCTTGAGAGACTGTATGATCTTGGGGGCCTGAATGATCTCAGGACATCAACTGACCTTTGGTTCCTCTATGGCTCTGGAGAGCCATGAACCAAAAAGTAAAGTCACCCTCGACAGTTTCATTACCTCATGGATACTGTCTCCTCTTCTCTTCTCTTCTCTTCTCTTCTCTTCTCTTCTCTTCTCTTCTCTTCTCTTCTCTTCTCTTCTCTTCTCTTCCCTTTCCTTCCCTCCCCTTCCCTTCCCTCCCCTCCCCTTCCCTTCCCTTTTCTTCCCTCATCACTCTTCCCTCTTCCCTCCTCCATCCTCCCTCCTCAGTCATCTCTCTTCCCTTACTTTTTGTTTATATTGCCACCAGGGTTATCACTGGGGCTCAGTGCCAGCACTTCAAATCCACAGCTTCTGGAGGCCATTTTTTTACTTTTATTTCTTCATTGGGGGATTAATAGTTTACAGTTGACAGTAAAATATAATAGTTTGTACATATATAACATTTCCCAGTTTTCCACATAACAATTCAACCCCCACTAGGTCCTCCTCTGCCGTCATGTCCCAGGACCTGAACTCTCCCCCACACCCCACCCCAGAGTCTTTGACTTTGGTGCAGTGCATCAACTCCAGTCCAAGTTCTGCTTAGTGTTTTCCCTTCTGATCTTGTTTTTCTACTTCTGTCTATGAGTGAGATCATCCCATATTTATCTTTCTGTTTCTGACATCTCACTTAACATGATTTCTTCATGCGCCATCCAAGATGAGGTGAAGAAGGTAAATTGACCATTTTTAATAGCTGAGTATTGTGTATATAGACCACAACTTACTCAGCCACTCATCTGTTGTTGGACACCTGGGTTGCTTCTTCCAGATTTTGGCTATTACAAATTGTGCTGCTATGAACATAGGTATACACAAATCCTTTTGGAAAGGTGTGTTTATTTTTTCCTTTTTTTCTTCTTCCCATTCTATTTTATTTGATAGGCTAGAGAGGAATTAAGAGTGGAGGGGAGATAGATAGATAGATAGATAGATAGATAGATAGATAGATAGATAGATAGACCTGCAGACCTGGTTCACTGCTACCTAAGCTTTGCCCCTTGTAGGTGGGGAGCAGGGGCTCAAACCCAGATCCTTGCCCATGGTAACGTGTGTGTTCAACTGGTTGTGTCACCACCCAATCCCCTTATCTCTTGGCAGTTTGAGGACCTGGGGGTCCCATGTGAGTTTGTGGTGGGGAAAATGACTCAAATGGTAGAATGTCAGTTTTGAGCGCCTGAGGTTCCCGTAGCAACCCGGATGCTGCATGTACCAAAGTGGTGGTTTGTTTCTCCCTTTCTTTCTGACGAAAATGTCCTATGTAATAAATACAAATAAATCTTAAAAGAGAATTGTCTCCTTGGGACTGAGGCTGCTAGGAAAAACCTGTCTCTGCTCAGAACACATAGGCAGGCTCTGTCCCATCAAACTCTCAAGGGGTGTGGATGGATCTTGGGGAATACTAGGCTCGCTCATCCCGTGCCCCCCAGGAGGCCCCCATCCTCTCTGTTTTGCTGAGAGACTTTCCAAGGTCACTCAACAGAAAGTGGCCCAGCTGGAATTTTCTGCCTTCTCCACCACACCTTAGACGGGTTCACCGGGAAGTGGAGGGCAGGGGCGGGCTGGTGGCTGGCAGGCAGACCCAGCTGGAAATCAGCACCCTGTAAATGCCTGGACCTGGGCTGGGCACAGAGCCAAGGCTCAGAAATACCTGGGGACAAATGAGTGCACTAATGGAGGTACTGGAGTTTTGCAAAAGAGCTTGCTTGAAAAAGCGTTGCTTCAAAAGCAAAGGAGGGGGGCCAGGTGGTGGCGCACCTGGTTAAGCACACACATTACACTGCACAAGGGCCCAGGTTCAAGTCCCTGGTCCCCACCTGCAGGCGGGGAGGCTTCACGAGTGGTAAAGCAGGGCTGTAGGTGTCTCTCTGTCTCTCTCTCTCTCTCTATCTCTTCTTCCCCTCTGAATTTCTGGCTGTCCCCCTCTCAATTTCTCTATCCAATAATAATAATCAATAAAATATATTTTTTTAAAAAAAGCAAAGGAGGAATTCTTTGCAAACAAGCAGAGGAGGGATTGTTTGGTTGGGGTCCTTCCTGGGTCTCAGGACCAGGTGTGCAGAGGGCTGCAGGGGCCTCATGCTTTCTGCTGGGGCAGGGGATTGGGGTGGGGCACTCACAAGATGAAGATGAGAATCTGGATCCATGTAGTCAGGTGGCTTTGGAAATAGGAGTGCTGGTTCTGGTCCTCAGGGAGTACCTCAAATTGACTCAGGTGGTTGGTGGCTGTTTTGGGGTCTGTGGGTGCCCCATATTTCTTGAGCTTTCATTAAGAAATTTTGCGTGGCCCAGGAGGTGGTGCAGTGGATAAAGTATAGGACTTTCAAGCAAGAGGTCCTGAGTTTGATTCCTGGCATCATATCTGGTGCTCTGCTTTGCTCTCCTCCTCTCTTACTCATAAACCAAAAGAAATTTATTTATTTATTTTTATTATCTTTATTTATTGAATAGAGACAGCCAGAAATCGAGAGGAAAAGGTGATAGAGGAGAGAGACAGAGAGACACCTGCAGCACTGCTTTACCATTCACAAAGCTTTTTCTCCTGCAGATGGGGGCTAGGGGTTTGGACCCCAGTCTTTGCACACTGTAATGTATGTGCTTAACCAGGTGCACCACCATCTGGTCCCCCAAAAAAGTATTTTATCTCTGCCTGCCTCATCAGGCAAACATGCCTATAACCCTACTATGGGCAAACTGAGGAATGCTGTAGTGCTCCTAACCTGGTACCGGCCACCTAAACAGGGCTGGCAGAGCACCGGGGAAACAGACAGTGTAGTTACAATTTCACAGAACTCACAGAAGAGAGCCACTCCCTCCTCTTAGGCTGGACACCTAGGTGGACTTCCTGGAAGAAGGCAAAAGGCAAGGTCATAAGCAGTCGTAGGGGTGTTGCCACGACCCTGTAGGTTGAAGTGCTCTTCCAAAAGAGCGTGCAAGATCAGCTTCATAGTCGTGTACACGCTGCTAAGAACTGAAAGATGGTGACAGCATGGCAGTAAACTGATTTAAGTACAGTGTTTGTGACCACCCAGGTGGCACACCTGGGACAGGTTAGTGTCCAACCACACCCTGCTTTGTAGTCAGACATGTCTTTTCTTTCTTTCCTTCTTATTTATTTATTTTCTTTGTGTGTGTTTTTAATATTCATTTATTCCATTTTGGTGCCCTTGTTTTATTGTTGCAGTTATTATTGTTGTTCTTATTGATGTTGTTGTTAGATAGGACAGAGAGAAATGGAGAGAGGAGAGGAAGACAGGGAGAGGGAGAGAAAGATAGACACCTGCAGACCTGCTTCACCGCTTTTGAAGTGAGTCCCCTGCAGGCGGGGAGCTGGGGACTCGAACCGGGATCCTTACACCGGTCCTTTGCGCCACTTGCGCTTAACCTGCTGCACTAACCGACTGACTCCCTTTTCTTTTTTCTTTTCTTTTCTTTATTTTATTTTATTTTTTTACCAGAGCACTGCTCAGCTCTGGTTTATGGTGGTATGGAGGACTAAACCTGGGATTTCCCAGTCTCAGCCATGAGAATCTGTCACATAAGCTTTATGCCATCTCCCTCCTCCTCCTCTTCCTCCTTCTCCTCCTCTTCCTTCTCCTCCTCTTCCTCCTTCCCCTCCTCTTCCTCCTCCTTCTCCTCTTTCTCCTCCTCTTCCTCCTTCTCCTTTTCTTTTGTAGTTTTTGTCACTGGGACTTCAGGCTAATTCTTCTTCTTCTTCTCCCCCCCCCACCAGAGCTCTTGTCAGTTATGGCTTATGGTGGGATTGAACCTGGGACTTCAGAGCCTCAGGCTTGAGTCTCTTGGTATAACCATTATGCTCTCTACCCCTACTCTTCAGGCTAACTTTTTCAGAGATAAACAAAGAAAAAGGCACTACAGCACTGGAACCTCCTTCAGTGCAGTAGGGCTGGGCTGGAACCTGGGTGGTGTGCAAGATAAAGCCTAGAGCACTATACGAGCCCCCCCCCCCATTAAAAATAATTTTTTAAAAAAGAGCACTATCCAAGTGAGGCATTTTAGTGCTCCCTGTGTATTTCTTTTCTTTTTTTAAAAAGAGTTTATTTGCTGATTTAAAACTTTTAAAAATTTTATTTATTTATTCATGAGAATGATAGGAGGAGAGAGAGAAAGAACCAGACATCACTCTGGTACATGTGCTGCCAGGGATTGAACTTGGGATATCATGGTTGAGAATCCAGTGCTTTATCCACTGCACTACCTCTGGACCACTATTTATTGATTTTTAAGGAGATGATGATAGATAGATAGATAGATAGATAGATAGATAGACAGACAGATAGATAGATAGAGATAGCCAGAGCTATCTTTGTTATACGGTGTGAGAATTGAACTCAGGACTTCATGCTTGCAAGTTCTATATATTTTTTTTAATATTTATTTATTTATTCCCTTTTGTTGTCCTTGTTGGCTTATTGTTGGAGTCATTTTTGTCGTTGTTGTTGGATAGGACAGAGAGAAATGGAGAGAGAAGGGAAGACAGAGAGGGGGAGAGAAAGATAGACACTTGCAGACCTGCTTCACCACTTGTGAAGCAACTCCCCTGCAGGTATGGAGGCTTGAACCGGGATCCTTACACCAGTCCTTGGGCTTTACGCCACATGTGCTTAACCCACTGTGCTACTGCCTGACTCCCTGCAAGTTCTATATTCTATTGCTTGAGCCATCTTCCCAACCACTTCATTCATTCACTCATTCATTCATAGAAGAGTCCTTCCTCCTCCTCCCCTTCTTCCTTTTTCTTTTTTTGTAGTTGTTGTCACTCGGACTTCAGGCTAATTCTGTCACTATTCACCCATCTGCGGAGTTCCCAGGTGTTGCCCATGATGCTCTTTTTTTTTTTAATTTTATTTTTATTTATTTAATTTATTTATTCCCTTTTGTTGCCTTGTTGTTTTATTGTTGTAGTTGTTGTTGGATAGGACAGAGAGAAATGGAGAGAGGAGGGGAAGACAGAGAGGAGGAGAGAAAGATAGACACCTGCAGACCTGCTTCACCGCCTGTGAAGCGACTCCCCTGCAGGTGGGGAGCCGGGGTTCGAACCGGGATTCTTAAGCCGGTCCTTGTGCTTTGCGCCACCTGCACTTAACCCACTGCGCTACAGCCCGACTCCCTCCCATGATGCTCTTGCATGACGTGATACCAGAGCTTGAGTCCAGGACTTGGAGCATCATATGGCATGTGGTCTACCAGGTGAGCTATCTCCTGGCCTGACAGCCATGTCTTTTTAACTTCAGGACAAGAAGACTCCTACATGCCAGGCCCTTTCCTCACACAACTGGGGACCTAGGCATTCCAGGAAGCAGTAGGGAGCAGCTGTGTGGACTTAATTCCCCTGCAGGCTTGGGGCCCCAGGACACAGACATGTCTTATCATTTGCTGACCCATTCAGCTCAGCTGCTATTCTGGAAGGCATCAGACTAGGCGGCTTAAACAGCAAACATTTATTTATTTTCTTTTATTATCTTTATTTATAGGATAGAGACAGCCAGAAGTTGAGAGGGAAAGGGGTGACAAAGGGAGAGAGACAGGCATCTGCGACACTGCTTCACCACTCATGAAGCTTTCCCCCTGCAGGTGGGTACCGGTGGATTGAACCCGGGTCCTTGCGCACTATAACACATGCACTCAGCCAGGTGCGCCACCACTCAGCCCCAACACTTATTCCTAACAGCTGGGAGAAGCTGGGAGTCCAAGATCAAGTTAACGACCCCACCAGGTTCTGGGTTAGGGGAAGGCCCTCTTCCTGGTTATGTCCTTACATGGCCTTCTGGTGGGTGTGTGCAGAGACAGGGAGCAAATCCTACACTTTGAAGAACACTGATCCCACCACTGGGTTCCACCTTCATGACCTAATTACCTCCCAAACACACCACCTCCTCATGTCATCCCCAGAAATTGGGGCTTCAACATAGGAATTTGGGGGAGGACACAGACATGCGTTCTACAACACCCTATCGGCTGGGGCAATGTGTTGATGTTGTGAGACTGGTCCTTGTGCACACAAATACATATCCAGTGTCGAGGGAGACACATATTGACATTATGCTTGTCCTTAACTTCACTCCCTGCCATTCTCTGTGTCAAACTTCACATGAGAGAAGTAGACTAATCTGAGTTTTGCACATCTTCGTGATTTGTTTTTTATATTTTTTCAATTTATCTTCTTTTAACTTTTCAAAAATTATCTTTACTTATTGGATAGAGACAGCCAGAAATTGAGAGGGCAAGGGGAGATGGATAGGGAGAGAGAAAGAAAGACACATACAGCAATGCTTCACCACTCTCAAAGATTTCCCCTTGCAGGTGAAGGGTGGGGACTCGAACCTGGGACCTCACGTATTGTAACTCTGTGCATTCAACCAGGTGTGCCACCACCTGGACCCTCAGGTTTGCGCAGCTAAGAAACTGCCATTGAAATGTGAGTCACAGGAAACCGTCTGCACGCACTTGTATATATGCATCCAGTGATTCTTCTAGAAACACTTAAGGAGTACCTGCTGTAAGTCAGATCCCACACTGAGCTCCTCGGTTACAGTCGCCTGTAAGCATTCCCTTATCCTGAGAAAGAGAGTGGATCTTTTGTAGACGGCCACCATAGATACAAGTCAGCTGCTGAGTGAATGAAAATGAAGACACATCAACACACACCAGCATTGTTGTGTCTGGGGAATTAGTAACAGTAACTCCTTACTCTGTGCTATTTATTTATTTATTTATTTATTTATTATATTTACGTGTGCATTCCCTTTTGTTGCTCTTCTTGTTTTATTGTTGTAGCTATTATTGTTGTTGTCGAGAGAAATGGAGAGAGGAGAGAAAGACAGAGAGGGGGAGAGAAAGATAGATACCTGCAGACCGGCTTCACCGCTTGTAAAGTGACGTCCCTGCAGGTGGGGAGCTGGGGGCTCGAACCAGGATCCTTAGGCCAGTCCTTGCACTTTGCGCCACTTGCACTTAACCCACTGTGCTACCACTCGACTCCCCTTTATGAATTTTTTAAATAGTTCACTGAGGATTTGTTGTTGTTAATTTTTGTTATCATGTTTATTTATTGGATAGAGAAAGCCAGAAATCGAGAGGGGAAGGAGTGATATATATATATATATACGGAGAGAGAGAGGGAGAGAGGGAGGGAGAGAGGGGGAGGAGAGAGAGAGACAGAGAGACACCTGCAGCCTGCTTCATCACTCACAAAGCTTTCCCTCTGCAGGTGGGGACCGGGGGCTTGAACCTGGGTTCTTGTGCATTATAACATGT
Organism: Erinaceus europaeus; assembly: GCF_950295315.1. Taxonomy (NCBI): domain Eukaryota; kingdom Metazoa; phylum Chordata; class Mammalia; order Eulipotyphla; family Erinaceidae; genus Erinaceus; species Erinaceus europaeus. Next base: position 12,801,432 of record NC_080169.1, read on the forward strand.
GTGCTCAACCAGGTGTGCCGCCACCCAGCCCCTACTTTGTGCTCTTTACACATCAAGTTTTTTTGTTTGTTTAATATGGTGACCAGGCCTTGAACATGACTGATACCAATGTTCCCAAACATTTTCATTTTTTTTTTTTAGTTTCAGATAAAAGGAGAGAGGTGAGACTAAGAAAGAGGCAGAGATACCACAGCATGGCCCCACCATCCATGGTGCTTCCCTCACTGGTGTAGTGCTTTAATGAGGCTCAAACCCAGGGCCTCGGGCATGATAAGGTGCTTTCTCCACTCAGTGAATTAGATAAACCATGTATCAAGTCTATTTTAAAAAGCCATTTAATCACCACACTGACCTGTAAGCTAGCTGTCTTTAGGGGGCTTATTTGCAGAACAGGACTCTGAAGACTGAGGTGCAAGGGTCCTGCAGCTGGCAATCAACATGGCTAGTCTCATCCTCTGGCCAAAAACCCAGCAAGGGAGGTAGACAGGCTGTCAGGAACAGCGGTGACGTGCTGAGCTTGTTTTTTTTTTTAATTAGTTAATTTTATTATTTATTATTGGATAGAAACAGAAAGAAATTGTGAGAGGAGGAGATAGGGAGAGAGATAGAGAGACACCTGCACCCCTGCAGGTGGGGACCGGGGGCTTGAAGCTGGGTCCTCCTGCACTGTAATGTGTGCACTTAACCAGGTGTGCCACTGCCTGGCCCCTGATAGTTTCTTGTGCATGTGTAGTTTCACCCTTTCCAGGTTGACTTTCTCTTGTTCTTTTTACTTTAGTCAGAGAGAGAAAGAGAGAAAAAAGAAAGAGGAAGTAGCACCATCGCAAGCAAAGGAGTTTCCCTCATGCCATGAGATTCTCATGTAGTGCCAGGCTTGACCCTGGGCTGCACCCTATCAGGTGAGCTATCCCTTGTCCCTCCCTCAACAGATGGACTTCTTAGCCGTTCTTTGGAGTGTTACTTACACATTGGTAAGCACACCCACTAGGAGTGCAAAGCTGGAGAAACTGTCAGCAACTGAGTAAACCTATGTAATCAGAAACCAGAAACAGAACCTTTCCAGCAGTTCACCTCCCCTTTCTGATGCTGATTCCCCTTCCTGAAAATTAACCACTGTCCTGACTTCTGCCACTTTATAAATATGACATCTTCTATCCTTTTTTGGGGGAGGAGGTTGCTTAAAATTATGCGTGGTCTGTTTTGTGCATAGATGCAGATTCATTAACTTTGTTGTTAATCCAGTCTATAAATACACCACAATGTATGTATCTATCCTATGGTTGATGGACACTGGGGTTGGCTATTACCAGCAGTGTTTCTCTCATTATAAATATGATGATATAAGGTGTGCACGGAAAGGGAGGATTACTAGGTTATAGAATTTGCATACAGTCAAGCACTTTACAACAGATTTCCCAAGTGGCTGCATTCTTTAACATACCAGCCAACAGAGTAGGAGAGAGAGTTCCAGTTGCTCCACTTCCCAGACAACACTTGACATTGTCAGATATTCCATTTTAGCTGCTCTGAAGATTGTGACCTGCACCCTTTCTTCTTAAATCTTTTTTCAATTCATGTGATGGATCTCTGTTTTCAGAGACTCTAAGTGGTGAAGTACTTTGTCTAAAGCCACTTAAACCTTGGCGAGAGGGGCTGACTACACAGCCCACGATATCTTTAACTATTTGTCTAGTTTGTTAAGCTGTTTCTCTGACCTTGCTTCTAAGGAAGTGGGCAGGTTGGTAACTTGGTGTAGGCCTGGCTGACAGGGGACTCCAGTCCAGCGTTCTGCCCAGTGTGTGCGTGTACGTGTGCGTGTGTGTAAGAGGGGTGGTCCAAGGTGAGGTAGAGGGTTTGAGGAGGGGAGGGCTAGGAGTGTTTGCAGCAGCACTGGGAGGCAAGAGCCCACCTTGCCCAGGTACTGCAGGGCAGAAGGTGATGGGAGGAGGGTGTTATGCAGAGAGTCACGGTGATGGGAGGTGACCAGGCTCTCCGCGTTTTAGGGGGAAGGGAGGGAGCCGGTGAAGCGTGCAGGGGCGGGCACTGCAGGGTTCTCCCGACCGCCTCAGGATTTCGACGTCGGGGTCGCGTGGAGGGCGGGGCTCTTCCCCCATCCCCAACAACTCCCCTCCCCCAGGCGAGGGAGGTGGGCCGCGGTGGGGCGGGACCTCTGGGTGAGGGGCGTGTCCACCTGGTAGGCGTGGCCAGTATAGACCAATGGGAGCTCTCTGTCTAGGCACCGCCCCCGCCTCCCGCGGCGAGGCTGCTGCATAGTAATGAGCGCAGGGCCGGCGCTGCGTCAGCGGAAGCGGCGCGCAGCGGCTGTTTCCGACCCGATAAAGCGGCGTTGTCCCCGCGCGCCGACCGCAGCTTCGCAGCGCTCCCTCTGCGCCCGCGTCGCGTACTGACTGACCGCCAGCCCGGCCGGCCGGCCGACTACCAGCCGCCGCCGGGCCGCCCTGCCCCGTCGTCCCCGGAGCGTCCGGGGCTCCGCGCCCCCGCCGCCCGCCAGCCCGCCAGCCCGCCGGCCCGGCCCGGCAGCCCAGCCGCGCCGCAGCCCCCGCGGCCCCGGCCGAGGAGACAGGTGAGCGGCCGTGCTGGCCGGCCCGCTGGCCCCGCACCTGGCGCCCAGCACCTGCCACCGGTGGGCCTGCCCCACCCCCCCCCACGCAGCCTCGGCCTCCAACTCCCCGCCCGGCATCCTGCCCCCCCTATTCGGGGGGGTGACCCTCAGACCCGGCCATCGCCGCCCCCGGGCCGGGGCAGACCCTCATCCTCAGCCCCGTCCTTTTGCCTCCTGGCGCATCCCGGATCCCCTCCCCGGGGCCCGGAGCGTGCACCTTCCCGCTGAGCTGCCTCCCCGCAGCCCCCCGCACCCCGAGTTTCAACCCCCTCCCCTCTGCATCCTCCATCCCCATCACCTTCCAGCCCTTCTCCCCCTGCTCCTTCGTTTGGGTTGCTCCCAGGAACCGAAGACTGGCGCCTCTACTCCTGGTCCTGAACTTGCTCCATCTGCAACCCCCTCCCCCAAATCTTTAACTTCTAAGACTTCTGCCTGGGCCCGGGCTCCTTTCCTGCCCCCCACCCGGTGAACGCTCTCCCACGCGGGGCCCGTGTTCACCCCTCGGTCTCGGGGCTGCCCCTCGCGGCTAAAGCCGTAGCTGTGTCTTTTCTACACTGTCCTGTCCTCCCCTCCAAGACACCTTCATCTCCTCCAGCCCGAGCTTGCCCTGCAGGAGAGGTTCCAGCGCACCTTGTGTATCCCAGTCCCAGTCCAGATCTCTGCCCTGCAAAAGTCCCAGCGCCTTCACGCTGCTTTCCCTGCCCCAAGGCCTGTCCTCCCAGCTCACGCAGCTTAACCCTTTCCTCCCCTAGGGGCATCGCTCTTGATGGGTTCTCAGGGAGCGGTGTTAGGCTAGAGCTTTTGGGGATGGGGTGGTAGCAGCCAGCTGTGTATCATGATTCTAGAAAGTGGTGTGTAGGGGGAGAGGGAAGGGACCCTCGCTCTCTTAGGTTGCATGAGATTTTTCTCTTCTTCTTCAGAGTTGGGCACTCATGAGCCACACTGAGCCAGCCAGCCAGCCCTATCGTGCAGCTCAGCTGACTCCTGCAAAACGGCCCGTAGCTCCTGATTATTGGGGCGTCTCCTGGCCTACGGCCTGGGATGGGAGGAGGGTTTGGAAAGATGAGTGATTGAAGCCATTGTGGTGGGGTCAAATGATTGTCAGCACCGCCACAACTGGGAGGACCCGTTGCTCTTGCCAGCACTTTTCATGCCCTGCAACAGCCTCACCCCTTTCTCTCCTTCTCTGCAGACAGGTAGGGTGTGGGGCACTCTTCATCTCTTCTATTTTGTAGCTGGGAAAAGAAAAAGGGAGGCAGTTTAAAAAAAAAAAGTGGGAGGGTTGATTTACTGATGAAGTGTAAGGAAGCAGTAAATATAGCTAGCCTCCTCTGAGGAGTGTGGAGGGGTTTCCTCACTTGTCTGCTTGACCTGCAAAATGAAAGACGAAGAGGAGCAAGTTTATTTAATGTTTGGGAGATAGTCTAGGAGAACCATGTGAAGATGGGGGGAGGGGAGCTTGTGACTTGGAGCTGTGCAGGCCCCAGACCTGATAAAGAAATGTGCTGCGGTGGGGGTGGGGTGGGACTTTGTGGTCTTAGAATCAAGAATTTTGATCCCGTTCAGGTGAATTGTTTTTATGGGCCACAGCTGTAAAGGAAAGCCTTAGCCTGTTTGCCACACGCATTTGAAATGCATATTAGGTATTTAGCGGTGGGCCTGCAGGGATCTGGTGTACTCCTTGGTAGACTACACACCCATCCACCCACAGTCAGCTCCAGGTGCCCAGTGAAAACTGTGGCTTCACGGAGGTCCTTGCCACAGCTTTGGCCCCTGTTGCCTGGCGAGAGTAGAGCCCGGGTTGGACTGGGCAACCTCAGAAGTGGCTTGCAGCCTTAGCATTGCGGGATGCACTCTGTCCTCCAGCTTTGCTGTCTGAGAGGAGGGGAGGTGGGTTGGGGCGGTGGAGCAGGGAATCAGGGGCAGGCCTCCCTGGGGCTGGATGTTCCGAAGGGGGGGAGGGGGCTGTGGCAAGGGCATTCCCCCCACCTCCCACTCCCCCAGCCCCCCACCCCCGCCCCAATGGAGGAAGGGAGCCTTGAGGTTGCTAGGTTAGAGGGCATTTGGGGGCTTTGCTTTCAGACTGGCCTGTGTGCCGTCAGCCTCAGGCTGGCATGGAGTAAGGGTGGCTGGGGAGACTCGTCGGTGGCAGATAACCCCAAATTGCCAGTGCCCTCCTTGGGAACACCCCGTGACTGTAATTCATGAGGAGGAGTGAGGATGCAGCTCCTGGCTGGCTGCCTCCAGCTCCCCAGATTGTGCCTTTTCTATCACAATACAGTTCCATGGGTGAAGGTGTGCTGGGTGAGAAACACCACGCCCTCCGGCCCTCCGCTCCAAGCCAGGAAACATGAGAGTCCTTTTTCACCTCTCTGAGTGGAAATCTGACCAGAGGGGGAGAGCCCCCAGAGGCACAGCAGTCACAGAGGAGGGGAAGGGGGAAAGACCACTCCATGCAAGGGGCTCCCAGCAGAGGCCTGGCCTGCGGCCCCACCCCCACCCACAGACAAGGTCTCCTTGTTTAGATTAGCTTAATTACCCCCACCAAAATCAATGAACAAGGATCCTTTTAAACATGAAACTTTCTGACTGTGTTTGGGGTGAAACCATCACCCCCCCCCCCCAAGGTATCAAGTGCTAAGTCTTTGTGAAAAAAAAAAGGTACTTTCAGCAAACTGGGAGATTGTAGGTCTTTTTAACATGGGCACAAAGGAAGTTTCCTGCCTGAAATCAGAGAGAAGCCCGTCTTGGTCAAACTCTGCAGGCAGGCGGGCAGGCAGCCTCAGCCATCACCTGCCTCTCTCTCTCTCTCTCTCTCTCTCTCTCTCTCAGGCTGGCTAATGTTGGATCTTTGGAGGGGTGGGGGTGGGGGCTCGTGTTTGTGAACTTGCTTCCTTGGCAAGTGACTTTTAAAGGAGACATTTTAAGAAGACTAAGATGTCCAGAAACTGCTAGGGCCACAGCATAATCCACTTATTGTTTTTCCTATCTTGAAGAGAGTTTTTTCCTTTTAAACTTGCCTTCCCACAGTAGCCCCGGGAACAGCAGTGTGTGCTTGAGCTGATGTACCCATATCCATGATGAGAGTGTGAGTGGCTCTCCTTGCCCAGCTCAGGCTGCTGGTATGGGTTTTTGTTTGTTTTAAAGGAAGCTCCTTTCGTGCTAGGCACACTCCTGGAGTTTTTGAGTGAGGTTATAGGGAATGAAACAAAAACCCAGAGGGAGAATGCAGAGCTCGTTTGACTGATTTGGGACCCTGGGCAAGAAAGGAATTTCTCTTTAGAAAAAAGGGGGTGGGGCTAGCAAGGTGCACCTGGCTGAGTGCACATGCTACAGTGCGCCAGGATACGGGTTCGAGCCCCTGGTCCCTACCTGCAGGGGGAAAACTTCACAAGTGGTGGAACAGTGCTACAGGTGAAACAGTGCTCCTTCTCTCTGTCTCCTCCTCCCTTTCAGTTTCTGGCTGTCTCTATCAAATAAATAAAGATTAAAAAAATGTAATTTAAAAAAAAAAATGAGGGGGTAGGGCTAGCAATTTAGCTCACCTGCTCTGCCATGCATGCAGTCCAGGTTCGAGCCTGACCTCCACTGCATTGCAGGAAGTTAGGGTGATGTGTTTTTCCTCCTACCCCTCTGTCTGAATAAGTTGGCTTGGGGTGGTGAAGCCCCCATGCAACCCACCCTCCAAAAAAAAAAAAAAAAAGCAGCCGGACCGCAGCTTCATTATCAGGTCCATCCTTCTAAGGCCCAGTGAGGACACTACCACAGGCAGTTCACAGCCAGGGTATCAGCTGTGCCAGACAAGGCATTGAGGATGTCAGCTGCCTGGAGGTGGGGACCCCATGCATCTGAAGGACTTCCAGAGCCATTTCAAGTTAGCAAGTCTGGTTACCTGACCCTCCCCCTGCCACTTGGCCTGAAGCCCAGGTGAGAGCAGCATTGTTCAGACCTAGGTCGATGGTGTTTTCTTCCTCCCAAACCTGTTGAAGGATTTTGCTGGCAGAGAGGAAAGCTGCATTCCTGAACCAGCGCCCGCCCAAGAGGTGCTTTATTTTGCTACCTTGAGAAGGACCTTCCCATCCAGGATCTTCTTGCATAGCTGGAGTGGAGTTTGTTTCACTTGGGAAGGTTGAATCTGTCAGGGCCCAGTTTTTCCCACTGGAGGGGAAAGAGAGTATTGAGTGAAAATTAGGTAGCATCCCTTAAATACAGAGGCCAGAGAAGAAAAGTTGAAGCACTAAGCTTCTCTGGCTTAGAGGCCCAGACTTCCATATGCAGGTCTGGTTGCATGTTTTTGTTTTAAATTTATTAATGATTTACAGAATTATGAGACATCAAGAGTATAATTCCACACTGTTCCCACCATCAGAGTTCTGTGTCCCCATTCCTTCCACTGGAAACTACAGTAGTTCTCCCAAAGTCTCAGATACGGGTTGACTATTATTTCTAGAACTATCTATATTTATATATATATTTGCCCTTTTTTTCTGTGATCCTGTCTTCTCTTCCTTTCTAAGTTACACCTGTACTTCTGAATGTCCTTCCTTTTTCCCTCTTCTCTCTCTGGTTCTTGATGGAATTGGAGTTCAGAGCCATGTTTCCCTAATATTTCTCCCCCTCGGGGGGTTATGGACCAAAATTCTTTCGGGGGTGCAGAAGGTTCTAGCTTCTATAATTGTTTCGGCACTGGATGTGTGTGTTGGCAGGTCCATACTGCCAACCCATATCCATCTTTCCCTAGTGGGGTACTGCTCTGGAGAGGTGAGGTTCCAGGACTCATTGGTGAGGTCATGGTTGTACAGTTCTAAGAAGTTTTAGACCTTACGGAGCCAGAAAACAGTACAGAGGAACTGGGCGGTGGCACACCTGGTTGAGCACGCACATGACCAAGGCCAAGGACTCTGTTTGGGGAAGGCCGTCCTCTTCGACCGAGCGCGCAGCTTCGGGAGGGACGCACATGGAGCGGTGAGGGAGGAAGGGGACACCCGCCTAGCCAGCCAGATCAGCCGAATCAACCCTGGCGATCAATGGGGTGACAGATGTCGCAGCCAGATCGCCCTCACATCCGGCCAAGACTCTGGTTCAAGCCCCTGTCCTCACCTGCAAGAGGGAGGCTTCATGAGCATTGAAGCAAGTCATGCAAGTGTCTCTCTTCCCCCTCCCCTATCACTTCTTCCCTCTTTTCTCTCTGCCCTGTCAAATAAATAATAAAGTTAAAAAAGAAAGCAGCATAGAATCTCACTGCCAGCATTTTAGTCATTTGGGAAAAATGTATTTATCCCACAGAGTATAGTTTTGGGTTCAAATGAAAAGAGTGCTTTTCCAGCAGTTAGTTTGAGAAGGGTTTTTGATGCCTCTGCTGTAGATAGGGTTGTCTGTCCTGAGCACAGTGGACACCAGGGCAGGACCATCTGGAAGGAGAGGAGGCAGAACATCATTTTCCATTGAGATGGGGGGGAGCTTGGCAGAGTGTTCACAGTTTGTAAAATAACCTTGAAAAACTATGGATGCATTTTTAGGTTGAGAATCAAATTTACCCTTTTTTCTCTCTTTCTCTTGCTTGCTCTCTTGCCAGGGCTTCGTGCCTGCATGATTTCTTCACTCCTTAGATGACTTACTATTATTCATTCTTCCAGATAGAGGATGAAAGAGAAAGAGAGAGACAGGAGAGATGCCACAGTACCACTCCACCACTGGTGAAGTTTCCTCTTTGCTTGCACCTGGGTCTTCATGTATAGTAAAGTTATCTCTCTCCCTACATGTCTTCATGTATAGTAAAGTTATCTCTCTCCCCTACATGTCTTCATGTATAGTAAAGTTATCTCTCTCCCTACATGTCTTCATGTATAGTAAAGTTATCTCTCTCCCCTACATGTCTTCATGTATAGTAAAGTTATCTCTCTCCCTACATGTCTTCATGTATAGTAAAGTTATCTCTCTCCCTACATGTCTTCATGTATAGTAAAGTTATCTCTCTCCCTACATGTCTTCATGTATAGTAAAGTTATCTCTCTCCCTACATGTCTTCATGTATAGTAAAGTTATCTCTCTCCCTACATGTCTTCATGTATAGTAAAGTTATCTCTCTCCCCTACATGTCTTCATGTATAGTAAAGTTATCTCTCTCCCCTACATGTCTTCATGTATAGTAAAGTTATCTCTCTCCCCTACATGTCTTCATGTATAGTAAAGTTATCTCTCTCCCTACATGTCTTCATGTATAGTAAAGTTATCTCTCTCCCCTACATGTCTTCATGTATAGTAAAGTTATCTCTCTCCCTACATGTCTTCATGTATAGTAAAGTTATCTCTCTCCCCTACATGTCTTCATGTATAGTAAAGTTATCTCTCTCCCTACATGTCTTCATGTATAGTAAAGTTATCTCTCTCCCTACATGTCTTCATGTATAGTAAAGTTATCTCTCTCCCTACATGTCTTCATGTATAGTAAAGTTATCTCTCTCCCCTACATGTCTTCATGTATAGTAAAGTTATCTCTCTCCCCTACATGTCTTCATGTATAGTAAAGTTATCTCTCTCCCCTACATGTCTTCATGTATAGTAAAGTTATCTCTCTCCCTACATGTCTTCATGTATAGTAAAGTTATCTCTCTCCCTACATGTCTTCATGTATAGTAAAGTTATCTCTCTCCCTACATGTCTTCATGTATAGTAATCTCTCTCCCCTACATGTCTTCATGTATAGTAAAGTTATCTCTCTCCCCTACATGTCTTCATGTATAGTAAAGTTATCTCTCTCCCTACATGTCTTCATGTATAGTAATCTCTCTCCCCTACATGTCTTCATGTATAGTAAAGTTATCTCTCTCCCCTACATGTCTTCATGTATAGTAAAGTTATCTCTCTCCCCTACATGTCTTCATGTATAGTAAAGTTATCTCTCTCCCCTACATGTCTTCATGTATAGTAAAGTTATCTCTCTCCCCTACATGTCTTCATGTATAGTAAAGTTATCTCTCTCCCTACATGTCTTCATGTATAGTAAAGTTATCTCTCTCCCTACATGTCTTCATGTATAGTAAAGTTATCTCTCTCCCTACATGTCTTCATGTATAGTAAAGTTATCTCTCTCCCTACATGTCTTCATGTATAGTAATCTCTCTCCCCTACATGTCTTCATGTATAGTAATCTCTCTCCCCTACATGTCTTCATGTATAGTAAAGTTATCTCTCTCCCCTACATGTCTTCATGTATAGTAAAGTTATCTCTCTCCCTACATGTCTTCATGTATAGTAAAGTTATCTCTCTCCCTACATGTCTTCATGTATAGTAAAGTTATCTCTCTCCCTACATGTCTTCATGTATAGTAAAGTTATCTCTCTCCCTACATGTCTTCATGTATAGTAAAGTTATCTCTCTCCCCTACATGTCTTCATGTATAGTAAAGTTATCTCTCTCCCCTACATGTCTTCATGTATAGTAAAGTTATCTCTCTCCCCTACATGTCTTCATGTATAGTAAAGTTATCTCTCTCCCTACATGTCTTCATGTATAGTAAAGTTATCTCTCTCCCCTACATGTCTTCATGTATAGTAAAGTTATCTCTCTCCCTACATGTCTTCATGTATAGTAAAGTTATCTCTCTCCCCTACATGTCTTCATGTATAGTAAAGTTATCTCTCTCCCTACATGTCTTCATGTATAGTAAAGTTATCTCTCTCCCTACATGTCTTCATGTATAGTAAAGTTATCTCTCTCCCTACATGTCTTCATGTATAGTAAAGTTATCTCTCTCCCCTACATGTCTTCATGTATAGTAAAGTTATCTCTCTCCCCTACATGTCTTCATGTATAGTAAAGTTATCTCTCTCCCCTACATGTCTTCATGTATAGTAAAGTTATCTCTCTCCCTACATGTCTTCATGTATAGTAAAGTTATCTCTCTCCCTACATGTCTTCATGTATAGTAAAGTTATCTCTCTCCCTACATGTCTTCATGTATAGTAATCTCTCTCCCCTACATGTCTTCATGTATAGTAAAGTTATCTCTCTCCCCTACATGTCTTCATGTATAGTAAAGTTATCTCTCTCCCCTACATGTCTTCATGTATAGTAAAGTTATCTCTCTCCCCTACATGTCTTCATGTATAGTAAAGTTATCTCTCTCCCCTACATGTCTTCATGTATAGTAAAGTTATCTCTCTCCCCTACATGTCTTCATGTATAGTAAAGTTATCTCTCTCCCCTACATGTCTTCATGTATAGTAAAGTTATCTCTCTCCCCTACATGTCTTCATGTATAGTAAAGTTATCTCTCTCCCTACATGTCTTCATGTATAGTAAAGTTATCTCTCTCCCTACATGTCTTCATGTATAGTAAAGTTATCTCTCTCCCCTACATGTCTTCATGTAAAGTTATCTCTCTCCCTACATGTCTTCATGTATAGTAATCTCTCTCCCCTACATGTCTTCATGTATAGTAAAGTTATCTCTCTCCCCTACATGTCTTCATGTATAGTAAAGTTATCTCTCTCCCTACATGTCTTCATGTATAGTAATCTCTCTCCCCTACATGTCTTCATGTATAGTAAAGTTATCTCTCTCCCCTACATGTCTTCATGTATAGTAAAGTTATCTCTCTCCCCTACATGTCTTCATGTATAGTAAAGTTATCTCTCTCCCCTACATGTCTTCATGTATAGTAAAGTTATCTCTCTCCCTACATGTCTTCATGTATAGTAAAGTTATCTCTCTCCCCTACATGTCTTCATGTATAGTAAAGTTATCTCTCTCCCTACATGTCTTCATGTATAGTAAAGTTATCTCTCTCCCCTACATGTCTTCATGTATAGTAAAGTTATCTCTCTCCCCTACATGTCTTCATGTATAGTAAAGTTATCTCTCTCCCTACATGTCTTCATGTATAGTAAAGTTATCTCTCTCCCCTACATGTCTTCATGTATAGTAAAGTTATCTCTCTCCCTACATGTCTTCATGTATAGTAATCTCTCTCCCCTACATGTCTTCATGTATAGTAAAGTTATCTCTCTCCCCTACATGTCTTCATGTATAGTAAAGTTATCTCTCTCCCTACATGTCTTCATGTATAGTAATCTCTCTCCCCTACATGTCTTCATGTATAGTAAAGTTATCTCTCTCCCCTACATGTCTTCATGTATAATAAAGTTATCTCTCTCCCCTACATGTCTTCATGTATAGTAAAGTTATCTCTCTCCCCTACATGTCTTCATGTATAGTAAAGTTATCTCTCTCCCTACATGTCTTCATGTATAGTAAAGTTATCTCTCTCCCTACATGTCTTCATGTATAGTAAAGTTATCTCTCTCCCTACATGTCTTCATGTATAGTAAAGTTATCTCTCTCCCCTACATGTCTTCATGTATAGTAAAGTTATCTCTCTCCCTACATGTCTTCATGTATAGTAAAGTTATCTCTCTCCCCTACATGTCTTCATGTATAGTAAAGTTATCTCTCTCCCTACATGTCTTCATGTATAGTAAAGTTATCTCTCTCCCTACATGTCTTCATGTATAGTAAAGTTATCTCTCTCCCCTACATGTCTTCATGTATAGTAAAGTTATCTCTCTCCCTACATGTCTTCATGTATAGTAAAGTTATCTCTCTCCCTACATGTCTTCATGTATAGTAAAGTTATCTCTCTCCCTACATGTCTTCATGTATAGTAAAGTTATCTCTCTCCCCTACATGTCTTCATGTATAGTAAAGTTATCTCTCTCCCCTACATGTCTTCATGTATAGTAAAGTTATCTCTCTGCTGGTTGAACTCTCTCCCCTACATGTCTTCATGCTCATTTTAAATAGTTGTAAAAGATGTGATTTCTAGTACACTGTATGTACAGACAGTTAAAATAACCTTTTTACACTGTCATAAAAGTGACCGACGTTGACTGGGAGATAGCTCACACAGTCGAGCACACACCTTACTCTGCAGAAGACCTAGGTGGAGCCCCAGCACCACATGGGAGCATCATGGGTAGGACAGGGGAACTCCATGGATGGTGGAATAGTGATATGAAGTCCCTCCTCTTTCCCTGACCCTTACTCTCTGAAAGCTAAAAGAATGAAGAAATTGGAATCAACAGTACTATGCATGCTTGCAACACTGGGTTTATTTTTGGCAACTCCCCCACCAACACACACACACACATTAAATACTCTTTAACTATTTGATGCGCACCCTCACCCTTACAACAACTGTACAGGGACAGAATTTTCTTAAATCCTTTCTGTCCCGAACTCACTCATCTGTTTGCTCCCTGTTCCCTCATGGGATTTCATTCTAGTGCCTTGTGCTTTTTATACACGAAAGTCTTTTACTGATTACTTATCACACTTTTCTGCAATAAAATGTGTGTGTGTGTGTTTATATACTTCACTTTAAAACATTGCTGTGTTCAGAAGACTATATTAAGTTCATCTAGAAGAATTTTTTGCTTTAATTATCATCTGCACAAAATCCATCAGAGGGGATCACTGACCCCAGTCATTCATTGTCAAATATACACAATCAAAATGCAGTGGCTGTGACATGGCGTCTTGGAGCTGGGGCGGGGGTCCATTCAGATTGCGGAAGCTGAGGGAGTCACTGGCCAGCCCTTGGGGTCGAACATGTCTTACTGCTGCTGGAGCACTCCTTCCTTCTGTTGGGGAGGAAGGAGACTGTGGAGCCTGCTGGGACTGGGACAGGGACTGCCTTTGCTAGCCACCTCTCTGCAGGGTTTTGTCACCCACACCTGAGGACTCCCAGGGCAGTTGCTCATTTGCTCAGAGGTTCTGAAGCACTTCTTCGTTGTTGCGGATGGACAGACAGCATTTGCCACCTCTGAGACTTAAGTACAACAGATGGAATTTGTTTTTTAGACTTGGCCAGGCTAAAGGGGGAAAGATGAATGATGCACCGTAGAGGTGTGTGGCCATGCATTTGTATTTGGTTGGGTTAAAATTCAAGCTGAAGGAATTGTATGTGCCTTGGGTTAAATTTTAATTTGCCAGAAAAGATGTGTTAGAAGCAGAGGCCTTGGATTCCATAGAGGTCTCGCCCTCTAGGAATCGAGCCAGCCTGCTCTGCAAGGATGGGCCAGTCTGGGACCAGGAAGGCGCTGTCTGCTCTCTGACTCTCTCCAGGGGCACATGGATGGGGGCTGGAGGGGTGGCTGAGAGGTTTCTGTGGCTGTAGTGGCTGTCAGACTAACTCTCTCACGTGTGTTTCAAAGTCCCAGGATGATTCTTGCAGGTAAGCTGGAGATGCTCCTGAGCTGGTTTTCAATATAACGTTTATTCCATGTAATATGTCCAGTATAAAAGCCATTTGAAATCTGATACAAGTTTAGCAATTAAGCTCATTACCATCCCCACCCCCACCCCCACCCCCCCAATCAGAAGCCCTACAGCTTTTTTTTTTTTTTTTTTTGTCCCAGCATTTGGGGAAGAATCTTAAGTTAACCCAGGGGCTGTGGGTTTCAGCCAGTTTTAGGAGACAGCAAGCTGCTCAGTTGGCTCTGGCTTTTGGCACTGGGTGCCCACTGAGATCATTACCTGTCTGCTGTCTTTCATTCATTACAAGTCTTCTTAAGGGGCCAGATGTTGGCACATCCAGTTGAGTGCTCATGTTACTATGCACAAGGACCTGGGTTCAAGCCCCTAGTCCCCCCCCTACCTGCTAGGGGGAAGCTTCAAAAGTGGTGGAGCAGTGTTGCAGGTATCTTGTGTCTCTCCCTCTCTATCCCTCCATTTCCCTCAGGAGTGGTGGATTCATCATTGTGCAGGCACTGAGTCCCAGCAGTAATCCTGGTGGCAGTGAAGAGTGTGTCCCCCAGTGTGTGGACTTGTGAGGACATCTGGAGGGAGAGTGCTCCTAGGCGGTTGGGACCTTTGTTCTTGGAGAGAGAGGAATGAGCTTTAAGACTGTGTTATTAGAGTCCAGGCAGCACAGCTCTTCCCCCGCCCTGCAGAGCCTACAATAGCCCCTGAAATCGGGCCTCCATTCGCTTCCTTAGGCATTGTTTCTGGACGTTTGGGACTTTGGTCCTGAAATCTAGGCTTTTGGGAAACAGACACACTTGAGTTACCCTGCAAAGTGGGGTTCGGTGATTCTTGACATTCCAGCTCTCAGGGCCAGGCAGGGATGTACCTGCTTGAGCACACATGTTGCCATGCACAAGGACCCAGGTTCAAACCTCTGCTCCCCACCTGCAGGGGATAAGCTTCACAGGTGGTAAAGGAAGTCTGTAGGTGTCCCTCTCTCCTTCTCACCTCACCCCCCCACACACACACACCCTAGTTTCTCTCTGTCCTGTCAAAATAGGAAGGAAACAAATGGCTGCTGGGAGTGCTAGATTTGAAGTCCTGGCACTGAGCCCCAGTGATAACCCAGATGACAGAAAAAGTTGGATCCCTCACCTGAAGCTTCATTCCAGCTTGCAGATCTACCCGCTTCCCCACCTCCACCTGTGGCACAGAGTCTGGAAATTAGCATAACTGTACCCCCATCCTTCTCTAAGACCTGCGTTAGAACTGGAATAGGAAGCCCCCTCCCCGCCTTCCCCGGCCATGCACACCACCATCCTCTGCTAGATGCAGCCCGGCCTTCTGAGGCTGCAGCACCCCATGAAAGCTGTCTGCCTGATAGATTGCTGCTTGGGCTTAGTGTGCCCAGTGGGGCCAGGAGGCTGGAGGAGAGGAGAGCAGGACAGTTTAGAATGCTTTAAGCTCATCCCTGAATTATTCAGATGTCTAAAGTGTTTCTAATTCTTAAGAGGCAGGGAGGGGCCCTTTACTGGCCTGACTGGGCCCGAGACCTGGCTCCAAAACCACCCACTACCCAGAGCTTCAGCTTCTGTGCTGTCAGCTGGGGAATGTGACAAAAGGTTTGTCCCAGGCACCTAGCAGGCTAGGAGATGTCACAGGCAAAGGACTGGCTTCTGTGCCCACACTCAGCCTCATTTCTGCTGAGGTCTTGTTCTCTGCATTTAACAGGCAGAATAAGGAGACTCACAGAGGCTTAGTAGTTTGTCCAAAGCCACACAGTGAATGGCTGGCTATGCCCAGGTATGTATTCCAGTGGTCTGGCCCTGCACCGCCCCCCCAATGCCTATAGAGAAGGGCATTCTTAGGGTTCCATCATGAGGCACCCTGTCCCTGCCTTCCAGTCCTGGCAGGAGTTGCTGGAAGTGGCTGTGCAGCTGGGGGTGGGGAGCAGCTCTCATCCCAGCAGGCAGCAGCCTGTCTTGAGTCCTCCTATCGTAGGGGATCATCTCTGTGTCCTGCAGATGTTTCAGGAGAGTTTTGTTGCTCCTGTTCATTCCTGGGAGATGTTTTTATGTTGCCACCTAGTTCTCTGGTACCCACTTCTTTCCTCCTTTCTTTTTTTCTCTTTCTTTCTTTCTTTCTTTCTTTCATCCAGGGTTATCTTTGGGGCTCAGTCCCTGCACTACAAATCTACTGCTCCTGGGGGCCTTTTTCCTCATTTTATTAGCTAGGACAGAGAGAAACTGAGAGGGGAAATAGGGAGAGAGTGACACCTGCAGATCTGCTTCACCGCATGTGAAGCGTCCCCCCTGCAGGTAGGGAGCCGAGGGCTCAAGCCCAGATCCTTGTGCATAGTACTACGTGCATTTAACTGGGTGCGCCACCACCTGGCTCCTGTGTGTTTTTTAAAGATTTATTTATACATATGAGAGTTTCACGTGAGACAGAGAGAAGCCACTCTAGTATATGCTGTGTTGCTGATCAAGTGGGCAGCTTCAGGCACACAGATCCAGGTCTCTGCCAAAGATACCCCACCACTCCACCATCCATGGGTCTCCCCAAGTGCCACCCACGTGGTGCCAGGGCCCAAACTCGGCCTCATACATGAGAAGGTAGGCACCGTACTGGGTGAGCTAGTTCCTGACCCTTGGTGCCACTTGGCATCTTGCTGTTGAGAGGTTGAGACCGGACTAGGAAAGGGTCAGGTCTTGGCTACATTTTATTCTGATGACACTCAGATGGGGCAGCCGCTCTGCCAGATGTGCGGCCTGTGCAGGAAAACCAGCCTCCCCCTCCCCCTCAGTACGCCTGTGCAGGAAAACCAGCCTCCCCCTCCCCCTCAGTACACACAATGGTCTTGGCTAGTTTTTGCTAGAGTAAGTGGGAGCTCATAGCAAGGACACCAAGTGTGTGTGTGTGTGTGTGTGTGTGTGTGTGTGTGTGTTGGTAGGGGTGGGTGGGGTAGGGGGATCATGGGGTCATCAGAGGCAGGAAGCAGAGGATTCTTTAAAAACTCTTATGGGGGGGCAGTAGCACAGCAAATTAAGTGCATGTGGCACAGAGCTCTAGGACTGGAATAAGGATCCCGGTTCGAGCCCCCAGCTTCCCACCTGCAGGGGGGTCGCTTCACAGGCAGTGAAGCAGGTCTGCAGGTGTCTGTTTTCCCCTCTCTGTGTCTTCCCCTCCTCTCTCAATTTCTCTCTGTCCTGTCCAGCAACAACAACAATAATAACAAGGCCAACAAGATGGGAAAAAATGGCCTCCAGGAGCAGTGGATTCATAGTGCAGGCTCCGGGCCCCAGTGATAACCCTGGAGGCAAAAAGAAAAGCCTCTTATGGCATCCAAAAGACACCTCACCTGGTAGGTCTTTACTGTACTCAGAGCTCTGGGTTTCAGCCCTGGCACTAGATGGGAGCATTATGACTTCAGAGGAAACTCGGAAGTAGAGCATTGCCATGGTATCTCTTTCTTCCCTCTCTTGTGGTCTCTAGATCTGAAATAAAAATAATTTTTTTTTAAAAGGGAGGGGGCTCATGGCTGGGAGCTAGCTCACCTGGTAGAGCACACACCTTGCTGTGGAGAGCACCAGGGGAAGCCCAATGGATGGCGGGGCTGTGCTGGGGTAGATCTCTTCCTTCTGTCTCTTTCTCTCTATCTCATGCTTTGTATCTGAGGTGAAAGCATCAGGTGTCACGCTGTACCTCCAAAAGTAGGACCAACTTCTTATTTGGGATGTTTGTAAACATATGAAGAAGAAAAAATGCACAGTCCCATCACCCCATCTTTTCCTTGCCAGAACTCCACTTAGTTATTGACATTTGCTCTTGTTTGAAGTGGACTTTCAGGGACAAGTAGGAATCAACAGGGGAGTGAGCCCAGAGGCACTTCCCAGAAGCATGGGAGTAAATACATGGGAAGTTGGGGGTCTGGTAGTCAAGTGGGTGGGAGACATGGCAGGGCTGCTTCTCTGGGGCAGGTGTGGCTTTGCCTACTTCACTTGTGTGAAAAGCTGGGGGGAAGGCACCCTCACCAAACTGGAGGAAAATTCAGGGCTGTGGTGTCTTTCCCTGTCTCCTCTCTGTCTCTGCAAAAGTCAGTCCAAAGCTGTAAAGCCTTTTTTTTTAAAGATGGTAATTATTTTTTTAAAAAATCTATTCCTGTTTATGCAATTTGTGATGGTCATTTTTCTGTTCAGTACGATTTATTTCTGTGTTTAGATTTATTTCTAAAGACAGTATTTATTTATTTCAGATTTATTTCTGAAGACAGTAGCTTATTGTAAGATGTTTAGCATGAATCAAATATATATAGATGTTGGAGCTGTGTTTTCCACAAGTGAGTGGTGTCAGGATGACTGGGCGGTCTAAACCTGCATTCACGTTGCAGTCTCCACAAGTGAAGGGATGGCAGTGGGACTCACAGCTAATTCCGGCCAGGGTGACAATTGGTAAAAGTTCTCTCTATGGTCAGGGATCCAGGCAGAGGGAGCATCAGCAGGCCAGGTCCTCTGGGGCTCTGTTCCCATTGCCTGTCTGTGCTTGCCCAATTCCTGACAGTTTAAACAATTTATGGTACAACAAGGCTGCTTGCTGATAAGGGCACTTGGATAGTGTCAGTTTGCGGTGTGAAGCTCAGATACGTCCCTTTAGATCCACAGGTCTGGGAGAGGTCTGGACACCCAGGGAGTGAAGGTGTGACTTCTGCCTGGTTATGATAGGGCCTTGGAAGACAGTTTGTGTTTCTTTTTTTAATTGTTTTTTTTATTATTGGATAGAGACAGAAATTGAGAGGAGGTGGAGGTGGTAAAGAGGGGAAGAGACAGAGATACCTGCAGCCCTGCTTCACCACTCTTGAAGCTTCCCCCTGCAGGTAGGGACCAGGGACTTGAACCTGGGTCCTTGCATACTGTAATGTGAGTGCTTATCAGGTACGTCCCCCCCCCCCCCCCCCCCGTGCATGCATGTTCGTGTGTTAATAAGCAGAGACCTCAGCTTGTTGCCCCCAATAGCAGGGCCAAGCTTGATGGTCCTATCAAGCCCAGAGGAGGCAAGGACTTTCTGCTAGAGCTGAGGAGATTGGCCACACCAGAGTGGACCCCAGATGTGCTTCTGGCTGCTGTGGAGGCCATGAACTTCTGAGCCTTTGACATGGGAGAAGTCCACACTCAGTGTTCAGACTGAGTCTTATGTGGGCATATCTGTAACTGAGCACAGGAGCTACTTTCAAAGGTGGACACATCAAAGGCCAGGCTTTGCTTGGCGATGAGGGAGCAACTGTTTTCCCATTGCACCCACTCACCAGTCCTGGAAGAAGCTCCCAGAGCCAGCCTACTAGCCCGCCCTTGCCGTCAGTCACTGCAGACTTTTCCTGACCAGTGTTTGATCAATTTTCATCCAGTGCCACCAAGTGCATTTCCAGGCCCCAGAGTCCCTTGCCCTGAACACACACCGGTGTCAGTCTCCTCCCTTCCTGCTGTCTTAGTGGCAGGAAGTCTCTCAGGGCAGCTCAAGGCTTGTTTGACTGAAACCTGTTGACTTCCTACCTTTCTGGACCCCCAGGAGTCACCAAGAGAAGGTGGTAACCCATCCAGACCTGTATCTTTGATGCCACTGTACCATGCCAGGTGGAAGGGAAGCTAGCTAGCTCTCAGACCGGTCATTTGCCCACACAGTTCTGATCATCTCAACTTCGAGCAGTGCTGTGACGAGCGATTAGCACATAGAAACCAGGTGTCCACATCTTCGTCAGTGGAATCTGGACAAGGCCGTAACTAAACTGGAAGTTGCCTTGCCCTGGGCTGTGTTCACCAGCTAACTGCTGGCAGATGAGCAGCCGAAGCTGGGGCAGAGCTGGACCTACTGCTGTTACCTCCCCCCTGGGTACTTTCTGACCTGGAACCTGCTGCCTCACCTCTGGGAGCTTCCACCTGGAAACAGACATGGTGGTGACAGCTGTGAGTCGGCACTGTGAGGGCCCAGGGAGCTGGGAGGTGTTGAGTCCCCCATCCCCTGCCTTGCGGTTCTCACTTTTGCCCTGCCCTGTGGCCCTGCACCCACCAGAGGCTCCTCTTCCAGAAACTGTGTTGGTGTTTATCTCTTATCTCCACCCCAACACCCCCACTCCACCCCCCATGCTAGTGTGGGAGCTGTGGACTTGGCGGTTCCTCCTGAAGGCTGGAAAGTATCATTGTGGAGCCCCGCAGACCTGACCTGCTGTCGTTTATGCCCTGGGGCCACTGGGGCTTGTCTGAAGCTTAAGCAAGGGAGACTTTGCGGGGGCTGCCTCTCAGGAAGCTCTTGGCAAAGGGTGGTTTCATAGGGCCCTGCAGATTCCTGGGTGCCCCCAGAGCCTTTGCAGCAGGGTAAGCCAGGCTCTTGAGTAGCCCTGCACCCCACGATGATGGACCTGCTGCTTTTTTTTAAGTATTTATTTATTTTCTTTTGTTGCCCTTGTTTTATTGTTATAGTTATTGATGTCATTGTTGTTGGACAGGACAGAGAGAAATGGAGAGAGGAGGGGAAGGCAGAGGGGGAGAGAAAGATAGACACCTGCAGACCTGCTTCACCGCCTGTGAAGCGACTCCCCTGAGGGTGGGGAGCCAGGGGCTCAAACCAGGATCCTTATGCCCATCCTTGCGCTCTGCTCCACCTGCGCCCAACCCGCTGCACTACCGCCCGACTCCCGATGGACCCGCTTCTAAGCTAGATCCTCCACAGCTGACCTTTGAGTGTGTGGTATGGGGTGTCTCATCTTCCCAGTCGGACAGAGCTTACTATACCTACTCACAGTCTGTAAACACACCCCCCCCACTGACTCCACTGGGCTTCCAGTCCTGCCTGTCCAAGCTTGCTCCCACCCTCTGCAGCACCCTGGCAGCTGGGTATCCTTGTGTGGTGCCATGGCTGGTGCCACCTCTCATTGCCTGCTCTGCCCTCACCTCTGCCCTTGTGCTTGCCTGTGGTCACTCAGTGAGCATCAGTGAACTCCTGCTGTGTACCACACACTACATTGGCTCCCAGCTGACGGGGCCCCACACCCAACTACCTTGCAACCTTGGTCAGTTACCCTCAGTCGGTTAGTTTTTAGATGAAGACAGAGAGGCAGAGAAGGAAAAGAGACAGAGAGAAAGAAAGACACCACAGTAGAGAGAAGGGGACACACACACACACACACACACACACACACACACACACACACACACACACACACACATACACTACTGAGGCTTTTTTGCTGGGGCTCCTTGTCTGCACATTTTCACTGCTCCCCACCCCCAACAGACTGGTTTTGAACAGAGGGTGAGAGAGGAAATAGAAACATCACAGCACTGCTCCAGCTCTCATGTAACTTCCCCTTTGCATGTTGTTCTCACCTGGTGGCAGGGGGCTCGGACTCAGATCCTCGAACATGATAAAATGTGTCCTCTACTGGCTGAGCCATCTCCTGACCTTCCCTTTTAGTTTCTGAGGGTGAAGTATATCTCTGGGTCCCTGGCAGGGTCCTGCAAAGAGTACAACCTAGCCTCTTTTATTCCTTTTGCTATGAACCAGTCTTACGCCACAAGCCAATATTTCCCAGGCCCCCCCCCCCCCCCCGTAGATTTCCATGCCAGGAAGAACTTGTCTAGATCTATTTCTTTTTTATTTCTTTCTCTCTTTCTTTCTTTCTTTCTTTCTTCCTTCCTTCCTTCCTTCCTTCCTTCCTTCCTTCCTTTCTTTCTTTCTCTCCTTTCTTTCTTCCCTTTATTTCCTTCTTTCCTTCTCTTTTTGGTGCAAAAAAATTTCACGCCTGTAGTATTCATTTCCAAACATAGCCACCTGCCAACCAGTAAGCCCATGGGGTAAGGAGCCCAGCTGCAGCACACCTTCGGGGTCTCCTCACATGGCTCTCGGTGTCACATAGTCAGTCCCCTTTTCCCCGTGACTCAGGCAGTGATGGAGGCAGGCTGCCATCTCTGCAGTGGCCCGCTCATTCACACTAGGCCCATAGACCTAGTTCCGTTTTCTTGGTGCTGTCCCCGAGTGACTGCATGTCTGTGGGTGTGTGGCATTGTTTCTGATGATTCATATGTTGTCGTCGTCCCCGTCCCCCCCCCCCAAGCACACACCCAGGCCCCCAGGCCTCTCATTGGAGCTGTGTGGAGTCTGCTTACTGTGCCTGCTGTCCTGCAGCTGGGGATCAGTTTCAAGGCTGGTGGTCTCAGGTCTTTATTTGATAACAGATGAAAAACTCCTTCAGCCTGATCCTTCTTTATTGCATGGAGGTCGTGGTTTTGATGTTCACAGCTTAGGGCCCTGTGGTGTCCCTTAGGGAGAATGGTAACCATATCTGCTGTTGCCTACTATTGCCACAAAGCAGATGGCTCCCCCTGTGAGTGGAGAGTTAGGGACCACATGAAGGGGTGGGCAGGGTTCCAGAACACCAGCCATTGGGTAACACCCCACCCAGGGCCAGGCTGCACTCTCCCAGTTCCCTGGATCCTCATGGCACAGACACACCAACATCCTGCCTGTCTCCGGGTTGGCTACCTGCGTCTCTAGACCCAGAGCCACCTGTGGGGAGGGGGCGTGGTCTTCCTTGAAGGACTCTGGCCATGGGAGCTTTGCTGTCTTGACCACCCCAAGGCAGAGCCCACATGTGTGTGTGACAGCTGGGTGGCCTGCCATCACTTGGCATGGCTCCCCGTTTGGTGGGAATGGACAGCCCTGGGCTTATGGTGACTTGGGGGGGTGTCTTGAAGGGGTGGCAGAACGGAAGAACTTTGTTGTCTTGTGCAGCAGGAAATTGGGTCAGAGTGGCCTGGGGCATCTGGGACATTACCTTGACTATAGTATGGCCTGTTTGATGCCAGGTGTGTGTGTGCTACTTTCCTTTCTGGAGGTTATGGGGGGGGGGTGCTGCTCCCCTGCCCCATGTCCCCTGGGCAGCCTTGAAATCACTTGAGAGCCAACTAAGCCCTCTAAGCAGCCATGCCACCACCTAGGAGTGCAGGGAGGGACTAGGGGGGAAGGGATCACCTTTATTACCTTCAGAGTCTCCAGGCCTGGTGGGAAAGACTGTCCTGTTTCTGGATCCAGAGGCACGAGGCTGACCCCTGCCCACAGGCAGTGTACAGATCAGATTAAAGTCTGATCTGGAGGGAGGTTTGTGTTTTGGTTATGAAACGTGAAACCCATGTTTTGCTGACCTGTTTTTTCTTGCTCAGTCTTTCCTCAGCTCATCTGTCCTGGGTTACTTTTCAAAATGAATGAGCTAATCCCAGATACAGGAGGTCAAAAACAAGCTCATTATCACACTGGCAAGCCGAGCAAAGAACATTTATCCCCACCTTGGCTCTGCACAGCACTGCCATCCTGCCTCTTTTTAACCGGGGCACCACTCAGCTGTGGCACTTGCGGTGGACATGGAACCCGAGACCACACATGCTCGGCCCGTGTGCTGCTGCCACGTGTCTGCCCAGCTTGGCCTCCTCTCTCTCACCCCAGGGTGACAGCCACTTTACCTGTGGCTGCTCACACTTTCACCCACCCCTTTAGGATCAGCTCTAGAAATTGTGGTTTGAGCTTTCCTTTCTGATGTCACGGAGTGTCTGACGAGCTTGAGAAAACCCTCAGCATCCTAATCTGGGCTGGTTCTTGTACCTTTCCCCTAACTTTTGAGTCTCTCTGTTTTTCTTTGTCTCCTACCCTTACCCCCCCCCCCCCGCCCGGGCATTTTTTTCTTCTTCTTTTTTTTTTTTTCTGTGAACTTTAGTTGCTCAACTACAAAAGGGTGGACTAATTTTCCAAGTTGTGAAAAGATTATGTAATGACTCCATCACAACAGAAATTCCTTAAATCGCATGAGTTGATTGCACAGTGCATTCCCTTCCTTCCCCCCCCCACTCCCCCCCCCCCCCAGTCTCTAACTGTGGTAACACTTAACCTTTTGGAGAGGGGGTCACAGTTGCTTGGGGAATGTGGTAAAATCCACAGACTACTTTCTCACAGACAGGTGTAAATAGACACGACATATAGGGAGTGTCCACAGGTGTCATTCAGAGGCCTTCCTCTCCCTCTTCCCCTCCCCCATCTCTGTACCCCAGCTCAGGATCCCCTTTCCTGATATTGGCAGAGTTGGCTGCCAGACTTGCCTCTGGAACCCCAGAAGCGTTTGCTGGCTTCCAGAGCCGAGGCTGGACTTGAACTGGTGTCCCCCTGAGGAGCCCTGCTGGAGCTAAACCCTGAGAAGAGTTGACAGTTTGTTGAGTTTCCTTGTTGTTGTGACCACGGCGAGCAGTGCCTCCTTGCTGGACTCCCGTGTCTGTCCCTGGCACTAAGGAGTCTGGCAGCTTGCCCAGCAGAATGCCATTCAGAGTGACTGTTGGAATGCTGTCGTGTTGGTGACATTGGGATGCCTCACTTCACTTTGTGGGGAAGTGTAGGATAGTTAAAATTAGCCTTGCAGCCACAGAAAGTCAAGGTTGTCCAAAAGAATTAAGCAAGGCCACTTCCAGATAAGACTTGGTGATGGCTGGGCAGAATCCCAGCCCTGATCCCAGCCAAGTTTGAGGGTGGGGGAGGTGCCCAGTCAGCCTAGAAGCTGCAGCTCCTGGGATTTTTGTGTCCCAAAGGGAGCTACCTGGTTGGATCTCCACATTTGTACCTGGAGCTAGTCCCGTGGGTGTGTGTCCCAGCATAGAGAAGCCCCTGAAGTTCTGTTGTTGACAGGTGATGGGAGATCAGCATCCAAGTTAGCACACCCTGTCTGTACATTATATAATAAAACTTAATATAGTTTATTTAATCACATAGTATGATGCATATAATACAAGTACACACACACCTGAATGTATTATGTAATATTGTAAAGAAAAACCCACTTCCGGGGCTGAGTGGTGGTGTACCCAGTTAAGTGCACATAGTACAAAGCACAGGGATCTGGGTTCAAGCCCTGGCTCCCCATCTGCAGCGGGGGGGATGCTTCATGAGTGGTGAAGCGGATCTGCAGGTATGTATCTTTCCCCGTCTCTATCTCCCCTCCCCTCTGAATTTCTCTCTGTCCTAGCCAATAAAAATGAGGCGTGGGTGGGAGAAGGAAGGCCACCAGAAACAGTGGATTCATAGTGCAGACCCTGAGCTCTAGTGATAACCCTGGAGGGGAGGGGAAAAAAACCCACTTCCTTATTTATTTAAAAATCTTGGTGGAGGGGGATGTGCCTGTCTGTCTTGGTTCCAGTTCCTCCCTATCTTACTGTGATTGAAGAGGTGAGGAGTATCTTGTTTTGTGGGAGGACTGACAGGTGTCCAGGCTCTGAACCTGCTGTGGCAGGTGTCTCCTGGGCCCTCTGTGTTTCTGGTTCCCTTGCAGAAAAGAGGTGGGACTATTTACCCCAAGCCCCACAGAAGCCACTGCCACCAGGGACCTCAGAGGTCTCACTGGCATGTGGCCCCTGAGTCCTTCTTGAGACAGACTGTGTGATCCTTGCCAGTATGACTGTGTTGAGATTGGCAGCTGTCTCCTGGGCCAGCTCTTCCAAGCTGGGGGAAAGCCCAAATGCTACCCTTTCGTTAAGGCACCTCTTGATGTCCAGTACACAGAGAAAATGCATCTGATCTGCACATTGGGTTTTACTCTGATGTCATCCACTAAGACCTGAGGAGAGAGGACTGTTTTGCACCGAGTTTTGCTCAGACCAGGTTTCATCTCTCCCATGAAAAGCAACAAGCACAAGCTTTCTCTTGCTCCATCTTCCCACTTGGCAGCCACTGTTTTCTGTGTCGAGTCTCAGATTTCCCAGTGTGAGTGTCTGGGCATCCCCTCTGCCCTGTCACCTGCCTGACCACTACCCCTCCAGGCTACTGACTCAGCTGCCTGTTCTTGGCTGCATGCCCGCTCACCTGGAAGTCTCACCTGGAAGGGGAGGATTCCCACAGAACATGGGAGAAGAGAGGGGCTTTGTCCACCCCTCTACTTATGCCACCCCCCCAAGTCTAATGGGGGGGTAAATAGTGGATAGCTAGGTGCTGTTCCTGTTCCTCCTGTGTGTCCCGTGGTCCTGGGCAAGTACTGAAGCCTATGTGTCTCAGTTTCCTCATCAGTAAATCCAGCCACCTTGGTGATGCCGAAGCTTGGGGGAGTTAGGCCATCTAAAGCATCTAGAGCAGTCGCTGACTCATAAAAAGCGCTGTAAGGGTTTTACCTCTGATTCTGTACCTACCCACCCAAAGCAGTTGAAGATGGAGTATCTGCAGAGAGGCTTCGCAGTGGCCAGGAGGAAGGGGATCCCTGGCTGTGTTGGCTGTGGGCCTCTGTTCCCCCGTGGCTGTTGGGTTGTAGACCTCCACTAACTAGATACCCCCAGGCGGGACTGTCCCAGCTGCCTTGACCAGAGGGAGCCAGGGACAGAGAGGAGAGGCCTGTGAGGGTGGGTCTGCATGGCTGGCTGCCAGCTCACTAGGAAAGGTCTTGAGCACCTAGCTGAAGACAAGACATGTGAGAGCTGGTGAGGCTGGGGAAGTCCCCACTGCGTGTGGCTTCCTCCCACACTGGCTGCTTCCCTGGGTGCTGGGGTTTGGAACAGCTCTGTCAGACTCATGAACCACTGGGCCCTTTCTACTTGAAGTCATCCTGGAGTGGGGAAGGCCTATTGAAGACAACAGAAAGCTGTGGAAGCCGTGTGGGCTTGGGGTGACGAGAAGTGTGAGGGCCAGTCCTGAGCCTTTCTCTGGTTGGGCACCCTGTAAAGCCTGAGAGCACGTGTTTGCTGCTGCCCAGGGTGCTGGCAAGTCTCCGAGGCTCCTTCTGAAGTCCCCAAAGAGGTAGGGTGAAAGGCGGCATGTTGAATAGCATGTGGCCTAAGCTTTTTCTTAGAGACTGGCAAGATGCCCCCACCATAGCCATGTCAGTCAAATCCATAAATAATTTTTATTCTTTGAAGTTAAGTGCCTTCAATTGGCTGTTTTAAGCAGCCAGGCCAGAAGGCTAGCATTCTGGCCATGGGAATGTTCCCAGCAAGAATTTGGAAATCTAGATGTTCAGTTAAGGTGTTCAGTTAAGGGTTAATAACTAAGGGGCCTGGTCTTGGGCAGGCCTGGAAGGAGGAGGAGTGGCAGGCAGTCCCCCTGGGAGGCATGCAGGTTGCCTGCCCTGCCCAGCTCACCTGCCCCAGGAAAACACCATTACACATCCAGGTGACCTCACTGCGCAGGCGGGCATCAAGGCAGCTGAGTCATGATGCTTTCAAACCATATCCGCAAGGAAAGGTTTGTGAGCTGCGGTCATGTCTTCTCCCCGTTAAAATTAGTCTTGAAGAAAGAGTGAGGTGTGCCGAGTTTATAGTGTGTCTATTATAGGCCTCCTGCCCCCTCCTGTGACACTGCCGTCCTTGGCGTGCGGTTTTCAGTTGTAGGCCCCACGTCCAGGGGAGGAAGCAGAGTGACACTCGGGCACACATTGCTTATTGTTTTTCAATAAGCAATGTGGCTGGCAGGAGGGGCTCAGCGACTCCCTAGGTCACACAGTGGCCTTGGTGGCCTGTCCTGCCTGCACTCTTCTGATGGCCTTAGCATCTCCAGTGATAAAAGAGCAACTAAAGGCAGGGCCCACAGCAGAGCCTCTGCCCCACTGACATGGACAGTAATGTGACTTGATTGGCTTCTGTAGAGGTGTGTGTGTGTGTGTGTGGGGGGGCGCTTGCGAATGACTGCTTTTTGTCTCCCCGCCCACAGTATTGGACTTCCTGGGAGTGGTGTAGATGAGCCAGCAGACTTTGGTGTTAAGAAAGGGGCTACTAGGGAGTGAACCCCAGGAACAGTTTAGCAATCACAGAGCTGGGGAGGGACGGTGAGGGCTTGCTACTTCTCATGATTGTGTGAGCAGGGACTGGCCAGCTGCAGGCTAATGGCTGTCACTAGCTGTCACTCTGCCTGTGCTCACCTGATCCTGGGAAGGATTTTAGGTGGTGCTCTCAGATAATGTGTTAATTGAAAAGAGGCTTCCTGGGGCTTGGTGGTGGCACACCAGTTGAGTACACTTTTTACCAAGTGCAAGGACCTCCCCACCTGCAGGGAGGGCTGCTCTGAGCAATGAAACCATGCTGCAGGTGTCTCTCCTTCTCTCCTATCTCCTCCTCCCTCTCCATTTCCCTCTGTCTATCAAAAAACAAAACAAACAAACAAAAGGGAAAAATGGTTACCAGGAGTGGTGAACTGGTTGTTCAGTCCCTGAGCCCCAGTGATAATGCTGGTGGCAATAATAATAATAATGTAATAAGTACTATTCTTTTTAAAATTTATTTTCCCTTTTGTTACCCTTGTTTTGTTGTTGTAGTTATTACTGCTGTTGTTATTGATGTCATTGTTAGATAGAACAGAGAGAAATGGAGAGAGGAGGGGAAGACAGGGGGAGAGAAAGATAGACACCTGCAGACCTGCTTCACCGCCTGTGAAGTGACTCCCCTGCAGGTGGAGAGCCGGGGAATTGAACCGGGATCCTTAAACGCCGGTCCTTGCTCTTCACGCCACGTGTGCTTAACCTGCTGCGCTACCGCTTGACTCCCACTGTTCTTATTTTCAAAGCAGCTTCAAAAGGCCCAAGTGGTCCAGATGCGGACTCACATACTCACCTGGCTTTGTGTGCTCCCAGGTGGGGGTGTAGAAGTAAGCCCCAGCTACATGGTCTCTCCTCACTTCCTTAGCCCCATCTTTCTAGCAGTGTTGGAAAGGGAGAGGGATGGTGAACTGAGACCTTTAACTTCTCTGTGAGCTGGGTGAAGATGTGGGGGATCTTGGGGTCATGGGGCCCCAGAGGGTGGAGTGGGGCCAGTCTGCCTCATGCCTTCTTGTGGGAGCTTCAACCAAGAGAAGGGGGTCTGACTGGAGCTCACCAGTGGGAAGCAGCCCATCCACTTGAGACTGGAGTGGGGAGAGGGTGCCACCCAGGAGGCCCCAGAGGAAAGAAGGCGTGTCTGCCTGCATCTTGCCATCTCTGGGGACTCAGATGATTGTGTGCCAGCTCGAAATTGGATTAGGGTTTTTGTCCTCCAAGGGCCTTCTGCTCTATCCAAATAAACAGAATAGAGTTACTTTGGGCCACTGGCCAGACTGGAAATATTTCAGATCTAGTGACTTTTCTCTTCGGGTCGCTTCACTCTAGAAGGTTTTGACCCGTATTCCAATTTCCGAATAGGAAGAGCAGCTTATTTCTCAGAGTGGCAAATAAGGAAAAGAATGAAACATCTCGAGTCTCTGCTTCCAGAGGCTCCCCCGGGAACGACATTTTTATAGACACCAGACGTCCTCGCCTGCGCTGGCCAACTTTCCATCCCGGGACGGCGGGTGTGTGAGAGCTGCCCCCCTCCCAGGCCTGCTAGAGCCTGAGCTGGGCCAGCACCTGCCCCTCAACCAGCCTTCCCTGGGGGACCCTGTGCCCTCTGCTCTCCCTGCCTCCCCGTGATTTTGGGCTCACCCTGGGGACTTTCCTTCTCAGATCCCCAGCTCAGCATTTTCTTGATTGAAGTGCAGATGTTCACTTGGAGTGCACTGAGGTCTTAGAAGGTCACTGTGGCCATTGGGTTTTCAAGGAAGAACGAAGTGCTTATCCTTGTAGTTTAAAGTCAGTGGAGACTGTGTCAATTTCTGCCACTGTTCAGACAAGCCCATGCTTTTAATGCCATGAAACACCCCATCTCCTACTTTCTCAATCTCTAAGGACATATACTCAAAGGAACCTGTTTACGATTTGCACCATGAAAATTTGGAATCACTGGGGAATATGCGGGGCTTAGGCTCTGGATCCCTGATTGGCTTTCTCAAGTCCTGGCACGTCAGTGTCACACAGTCAGGGTGTGGCCTTGCTCTGCTGTCACTGTGTCTTCTAGAGTGGAAGCAGGGCTCAGTCGTCTCTCCCTGCTGCCTTCGAGACCCAGAACTGTCTCTGCAGGAGTCCCAAGAGCCTCATATGGCCCCTGTGGCACTGCTGACCTGCTGACCTGGCAGGCCAGGGTAGATCCAGTGCCGATACCAGGGAGATGCCTAGACAGTGGAAGCTGCCATGCTGAGAACCATCTCCCATTCCTTTGCCTTCCACTCTGCCTTTCTGGGCGCCGGACCAGTGACTGTTGATAGATAACTGGGACTTTTTGGGCCAGGGAGAGAATTTCCCACCACGGTGCGAGTGATGGGCAGGCTGCTGTTGGCTTCCTCACAGAGAGAAGCACCAAGTACCCCCCAGCCTTTCCTTGGCAAGGCTCTTCTCCCTGGGGTGTTGTGGCCTTGGCTCCCCTTTGAGAGACTCAGCCATAGCTCAGGGCTTGGATGTCATTTAGCGGGGAAGCAGTGGAGAAGGAGTGACAGTGGCTTATGACGAGCTTTGGATTCAGAAAATTACATGATAATGAATTCCAGCGATGCCAGGGTAGCTCTTCCGTGCTGCCCCCTCTGCAGCCTTGGCAGAAACACTTGCCAGTCATTTGGGCACTACGAGTGGCAGACCTGCTTGGTTTCCCCAGGTCAGACCCTATCCTGCTGTACTGGTCCTGGGGCCCCTGTTGAAATCCTGCAGCCGTGTCACACCCCCTCATTCTCACCACCTCCAGCTTGTCCCACTGCCAGGCATCTGGGTGAGAAGTCACCTTGGGGCTGGAGGAGGCTGGAGGAGCTCAAGTCCCCAGACTCACACCCGAGGGGCCCTGCACACTCAGGACCACTGTCCTGAATCTCCAAGGTGCTGACTCACTGGAGGGTGTCTATTACGTCACCTGGGCCCGGAGGGGTGAGAGCAGAAGGAAAATATGGGCTGGTGGCCAAAAGGCACACAGAGCACACAGTGTCCCCAGTGCTCGGCTGGCCGTCCTGACAAGGCCATGCTGAGGGCAGGGCGGCAGGAGCTAGGGAGTCAGTGGAGAGAGGAAGGCACTGCCAGTGGGGCGGGACCTGCGGTGGGGTGGGAGCGGCTTGGAGAGTTAGAGGAACACACAGGCTTCTGTGCAGGTGGCTTAGAGGGGTGCAGATGCAGAACAAGTTTCTTCCAGAGGACAGAGCCCACCTTCAGGCCTATTCAGGGCAGACTGCAGGGAGTTTGAAGAAGCCCAATAAGGGGGTGCCTGGAGCTGTGTCAGGATCATGGCGTTAGGAGCTCACTTCTGAGCCCTAGCTCCCTGAGGGCTTGTAGGACGGAACCCTCTGGCATCTCCCTGCCTCTCAGGTCTTTGATCTATAATGTCATACCTGCAGGGTGCTATCATCTTTTCCAAGGACGCTCACTCCCCTTTTCTTGCCCTGGCCTCCTGGAAGACCCTCAGCTGATGGGCTGCAGTCAGAACCCCCCTCCTGCCTGCTCCCTGTGCATCCAGACCCCCTGGCCCACCTCCCTTGCCCTGTGCTGTTTATTCATAATGCATCCATGCGGGGCTGGGGAGTCCTAAATGCAGCACTGCCACAGTGGAGTGAGCCAGCTGCCCTGCTCGGACTGAAAGTCAAGTGCAAAGCCTCCGCTGTACTCCCCAAACGGTGCGTGGCACCTCAGCTCTCTGGCCCACCCTCAGTGTCAGGTGGGGCTTACCCATCTGACCACCTGGCCTAGTCCTGACTGTGTGTTCAGTTAAGAAGGTCTGTTTCCACCCACCTACTCCCCATCTTTTTTTTTTTTTTGCCTCCCGGCTTATCCACTGCTCCTGGCAGCCATCTTTTTCTGTTGTTGCTGTTGTTTTCGCTGCTGTTGTGGTTGCTGTTGGATAGGACAGAGAAATCGAGAGAGGAAGGGAAGATGGGGAGAGAAAACCCTGCAGACCTGTTTCACTGCTTGCAAAGCGACCCCTCTGCAGGTGGGGAGCCGGGAGCTCAAACCGAGATCCTTGCGCCAGTCCTTGAGCTTTGTGCTATGTGCACTTAACCCGGTGTGCTACTGCCTGCCCCCCGCCTGCACACACACACTCCCCATCTTTAGATGCCTTTGAGAGAGAAGGGAACCCCCCCCCCATTTGTGTTGCTGTTCTGAGCCCCTCCACAGTAGTCCAGGGTGTGGTGGTGAAGTCCCTTGAGAGCTCATATTACATGTGCCCTCTACCTGCTGTGGGCTGAACCAGCAGGCAAGGCTGAGTGTCTGATCCCTGGTTAGATCCCTGGTTAGTCTCTGTTTCCATAACAAAAAATTTACCCCTTTGGGTGACAGCCCCCTGGGTAAAAGGGCTGATAAGCCGACAGTGGCGGCATCGTTCACTGACCGTGCTTCTGAACCGTCAAACAATCAGAGCGTAGTTCAGTACTTTCAGCCCGCAGATTGCTCTGTTCTTTCCTGGGTCTCTCACCTGAATCCTGTGCACCCTGCCCTGTGGTTGTCAGAGAGCTGGATTCAACTGGGGCTTCTCGGCACCATCTTACAGTTGAATGTAGTCAGGGTGAAGCCCTCTTGCTTCCCAATTTCAGTGTATCACTCAGTCCTCAAACCTCTGCCCCAGGGGGCAGGGGAATATTATGCAACAGACTCATCATGCCTGCTTTTAGGTCTCAAGTTCAGTGCTCAGCACCACCATAAACCAGAGCTGAGCAGTGTCCTGGTGCCTTACTCTCTTGCTCATAAAAATAGTCTTTAAGGGAGTTGGGCTGTAGCACAGCAGGTTAAGCGCAGGTGGCGCAAAGCACAAGGACCGGCATAAGGATCCCGGTTCGAACCCCGGCTCCCCACCTGCAGGGGAGTCGCTTCACAGGCAGTGAAGCAGGTCTGCAGGTGTCTGTCTTTCTCTCCTCTTCTCTGTCTTCCCCTCCCTCTCTCTATTTCTCTCTGTCCTATCCAACAACGATAACAACAATAATAACTACAACAATAAAACAAGGGCAACAAAAGGGAATAAATAAATAAAATAAATATTAAAAAAAAGAAAAAAATAGTCTTTAAAAAAAAATTAACCCATCTTCAGGGGAGAAAGCTTCAGATGTAGTGAAGCAGTGTTGTAGATGTCTCTCTCTCTTTCTTCCTCTCTGTCTACATTCAAACTAAATAAAATGTTAACAGAAATAAAGCGCTTAATAATGAGAAAGCGTGAAGGAGAGAGAGCCAGAGTAATTGTTCTGGCGTATATGTTGCCAGGGATTAAACTCTGGGGCCTCAGAATCTAGCATTTGCTCTACTCCTGGTCATCTCCTGAGCTGAATGAATTATTTTTCTTTGGAAGATTAAATTTATCTAGGAATTGGACCAGGGAGATAACACTGACTTTCATGACTGAGGCTCTGAGGTCCTAGGTTCAGTTCCTGGCACCACCATAAACCAAAGCTGCACAGCACTTGGTTGAATGGAGCCCCGTTCCTCTCCCCACCCCGGGCTCCTGTTGGCAGACATGACACTGAGGGCTGAGTCTGCAGAGTCCATGCGGTCAGGGGAGACTGCTGTGTGGTTCAGATTTTGTGGTCAGTTCTCCACATCATTTTGTGAGTCACGCTGGGAAGTTAGTCGGTTTGGCCTCCGTGCTTCACAGGTCAGTGCTTGAAATGCCAGGAAGACATGTAGCCCTCTGCTTGGTGTGAAGAGTGTGTTCTGGATTGATTGCCCAGCTTGGCACTGGGAGTGACGGATATAGGACTCTGGCTGAGGGCTTCCTCTTGGGGCCTGCCCTCTCCCGTCTGTGCTGTGGGGTATCCTTCTCCCCCCATGGCTGTCTCTTAGGTCAGGGAGATACTGGGACAGCCTTTCCAGGCATCTGTGTTTGCTGCCCGTGCCATTTCCCACCAAGTTGCAAACTATTGGTCAAAACTTGGAGCTGAAATCCAGGCTAAGGAACCTCTGGAGTTGGTCCGAGGAATTAGCCCCGGCACATAGTACACCTAGCGGCCAGGCTTTTGGAGGTGTGGGGGCAGGATTCTTGAGGGTAGGGGTGGTCCCCTCATCTAACTTGATCACCCAGGTGACTTAACTGTCCTTAGAAAAATTCAGTTTAAATCAGATTTAATCTGTGGTGCCCCCCGCCGTGACGCACCATCTACCATCCAGTTTCTTTTTTCATTAACTTCACCCTCCGATTCTCTCTGCTTCCTGGGTGGTTTGTTTACTAGTGGGGACTTGTGGCAGCACACCTCCGTCAGCAGACAGAGTGGAAGCCATCGCTTGTGCCAGCTCCTCACCCCCCAGTGATGGGCACAGGGCTGGGCTGCTCGGCCCATGTCCCAGCTCCCAGTACCATCCGTGTACCCACTGTGGGCAAGGTTCAAAGCCGGCTGTGCCCCTTAAACTGCTGCCATTCCTGTTTCCTCTCCCTAACTGCTTCTTTGGCAGCTTTCACTTCTCATGTAGGCAAGTCCCAAGCTAATATTTATCCGGCCAAGTATCTTAAAAATGCTGGAGTGCTGAGTATTTGTAGAGAACTCTTTTATCAGTCTGTGAAAAAGAGTTATTGTTGGATTGATAAACTGAGGCACTGTTTACAATCACTGTATTGTGTTTGAACTTGCAGTCTTTAGTTCAACAGTTAGGTTTTGTTAGCAGATGGGACTGTTTGGGCTGACCTTGTAAAAAGGCCTTTGTCCATGGGGTTTGTGTTTGTTCCTGGCAGGCTCCTAGCATGTGTGTATGGGCAGGAGAGTGTCTGACTTTGGGAGTCTGTCCGTCCATTGGTGCTACACTCTGGTCTTGTTCTGACCATTGGCTAGCATTTGTATGTGGAACCCTGGCTTTCCATTTAAGGGTGGAGGTACATGGGTTGGGTAGTAGCTCACCCAATCAAGTTCACACATTCCAGTATACAAGGACCCAGGTTCAAGCCCCTGGTTCCCACCTGCAGGGAGGGAGCTTCATGCATGGTGAAACAGTGCTGCAGGCCCCTCCTCCTCTCCTTCTTTCTCAATTTCTTTGCCTCTGTCAAAAAAAAAAGAAAAAGGAGTATCTTCTTCCAGAGCAAGGCAAGACAGACTGGCTTCTGGCTTCAGAGTCCAAGTCCTCAAAGACTTAAAAGTGTGTTTGAAAGCAAAAGTGAAAGAAGTAACAGGAACTTCAGGTGGGTGGTATCATTTGGGTGCTCAGGCAGTCGTAGTTCTAAATAGGCACTGCCAACAGTGGACTCACTCGTTAGAAGAAGCTTAGGGAAACTTCCTTGAAGATGCGATTTCTAGCTTCCTAGGATCTACCTGCTGGTCTCTTTGACCGTGGAGTGGAGGGAGGGAGGGGAGGCACAGTGGAGGACTTCCCTTGGACCTCAGCCCCTGTCTGTCTTGGGACAAGTGGGGGTGAGGGGTGGGCCCAGCAGAGGTAGCTGAGAACTGCAGAATGGCCTCCAGGGAAGGTCACAGTGATGGGCTTGACTGGAAGAGGGGTAACAACTACCCAGGACAGCAGAGGACTCTAGGCTAGGTGAGAATCACTGCCCTGGCTTAGGGGAATTGGAGGCCCAGGCAGGCTGCCTGGAGGCAGTGGGGCCCCTGTCTGACGTGGGAATCTAGCTCCACCTGCCCGGGTCTGTGGGGTCACATTTCTGCCCTTTTGAGACCTCACTCAGGACCCAGCACTTCCTCCTCGATCAGCTGACTTGCCCCGCCCTGCTGACTCTGTTCATCCTTTCTTCCTCTCTCTGTGTGTCTTCTCTTTCCGTCTCTGCCTGCTTGTCTTCCTGTCTCTCTGCCTTTGTCTTTCTCCTCCTGACCCCTGAGCTGGACTGGGACGTTCCCCCTCCAGTGACTGGTGGCTTCAGTGGGAGTTCGAAGCAGGCTGTGTCTGCCCACAGCCTCACAGGCTCCCAGTCCTGCCCGAGTGCCAGTCCTTGTGGGTTTCAAAGCTGCGTCTGAGAATTGACTGTTGACTGAATCGTTTGGTGGTAGACTGAGGCTCCACAGGGAAAAGCCCTGCTTTCAGGGGAGCCTGACTTTCCAGGTTGTTTGCTAACTCTGTGCCTCATATGATGTTAGTTTACTCCTTACTAACAGGGACCATCTCCCACATTACTGAGTGTACATTTCAGTGGCAGAGAGCTCATTCTTATTGTTGTGCCCACCATTACCCCTGTCCAGCTCTAGAGTTTCCTGACTCCTAAACTCAGCCCACTTCATTTTTAATACAGTGCTGGGGAATGAACCTAGCTAACCTAGGTGCTAACCTCATACAGCCACCTTGCTGTTCCAATTTTTACTTCATATTTTTAGGGAAAGAGAGGCAGAGGAGAGGTAGGGAGAGACACCAGCCCACTGCTCCACCATCCAAAGAGTTCCCTAGAGGTGCTGGGGGTGGAACCCCAGGCTCCTTGCATTGAAGGCCTGTGCTCCACTGTTAAGCCACCTCCTGGCCTCCCTTACCCTCCTAGTTACTTGCAGTGCCTCCGATCAGTCTTGGCTGGTGTGCTCTGTGATTAGCGCGGTGTGCTCACCTGCTGTCTTCCCACAGGGACTGTGGGACATGAACCCCATTGTGTGGGGGCTTCTGGGGAGACCAGTGCACAGGCAGGATGCTGTGGATTCCTGGGTGGAAAGTATGATGCTTAAAATGGGACTTTCATTTGAATTACTGTTTGTTTCTAGCAAGATTGGACCTAACACTTTCTCCCATTCAGTTTGGTCTGTGATGATGCCTTCTGTCACATGAAGTTCACTCACTCACATAAAGTGAATATGGTCTGTTGGTCTGTTTGTGGGTGTTGTTGTTGTGTTTTTTTTTTTTTTTTGGTGGTGGTTTGTTTCTTTCTGGTGCCTCAGAGCAGCTTACTCTAATTGTTTTTCTGGGTTTTAAAGATCCCCCTATTTTGGTTTATGATCTTTCATCTGGCTCAGCAGCTAAGTTTTACTCTGTGGGGAAAGAACATCAGTGTTGGCTTTGGTAATTCGGGTCTTTTTGGGGGGGGATGGCACCCTGTGTCTCTGGAGCTCATTCACAGCCCAGCCACAGTAGGAATTGCCTCAGCACTAGATGGTTGGGGAACCAAGTCCTGAGAAGCTGGCTGGTCTCCCAGGAAGAGACGAGGAGAGGTCTGTGGCTCCTGGCTGGCTGTGTGTACATCTGCACAGCCTGAGACAGGCCCCTGTCCTGTACAAGTGTGTGCTTCGGACCAGCCAGCCAGCTCCTCTGCCGGTGCCCACCTGCCCTCCAGGTGCCGGGGAGTCCCACCCTGCACTAATTCTGGACCCTTTCCCGGGGCTGGGTGTGTTTTTGGCTGAGGTCTGGCGCTGACTGGAGGCATCGTTCCCGCCTGGCTCGCAGATGGTAATCTGATCCTGGAGGGCAGTGCTTAGGCCGGTACGTCAGCACCCACAGATTAATGAGTTGGAAAGGCGCCTGCTGGTGTTTTGGGTTGAGGCACCCGAAGGAGGCCCTTGGTCTTGAAACCTGGTACTGTCTGGGCTGTAGGCAGGGGTGGATGTCATCTACCACCCAGGCATGAATTAGACCTGATCCCATGTGGCCTTGCTTCAGAGCTTGCCAGGGGGTGGGGGGGTAGGGGGGACAGCTCTGTCTTGTCTTTCGTGGCCTGGAGAGAGGAATATGGTTCCTTGTCCTTCCTCCTTGATCTACACTGTGCCTGGGCAGTGGGCAAGGACCCTGGGTCCCTGATTACTGTACCTTAGGGGAAAGAATCTGAGGTAAACACTGCACTGGGCAATGCAGTTAAAGGGGAGCTTGACTTCAGCCCTGAGAGAAGACAGTAAAAACAGCAGGGCAAAATCTGGGCTGCAAGGGAGTGAAAGTTAGGGCCGTTGCCACAAAGCCTGTGATTGTGTTTGGGAGCTAGAAGTTCCATGCCTGGAGAGAGTCGGAGCTAATAGCCTTCCTGTGCCAAGTTGTTTAGATGCTGCCTGCTGCCCTCGTGGGTGCCATACGGCTGGCTCTTGTCCTGTTGGGTTGGGAAAGCTTCTGAGATAGTTTTTGGGGCCGTGTTTCCAATGCACAGCTAGGTGGGTCTGCCCATAGCTCGTTGTGTTTACAGGGGCTGGGGGCTGATCAAACCTGCTCTCCCCCACTTCGGGCTACCTGATGTCACAAGTCCATGGTGGCACTGTTTTGGCCACCAGAGATCCAGCTTAGTCATTGTAAAGCACACCTCAGTGTCATGCCACAGACTGAGATCTTGCATTTGGATAGGGTACCCACAAAATGTACTTTTCTCCCCTCTTTTTATTTATTTATTTATTGTTGTTGTAGTTATTATTGTTGTTGTTATTGATGTCATCATTGTTAGGACAGAGAGAAATGGAGAGAGATGGGGAAGATGGGAGAGAAAGACAGACACCTCCTTCACCGACTGTGAAGCGACTTCCCTGCAGGTGGGGAGCCAGGGGCTCGAACCAGGATCCTTAAGCCAGTCCTTGCGCTTCACACCACATGCGCTTAACTACACTACCGCCCGACTCCCTATTTTTATTTTTTTAAGAACCACTACATTGCCAAAACTTCCTCCAGGGCCTTAGCATTCCTGTGTGTGGTGTACCAGGGACTCAGTCCTGGGTCATTCACATGGCAAACCTGGCACCCTCCCTGGAGAGTATCTCGCCAGCCCCTAGAATCTTTCCAAGACAATTTACTGTCTGATTCTTAGATCACAAAGTAGCAGAAGGAAGCAAGCTATAAGCCACTGAGAAATGAAACCTTCCTTTCTGGATTCACCCTTTTAATAAAAACAAAACAAACAAAACACTCCTCGTATGAGAAACACAGTGTGTGTTGATTTATCACCTGCTTCCTGCAGGTAGGCAGGTGCCGCCTCACCCGCGATGCAGGTAGTCACAGCACAGTGTGTGCACGCAGCAACTTGGCCTATTTTAGTCGGTCTTCCTCTTCTCTTTTGTTTTTTTTTCCTTGGGCACTCAGGTTTCTTGGGGTGTAATAGTCCTCCCTGTGGCTTTGTTGTCTCACTATAGCTTTCAGAGTGTGGAATTGCAGGGTGAAGAGTGTGCATATTTTAAGACGCCATGATGTTTAGTGACGGGGCCCCCAGTTTCCAGCAGTCACTTCTGCCTCTGCCCAGATAGGCATAGTCAGCTTCTGGGTAAAAGTAGCACTCATCCCAGAGACCCACAGCTCACTCTTTCAGAGTATAGAAGGATCAGTCCTTTAAATTCCAAGCTGGGAGGCAGGAGCAGTGCATCAGACTCTGGTTCAAGTCCCCGGTCCCCACCTACAAGGGCGGCTATGCTTCATGAATGACGGAACAGTGCTGTGGGTGTCTTTCCTTCTCTCTACCCCTCTCCCCACTCCTCTCTGTCTCTATCAAAAAAACAAAAAATTGGAGGGGCAGGCAGAGAAATGACTACTTTTTCTTGGTCAGCTGTGGACCTGGGACATGGTCCACACAACAGACTGCCCAACAGGTACTGTCTGGAAACAGTCTTTACTGGTGGTGACACACCTACTGTGAGACAGACAGAACTGGTCTGCGAGACAGTTGGTGGGGCAGCTGGAGGGCAGGGAAGCTTCATGAGACCCTGTGGAGTAGCCTTTACCCAGACTTTTGGTGGCTCTGCAGGCTGGAAAGAAATGCAGACTCGGGAGTCGGGCTGTAGCGCAGCGAGCGGGTTAAGCGCAGGTGGCGCAAAGCACAAGGACCGGCATAAGGATTCCGGTTCGAACCCCGGCTCCCCACCTGCAGGGGAGTCGCTTC
This sequence comes from Erinaceus europaeus, assembly GCF_950295315.1. NCBI lineage: Eukaryota > Metazoa > Chordata > Mammalia > Eulipotyphla > Erinaceidae > Erinaceus > Erinaceus europaeus. Next base: position 12,840,853 of record NC_080169.1, read on the forward strand.
ACAGGCGGTGAAGCAGGTCTGCAGGTGTCTATCTTTCTCTCCTCCTCTCTGTCTTCCCCTCCTCTCTCCATTTCTCTCTGTCCTATCCAACAATGACAACAACAATAATAGCTACAACAATAAAACAACAAGGGCAACAAAAGAGAATAAATAAATAAAATAAATATTAAAAAAAAATTTTTTTTAATTAAAAAAAAAAAAAAAAGAAATGCAGACTCTTCCCTTCTCTGTGGTATTGTTGAGCCCAGGTGTGTACCCAGAGCAGAGGGAAGGATGCTGGGCTTGTTGCACTGTTTCAAAAAAAACTTAGGGGGTTGGGGAGATAATACTATCATTACACAAAGACTTTCATGCCTAGGCTCAAAGGTCCCAGGTTCACTCCCCAGCACCACCATAAGCCAGAGCTGAGCGGTGCTCTGGTGGGGTGGGTGGGAGAGAGGGGGTCTTAGGGATTGAAAATAAAACCCTTGATGCCAGGCTTCAGTTACCAAAACTTCACCGTATTAGGAAGTCTTGATTTCATTTTAACATTTCTCGATCGTATTTTATTTTATATTTGCTCCCACCCCCCTCCTTCCTTCTTTCCTTCTGTTTAATGACAGAAGGACATTGAACACAGGCCCTTATGCATGCAAGCCCTGCCCTCTACCTCTGAGCCACTCCCTGGCCACCATGCTTACCCCCTTTCAAAGTGTCTCCATTTGGATTTACCTGACATGTGCCTCCCTCCATTTAAATAATCTGCTAGTCAGACAGGAGAGTTGTTTCCAGTTCTTACTATCACTGCCTGGCATCCTCCTTCGCCTTAGGACAAATTCAGCCTTTACACACAAGCGCCATTGAAGACTCTCCTTTGGCAGTGTTTTGTGGTATTCCTTAATTATACCACTGTCTACTAGGCCAGTGCTTCATTATGTGTACATTATGAGATGAGCCGGTAACTTTTCTGAGTTTCCTGGCCCCAGAAGAAACGCAACAGTGGGAGAAGCACTAGTCGATCCTAGTCCTGTTGGCGGTGGCCCCTCACTTGGCACTGGAGGCCGGTCCTGATGCACACTTTCCCGGACAGCCAGGATTCCAGGAGCTGTTGCCATCCCAGAAGCTTGCCATTGTTTCTGTGGTAGCCCTGGCTTCTTTGACTTGACTTCAACTCCCAAAACAATGCTCAAGCTCTTAGAAAAAAATCCCTCCTGCTCTTCACATTTAAAACCGAAAAGCCACATCCAGGCCGGAGGGACCTCAGCTCCTTTCTATAAACAGTCACTGCTGTGAGACCCTTCTCCCCCACGAAGCGAGAGAGAGAGAGACAGAGAGAGACACAGAGAGAGAGAGAGAGATCCAGTTAGAGTACAGGATTTGCATGCCTGAGGGCTAAGTTCAGTCTTCCATCCCACAAGCCAGAGCTGAGCAGCGCTCTGAGCCCTCCTCTCTTACCAGAGTAAATCTTAAACTTTCCCCTTCCTCAGCTAATTGTACAAGTTAAAGACAGCTATGTAAAGGTCAGAGGTAACACATGAAGGGAGAAGAGCTTGTGTTTTCACAGAAGAGAAGTACTGGGATGGGTGTTTTCTTGGTGGGGGGCATTTTTTGTGTCTCCTATCATTTCAGCTTCTCCTTTATGCTTTCTGAGCCTGAGGTGCTATGTCTTATTCTTCTTCATGTCCAGCAGAAGACAAAGAGGGGTTCCGTTTAAAGAGGTGCCTGATTGCAATCCTAGTGCCTTTCCCCTTAAATTTTAGGAAGTAAAACAGAAGCGCTTTGATTTGATCCAATATTAAAAATATCTGTCACCATGTAAAAGTATCACCAGGGTTTTCCGACTTAGTTTCAGCTTACTATTCTCTTTTCTTTCTTTTTCGTTCCCTCCCTCCCTCCCTCCCTCCCTCCCTCCCTCCCTTCCTTCCTTCCTCCCTGATACAGAAATTGAGAGGGAAGGAGGAGAGAGACCTGCAGCACTGTTTCACTGCTCATGAAGCTTCCTTCTGCTTGAACCTGGATCCTTGTGCATTGTGATGTTTGTGCTCAACCAGTTGTGCCACCCCCACCCCCACCCCCACACATCCTCTTTGCTTTAGCCTGGCCTGTGCTTCTTGAGGACACAGAGTAGCAAGGGTAGTTTGGATTGCTGTTGGAGCAAGACATGTCTGTGTGTCCGTTGGAGGACATAAGGCCCCAGGGGCCTCTCCCCAGACAGCGCCATCATTGGAGAGGAGCTGACATCTGTCCAGCTCCTCCTGAGTTGGGTCAGAAAGGGAACTGACCTAGTGCTTTTCAATCACCGATTCCTCCCACTGTCCTGCCGTCTGTCACCTCTAAAGAGATACAGGTCTCAGATGCCTTGGACATGTGCGTGGTTGGGAGGAATCCACAGGCCAGCCCTGTCCCGACGGCCCTGGGAATTCTTGGTGGGGAGCCCCCAGCTCTGGCAGTGGTTCTGGTGTTCCTTTTGCAGATAGAAAAGTGGCCCCAGAGTTAGGCCACCTAGCACAGGGACAGCATTAACCTGCTGCTGGGAAGCCTTTCCACCCTCTCACACTTGACCCCTGGCTTTAGCATCCAGAAGGTCGTCATCTTGGGATGCCTCGGAGTGCCCTTTCCAGAGGGGCAGCTGCAGATAACGCTTTCGGTCCCAAGTGGCTGCTTAAATTAACCCTTGGGTGCAGAAGGAGCGTGAGGTAAGGGCTCATGCCATCCTTGGCCCGTGTGGGAGTGCTGCTGTGTGCCTGTTCCTCACTCCTGCTGCACCTAGATGTCTTCATCTGTTTGAGGTGTGTGTGAACCCCTGGCCCCCATGTGTGTCTGCTGGCCCAAAAGTCAGGGACCCTGTAGTGGGCCAGTTCTCTAGTTTGGGGACAGAGGTAGTTTGCCGGTTGTTTTGGTTGGGGGTGGGCACCACCAGGGATCCCCCACCCCCCGGGCTCCATGTCTTTCACTTACTGCTGAGAAAGCAGGTGGAGGAGGCTCGGCAAACTAGCTCACCTGGAGAGTGGTCTGGTTCTGCCACGCTCGTACCCACCCGACCCACACTGCACTGGAAGAGACCTGGGTGCAATGGCGTCTTTCCTCCTCTGCCTCTCTCTTCTAGCTGAAGAGGTGGACCCAGTGCGGTATAGCCCCAGTTACAACAAAAAGAAAACAGAAAACTGGCTGAGCAACGATCTGCCCTGTTCTGTCACAGTGTGCTGCACTGTGTTGGCGACAGACACTGGGCAGTGAGTGCCACATAGGCAGGCAGATGGCGACAGCATAGAGCACGTGTGACTGTGCGCTCTGTCAGGCTCCAGGAGCCCAGATCACACCTGAGAGCACTGATTTGTACTGCATTTCAGTCAAGTGCAGTAATTCTGAGCTCGTCCGTGTAGGCGTAGAGCAGCCACTGTGATTAATCTGGAGGGTGTGGTAACTGTGAAAACAACAGTTCATAAGTAGTGTGCGTACTTAGAAATTATTTTTGAAATTGCCATGAGCCAGTCTTAAAGCATAAAGAAAAAAAATCATCTTTCCATTTTATAGTTCAGTTTCAGGTGCAGGAGAGAAGTGGAGTTTCTCTGAGGCTGGTGATCATCTTACCCTTCTCTAAAAGGGAGAGCTCCCTGGGCAGGGTGTGCGCTCTGTCAGGTTCACGGCCCAGGTTTGAACCCCAGCTCCACTTGAACCTGAGTCCTCACACAAGGTGACGTGTGCACTCTACCTAGTGAGCCCAGCCATTCTTTTCTCGTTTAATGGCGGTAATTATGGGGTAGCCTGGCTTTCGTCTTTTGTGCTTTTGAACCTGTCCTTCTAAAACCGCTCGATTACTCGCGCTGTTGAGGCCCGGGCCTAGTTACTGGCGCTGCCTGCTGTGATTAGACAGCAGGTGGACTGACCAGCTGCCACTGAGTCTGCGGGTTCCAGAAGCAGAAGAAACGGGCCACCTTAGGGGATACCTAGGACAGGGATGAGGCAGTTAGGGGCAAGAGCACCAGGGGTCACATCCCCACCTTGGAGCCTACTCAGGTGGGTGTGACACTAAGCAGTCACAGGCCCAGTGAGCACTGTAGTGGGAGCCTTCTGCAAGAGTTAGAACCTGGCTGGCTAGTACAGGATCTCTGAGCTGGGGTGTGAGAAGGCTGGGGAGGTGGCCCTTGGGCACTGTCCCTGTGGGGAAGAGGGCCAGGCTGTGTAGTCGATAGAAGTCCAGGAGGAGGCTGGGTGCTGTTGCTGGTTGCTGGGAAACGAATCCATTGAGAAATACTTTAATTAGACCAACTAGTCGCAGTGTAGCAATATTTTCATGTCTATACTCCCTAGGGCCCCTTTCCAAATTTCTTTTGATTCTGTCTCCTTAATAGTCAGAATATTTTACACACAAACACACACACGCTCGCACTCCCTGCCAGACACACACACACACACACACACAGCCAGATACATGCACACTCACACAACCATGCACACACAGCCAGAAACACACATACATAGCTGCATCTGCGGCTGACATCAAGGTCTCAGCAAACTGATCAAAAGGAGCGGGAGGACAAAGAGACCTTGTTTTCTGAAGTGTCATTCAACTGTCTGGACACAGAACTATCAGAGGTCGGGTCACTACAAGACTCAAGTCCTAATGAGACATCTTATTTTATTTTATTTTTTAGCCACCAGGGATCTTTTTTTAAAAAATATTTATTTATTCACTTTTGTTGCCCTTGTTTTATTGTTGTAGTTATTATTGTTGTTGTAGTTGGATAGGACAGAGAGAAATGGAGAGAGGAGGGGAAGACAGAGAGGGGGAGAGAGTTAGACACCTGCAGACCTGCTTCACCACCTGTGAAGTGAGTGACTTCCCTGTAGGTGGGGAGCCAGGGGCTTGAACCGTGATCCTTATGCCAGTCCTTACGCTTTGTGCCACCTGCGCTTAACCCGCTGCGCTACCTCCCGCCTGACTCCTTCCACCAGGGTTCTTACTTGGGCTCAGTGCCTAAATGATTCCAACACTCCCAGCTGCCATTCTTTTCTTTCCTCTAAGTAAAGGGAGAGAGACACAGATAGGAAGAGAGACATCGCAGCACTATTCTCTCCTGCACATGCTCAGATCTGGCGGCCAGGGCCTTGAACCCAGGTCCTTGCACAAGGTATTATGCACTTAACCAGGTGTGCCACCCCGCCCCCCACCCACACTAGATAAGCTTCTCTAGTGGTAGTGTGTGTCCACACAGGGGTGTCTGAGAGTGCAGAGGAGTGGGCCAGTCCCACCAGGGAGTGGCAGTAGATGTGTAAGATACAGTGCATGTCTCCTGCTTGCCTGTGCTGTGTGAGGTGTCACGGTACAGATTACTGAGCTGCCCCAGTAAGCCAGGGTCGAGTCCAGGAGTCCATTTGTAGATTCACACCCTTGGCGTCCTGCTTCAGACCAACCCATTTCAGTTCATTCAGGCAACCAGAATAGAAAACCACACAAGGGGTTTTGGAGGCAGCCGACTCTGCTCCTCATACATCTGGGCCTGAAAGTCCAAGATCAGTGCTACAGCCTGTTTTCTCTCACAGGGCTCCCCACTTCCCAGCCAGTAAGTCTCGCTGTGTCTGAGTGTGGTTTTTATAAGGCATCGATCCGCTTCCTGAAGGCTGAATCCTCGTCCATCACCTTGACGTTAGGACCTTCACATGTGAAGGCAGAGTAGTCACTCAGACCATGGCTCACATGATCACTCACACACACACACACACACACACACACACACACACACACAAACACACACACACACACACCCTAAAGTCCAGGCCCAACCTAATGCAAGGTTTTATTCTGTTTCTTGAGTGAGCTGCAGAAGCCCAGTTAGGCTTCTGTAGGTGACAGGGCCCCTGGAGCTGAGGGCTCCTGAGGCCAGGGAACCTTGCCAACTGCTGCACACAGTAGGAGTTTCGTAGTTCTTATCAGATGGCTTAGTTTGCATCTCTTACTTTATTTTTCTTTTTTTTTAATATAAAGCCATGTTTTCTTCTAGATATTTAAATATACCTCCCCCCCCCAAAGATTTTAAACTATCAGTTCAAGTTCTCTATAGTCATAGGACTATTGAAGCTGTTTGTTTTATTTGGTAGATTGTGTCCCCCCCCCCCTTTTTATTAGAACAGAGGAATTGAGAGGGAGGGGAATTGAGAGTCAAGGGAGGGTGGGGAGAGGGAGAGAATGAGAGGCCTGCAGTACTACTTCACCACTTGTGACACTTCCCCTCTTCAGGTGGGGACGTAGAGCTTGAACTTGGGTCCTTAGGCAAGGTAATGTGTGCCCTTTACCAGCTGTGCTACTGCCTGGCCCCCGACACTTCAAATTTTAAAGCAGTTTTAGGCTAACAACAAAATGAAACAGAAGTAGGAGCTGGGAGATAGCTCACCCTGTAGAGCACATGCCTTAACCATATTCAAGGTCCTGAATTCAAGCCTCTGTGACACCACATGGGAGCTCCATGAATTGTGCTACAGTGCTGTGGTGTTCCTCCCTCACTCTAAACATGATATAATAATAAAATTTGCCCAGGGAGACCACACACACACACTTATGCAAGGCCCCAGGTTCATTCCTTGGTGCTATGATTTAAAAACAAAAAAAATTTTTTTTTATCAGAAAGGAGAAATGTTGCTTAATACTAGCCCATCTATCCTCACACAGGGAGTCAGCCTCCTGCACCATCAACTCCCCCACCACACGGTTCCTTTGTTGGAACCAGTGAACCAAGACTGTAGTCTTACTGGCCTCACCTAGAACCCAGATTTTACACTAGGGTTCACTGTTTTTGTGAACCCCAGGGACCTCGCACATGCACAATCCCACAGTCCCCTGATGCTAACTTTTTCATCATCATCATCATCATCATCATCATCATCATTGCCACCAGGGTTCCAGGGTGATCTGGGGCTCAGTGCTGGCACTGCGCACCTACCTGGTGCATTGCTTCTCCCATGTGGTGCCAAGGCTTCAGCACGGGGCCTTGTGCATGTTAAGTTGTGCACTCTACCATCTGGGTGAGCTGGCTTCTGGCTTCTTCTGTTGCTTTTCAATCAAGCTTTTCATTTTCTTATTATGTTTTTTTCCCCTAGTTTTCCCCTTTTGTTGCCCTTGTTTTATTGTTGTTGTAGTTATTGTTGTTGTTGTTATTGATGTCATTGTTAGGATGGAGAGAAATGGAGAGAGGAGGGGAGAGAGAAATGGAGAGAGAAAGACAGACACCTGCAGACCTGCTTCACCGCCTGTGAAGCGACCCCCCTGCAGGTGGGGAGCCAGGGGCTCGAACCGGGATCCTTACACTGGTCCTTGCGCTTTGTGCCATTTTTAACCCGCTGTGCTACCACCCACCCCCCCTCCCATGATTAGATTTTACACACACACACACACACACACACACACACACACACACACACACACACACACACACACACACACACATATATTGCGCTGTGGTCCAAAAGCTGGCCACCTTCACTTTATGCTGTTATCTGGGTTCCTTGGCTTCTGTGTCTCCAGCTCATGCAGAGAGGGCGGGGGGTAGGGGCGCAGACAGCAACAGAGAGGACTGTGTCCAAAAGCGTCAAATGGTCACCTGAGGTTCACCATTGGTGGTGTTTTAGAGAGATGTTGTAATGGACTTCTTGAGAGCAGGGGTGCTTGGGGTGTACAAGCAGCTGTTGCCACCAAGCAGTCACCACAGAGCATTTGTTGCACATTGCGTCACCCTGTGTGCGCACCATGGTGGGGACCTAGGAGGAACAGGACAAGTTAAAGTCACAGCACAAACATGCACACAGTCCCCTCTAAGGCTTTTCCAGGCAGCATGTGAATCTCTGAATTTGTAATCATTTTCCTTTCAAATGTTGTGGCTCTTAACAGGAATCTCAAGCTCCAACCCAGACTGGGGGGTGGGGGAGTGGGTGCCTATCACAAAGGACTCTGCATTTCACTTTTTGATGACATTGAACTTAACGGCCAGCTTTTCCACATAGCATATTGGAGGAAGTCACGTGTTTTGGCATCAGTTGCCCTTAAATTAGAAACAGGACAATAGAGGAAGTTGTTGATTGGAACAATTGTAGTTTCACTTGTCTGAGTGCATCTGCAAATTATAACCAAATTGTTGTCACTGAATGCCCCCAACAATCACTGGGACAGTCTCCAAAGGGAAATGTTTGGTTTTTTTTTTTTTTTTTCTCCTGTGCTAGGGAAAACTAGTCTTGGGAGATTTTTTAATAACATAGGGAGACAGGTCATAATTGACGCTGATGTTCTCTTAGAAAGTATGTCCACATTTTCAGCACTTCAAGAAGAGGCTCTTAGGAATTCAGAATTGCCTGTGCTTCTGGGAAGATGCGGTTCAACCTTTCTTCAATTGCTTCTGCGTGTCACGTTTTAGCTCAGGCATTTTAAATCAGGGACTTGAGAAGAAAGCGTTGTAATGCTTTCAGATAGTGTAGTTAATGCTCTGACATTTGGGCAGAATAGCTTCCTTGAACAAAACAATGTGTGTGCTCTAAGACGATGACTTCCTAAGATGATGGGCATCATTTCATAGCCACTATTTGGTGGCATCCGATTGTGCCTTAAATTGATGACACCCACTGGGCACCCTGCTGCTTGGCTAATGGAGAAGTCACCCTGGGCCTTGCCTCCTTGGGTGGCTTCCTGTTCTCTCAGAACTGCTTTTTTTTTTTTTTTTTTTTTTTTTTTTTGGTGGTAGAGCCCCAATGCAAAAGGGCCGTGGAAAGAGAATCTGTGGGGGAAGGACTAGTAGGAATAGATTTCAGACTTCTCTTTAGTCTTTGTGTCTGGGAAGATAGAGTCCACCCATATGCTGTGTGGCTCATTGCTGAACAGGTGCTCATGGCCAAGTTGAGTTTAGTCTGAGAGGGACTGCTGCCATTCCCCTCACTCCATCCTGTGCTCCCTTAATGTCGGAGGAAGTGAATAAACAAGTTTTGTTGTGATGAGTTTGATACGACTGTAGTCCCGTTGTCCATCCTCAGGTAATCACAGCAGACAGTCAGTAGGGTTCACTGGATGGAGAGGACTATAGGGGATTTTGCCCAATGCTGGGAATGTTCTGTGTCTTGATGCAATTCTGCCAAAACTGGTTGAAAGCCACCTTTTCACTATATGTAAACCACAACCTGAGTAAACAGAAGGGCACCAGCTAGAAAATAAAAAGGAGCAACTGTCCTGTAAGGAATTATTTCCAGGGGAGCCGGGTGGTGGCACACCTGGTTGAGCGCACATGTTACAATGTACAAGGATTCAAGGTTCAAGCCCCTGGTCCCCACCTGCCAGGAGGAAAGCTTCACAAGTGGTGAAGCAGGGCTGTATGTGTCTCTCTGCTTCTCTCCCTCTCTATCAGCCCCTTCCCTCTCAATTTGTGCCTGTCTCTATCCAATAAATAAAGACAATAAAAATTATTGTTAAAAAAGAAATTATTTCCAGGGGGTCAGGCAGTGACACAGTGGCCACATTAAGTGCTCACATTACAGTGCACAAGGACCCAGGTTCAAACCCCTGGTCCCCACCTGCAGGGGGACAGCTTCACAAGTGGTGAGTAGGGTTGCAGGTATCTCTCTGTCTCTTTCCTCTCCTCTCAATTTCTCTATCCAATAACAAATAAAAAGATTTAAAAATAATTATTTCCATAGTAAGAGCTGTTCGAAAGCAAATAAAAAGAGAAAAACTCTCATTTACAGTGTTCACACCACAAAAAGAGACTTAGGAAGAAGATTCACAAGAAGCATGCAAACCTGTATGAAGATTTGAAGTTCTCCCCACCCCCCGAAAGTAGTAGACTTCAGCAAATACGAGAGAGTCCTCCCTTCTTGGACAGGATGACTCAACAGTCTTCCCAAAGCCAATTTGTAAATTTCATGGTCTCTAAGTATAAAGATAAGATTTTCCCCAACCAGTTAAGTTCTTAAAATTCATATGCTCATAAAGTTACAATAAGTACAAGTACAAGAATAAACCGAGAACAGCGTCAACAGAGCTGGAAATGTACTAAAAACATCTTTATTCTCCCAGCAGTGTGTTGTCAGGCTCCAGCAGAACAGAATAGAAACCCGAGACTAACCCCCAGCACAGGGAATTTGGTAGATAATAAAGCAGACGTCTCAGAGTGCTGGGAATAAACCCTACTGAGACAGCAGCTTGGCCACTGGGAAAAAGTATCATCAGTCCCTCCCCTCACACCACGCACAGGAATATGGATCAGAAGTCTACCCATGTCAGTCTCTCTGGGAACTGAAAGCTTCATGGAATGTTCTGTAGCCATCTGCAGAACCTGACCAGGAGTCTGTGGAACATGCTGTCTGTTCTCAACACGCCTGCCATGTTTATCCCCTGTGCTGTGGGTGTGGGAATCCCTCCTTTGGCTGTTGCTCGAACAGAAACTGAGCTGCTGCTTCTGGCCTTGACTCCCAGACCTGGCTTCTCCTTTCACATTGGTACTGCACAGGCTGTGTCCCCGTGGTCTCTTTCCTCTCTCTCCTCAGTCCTCCTCTATTTAGGTGCAGCCTGGGAGGCGGTAGAGCAGGTAGAGCCCGGTACTTGCAAGCATGACATCCTGAATTTGACCTCTCATATTGCATTTACCAGAAGAATGCTGTATACACACACACACACACACACACAAACACACACACACACACATCATGTATTGGATAGAGACAGAAATCGAGAGGGAAGGGGGTGATAGGAAGAGAGACAAAGACACCTGCACACCTGGTTCACCACTCAACAAAGCTTTCCCCCTACAGGTCAGCACTGGGGACACCAACCTGTGACCTTGTGCATTGTAACATGTGCATTCACCCAGCCCCTGCATCTCTATTGTTAATAAATAAATCCTTTAAAAAAAAAAATCTGACCACACATACTTCCTCATTGACTATGTGATCGAAATGTGATGCTTATTATTATTAAAGATTCAGTTTATGATAGAGGCATGGGGGTTGGGGGGGGGGGGACTAGGGCATCACTTCAGCACATGGGATGCCAGGGACTTCTTGCTTGTAAGTCCAGCCACTGTGTTACCTCCTGGACAAATGCTTATTTATTTTGAAATGGTTTTGTGGCATCTGCTAAAATGCTTGTACAGTCCCCAGGGCTCTGCAGAAAAGCTTTTGGAAACAGTAGCTCTGCCAAGTGGTGTCCTGCTCCACAGCAGCTGGTATTGCCTCGCCAGCCCCCTGACTTTCCTGTTTTGTTTTTGTGGTTTTTTTTTTATTTCCATCTTTTAAAAAATTACTAGTGATTTAATATTGATTTACAAGATTGTAAGATAAGGGGTACAATTCCATACAGTTTCCACCACATCCCATGTCCCATCTCCTCCATTGGAAACTTCACTATTCTTTATCCCTCTGGGACTGTGGGCCAAAGTTCTTTTTGGGGTAGAGAAGGTGGAAGGTCTGTCTTCTGTAATTGCTTCTCCGCTGAGCATGGACACTGGCAGGTCCATCCATACCCCCAGCCTGTTTCTGTATTTCCCTAGTGAGGTCCCTTGACTTCTCAGTGGGCATTGTCATTCACTACAGCTGTATTTCTTTTGCCTGCAAGGTTATTGCTGGGGCTCGGTGCCTACACTATGAATCCATTGCTCCTGGTGGTCATCTTCTCCCCTTGTTGTTATTGGTGTTGTTTTTGGAGGGCTCAAACTGGGATCCTTGCATGGGTTCTTGGCTCTTGGCACTCACTATGTGCACTTAACACCTGGCCCCCACTACAGCTGTATTTAAACTTACTATATGGAACTCGGTTTCAGCACTTCTCAGACGCTTCGTTTGCCCTAGGAAATTGGATTCAGTGGGATCAGGGTTCCCTCCTTCACTTGAGTTAATGTGAGACATTTGTTAAGGTGACACACGAGCTGTGAGGCGCTTGGTAACTGTTGTGCTGACTAACTGCTGCTTAAAAATTACGGCCATGAGATGCTAACAATATTTGTCATTTTCATCAATATAGATGACAGTGACGTTACCTGTGTAAAAGCCACTCACTGTACCCCTGCACTTGCACTGCTTGAGGAAGGGAAGCCTGCTGTGTTAATGCCTAGACTACTTGAATAACAGGTAAACCCCACCTCACCTTCATGCCATTTCGCAAGGGCTAACCTCAGACCACACCCTGGTAGCTGGTCGCCCAGATCCCCTGGGTGTGGCTCTTTTAGGTGGCTGGCAAGGTGGGGTGGCTTTCCAGTGTAGACAGCCCCCTAGCAAGTACAGCCAGCAGCTTATCACCATTCATTCATTCTTTCTCTCTTTCATTCATTCAGTCATTCAGCCTCTCAACAGCTTCACTGAGTACCTGCTGTGGCAGGCACAGTGAGCAGTGTGAGAACAGGTGAAGTCTCACACCCTCTGTACCACAGGAATGGCAGGACTGAGGTTTGATCTAGACAAGTCTGTAGGGACTTACATGACCTGGACTGAAAGTGTGTGTGTGTGTGTGTGTGTGTGTGTGTGTGTGTGTGTGGCGGGGGGAGGGGAGACGGCAGAGAGAGAGCAGGTGTGGCCATGTTAGTGGGAGACATGTGTCAGGGGACACGGGCACCCTGCCTTGGAGGAGATTCCTTGTCTGCCCCTCCTCGGAAACAGTGACATGCCAGGAACTTAACCCCCTCCCACTCCACCAGTTCTCCATCACTGTCAAGCCTCCGTCCAGTCCAGGTTGGTGTGGTGTATAGGTTAGAAATGCAGATCCCGGGGCCTTGTCGGCGGAGGGCACTCACCTTCCAGCAGGCAGCCCTGACTCTGGGAGACAGATGGGTGGCCCAACACTCCACCCTGGTAGAGTTCATCAGATGTAGACCGTCCTCCTCTCACTTTCTTTTGCAAAGGCCAGTGTTAGGCCATCTTTAGAACTCGACAGGAACGCCCCACATCGGAAGAGTTGCTCAGATGTGGTGTCTTGTGTCTTTTTTAATAGGGACCCTCTTGTACGAGTGGGTGATGCCCCCGTGTGACTGAGCTCTGGTGCCGAGTTCTCTCCCCTCCTTGTTTTGGGTCAGCCTCACAGGGTACCTTGCTTTGGAACCTGCAGTGACTGCTCTCAGCTGAGCACCTGGCCTGTGGCTGGAACCCTGACTTTGAGCAGATGGGGACAGGAGGCCGTGATGGTCCCAGGGCCTCCTCAGTGGCTCTTATTCAGTTCTCTCTTGGGAATAGACTCTTGGGAAATGTCACTCCCCATGTAGGCACCATTAGAGTCAGGTTGACTGGAGAATGTAGTCATGGCCTCTTCCTTTTTTTCCAGACCTGGTCCTAGAGTTCTTCTTTTCCTCAGGAGCCTGAGGCTTGGACCTGTTTGCACTTTTCAGCTCTGTTTTGAGTAGACAAACACCGTGAGCAAAACAAAATCAGTGGTAGAACCAAGGGGTGTCTGAGCCCAGCAGGTACCCACCCCCATCAGCCACCTCTGTCATGTCAACAGAGGATTTCCTGAGACCTTCCCACCTCACCAGTCCAGTTCAGAGGTCGCCAGGCTGTGACTAGGGATCTGCGTTTGGCTTGGAACATGAGTTTGTACTCATGTCAACAAACCAAGGTGTTTTTTTTTTTTTCTCTCTCTTCTTTGGCCATTGTCAAAGGATCATTGCAAAACAGTATATGCAACAGAGACAATGTGTGACTTGCAACGCCTCACATTATCTGGTCTTTATAGAAAAAGTTTGCCATGTCTAATTCAGAATGAGGAATCCAGACATTTTTTTAAAAATAAAATGCTTTCCTATTTAATAGTAACCTTAGACTAGAGTTGCTCAGCTTGGCCACAGCTGGTGTTCTGAACAGGTCTTTCATTCTCTGTGGAGGGCTGCCCTGTAACCTGTAGGAGGCTGGGCAGCACCTTGTCCTCCACTCATGCCTCTAGCCCTCTCCCCCCAAGAAAAGATTGTGACAGTCAAAAATGTCAGGATGGAGACAATAGTGCAACAGAACCTGGGGTCTATGGCTTAGAAAGAAGCTATTTAGCTTCCTGTTAACTGTCCGTCCTGCCTGTCATCCAGCGGATGAATTCCAGCTTACACATCAGAGGAGAAACCAAACAATAGCAGTGTATCTTATCAGGGGAAAAGGCACTTAGAATCATTAGCCCTGTTTTGGTATAAGAGTGACAGGAAGACAGATCGTGACATTCCTCTTCATGAATGATAGGGACCACCCAAAAAATGGGAATGGGAAGTAGAATGTTGATCATTGTTCCAGTGAGTGGGGGGGTGGTTTTTATACTTTTTCTCCTCTGTCTATGACAGAAAGTTTCACTCTCAAGTGCCTTTAAAATGCTTATAGGAGGGTAGCTGTTTGGAACGACTGGTGCTAACTGAGAAGGGAATGTTGTGGTCCAGAAGCCTGACATAGACTTGGGAGGCGACCCCGGTTAGGGCTACAGGGTGAGATTGGGGGATGGGGTGAGGAGGATAAAGAAAGGACAGTTTGAGCTGTGGTTCTCAGGGAGGTTTCTATATCAGCAGAAGGGTAGCATACTGAAGTGCTGGCGGGAAGAGCTAGGTGGGGGTCTGCAGTTACTCCCCAAATGGGGCAGCTTTGATTTGACCCAGCAACAGGCTGCCACCCTCCCTCCTGGGACCTGGCATCTCACACCTGCTCAGGACCCACCATCACCTCTGAGGCCTTGAGGGTAAATTCATCAAAGTGGAGGATGTGCACAAAAGCCCAGTTGGGGATGTGGGGAGAGGCAGGGCAGTGGAAATTTAGGATTGTGGGACCGGGATCCTAATTACCTAGAGGCAGTCTGCCCCTAGCCATGCCTGGCATCATATCTGGCACATTCTGTACTGTTTTTCTGGAGAGGAGCTGTAGGTTTCATTTGATTGTTAATATTTATTTATTTTCCCTTTTGTTGCCCTTGTTGTTTTTTATTGTTGTAGTTGTTATTGTTGTTGTTATCGGTGTCATCATTGTTGGATAGGACAGAGAGAAATGGAGAGAGGAGGGGAAGACAGAGAGGGGGAGAGAAAGATAGACACCTGCAGACCTGCTTCACCGCCTGTGAAACGACTCCTCTGCAGGTGGGGAGCCGGGGACTCGAACCGGGATCCTTAATGCAGGTCCTTGCGCTTGGCGCCACCTGCGCTTAACCCGCTATGCTACCGCCTGACTCCCAGGTTTCATTTGATTATTAAAAGGTTTGTTAACCTAAGAAGATCAAAGACCCACAGCCCTCAGCGCAGCCCACAGCTGGAATCCCAGGGTCCTTGGGCAGAGGGTTGAGCGTGAGCCCCCTCAGTGTCACTCACCCCATTCTTGTTCCACCCCGTCCTCTCCGTCTCCTTTTGCCCTGCTCTGGGCAGCACCCTTTCCTGGCAGGGCTGTCCTGTGGTGAGAGGTGGTACAGCTGCCCGCACACAAGGTGGGACGTCAAGCTTTTCTCTGCTCCTTCCCTTTGCCTCTCCAGCCTCCACCCTTACCCAAGGACTACATGCAAAGGGCACTGTTGCTCTAGAAGTCAAGAGGCTTTCTTGATTTTTTTCTTTTCTTTTCCCCAGAGGAAGCCCTGGAGAACTAGGACTGTCAGGGCCCATAGTCTCTAAGTGGTGGCGGGTCCATCCCGGGTGTCTTGAGTTTCAAAGTGGGGGCTGCACTGACTGGCCCTCTGACTCTTGGGTGGGGGGGGTTGTTTTCCTGTTTTGCAGATCAACCAGTCACTCGATGGGGAGCAACCGTGGACCACCTTTTTGTGTCACCTTCCCACCTCTGTGTAGCAAGAAAAATAACTTCAGCACTTCTTCAATAATAATGATGAAACTGGTATTAACTGAATGGCAATTATGGATTTTTAACTCTAATTCACAGTAAGCCTGCAAGCCATGTGTTTCCAATACAACCAAAAAGCGTCCTGTTTTGCTGCGTGTCTCATATGATTGTGAGAAGCTGTGAGATACCTATTTGTACAAAGAGGATTATAAGTATTACTTGCCAGAGGAACACAACTGAAGCCGAAAGAGAAGACGTCTTAATTTATCCTTAAAGATATATAATAGTATTATTTATATAAAGTAAATATATATATATATATATATACACACAGATATATATATACACGCATACACATATATATTTTTTGGTGGTAATGAAAATGGCTCCGCAGAATGCCGACTCAGAATCTATGCAAGTTCAAGAGCTACCTGTGCCCCTGCCGGACCTGCAAAAGCCGGGGAGCTCCGAGGCAGAGGCCCGTGAGGAGACCATCAGCGAGGGCTCCATCGACCGCATCCCCATGCGCCTGTGGGTGATGCACGGGGCAGTGATGTTTGGCAGGGAGTTCTGTTATGCCATGGAGACGGCACTGGTCACACCCATCCTGCTACAGATTGGTGAGTGTTCCGCCTCTCCTGGTCCCGGCTGAGCACTGGACACGGTGCTGGTCTTGGGCATGTCCGCCCTGGGAGCAGGTGACATGGGCTAGGCAGTCCAGCCTTCTGTTCTGTCCACCTACTCGGACCTTTTATTCCCCTCCTGTTTCTGACTGGACCAGGGAAGGAGGAGGTGGTCCCTGCAGGTAGGAGTGGAGCTGGGAATTTGGTCAGGTGAGGACCGAGGACACATCTGGGTATGTGCAGTCAGCCCTGGAACATTCAGAACATTCTGTCTTTCCTGAAGCCGTCACTCCCTCTCCACGTGCCTGTCCTCCTGGGCACAGTCCCCAGCTGTGTCATGCTGTGCCTGTCTCTGTCTCTCACTCTCAGGTTCTTACCCTGGGAAGAAAACCGTGGCCATAGCACTGGGAAATTATTATTTATTCACTTAAACCCGAGTCTGCTGTGGGGTTTTCAGGGTGCGTGGACACATGCACAGCTCAGCCTGACCAGGACTAGTCTGTATGCTTTCCACGTTACCACCGGGCTGCTGCTGCTGCTGCTGCGGGCCCCCTGAAATTTGTCAGCGTTTAGTTTTCCTCATCATTGAAGGGAGTTTTAAAAGCTTGTTGTTTTCTAGCTTGTCATAGGAGATTTGGGTAAAGAGTCAGGATGTTTAAAGGCACCAGTTTCACTCTAGAATCCCACATATGCAGAGGAAAATGTTTATTATTTATTTATTTATTTATTTTAGATAGGACAGAGAGAAATGGAGGCAGGAGGGGAAGACAGAGAAGGGGAGAGAAAGACAGACACCTGCAGACCTGCTTCACCGCCTGTGGAGCGATTCCCCTGCAGGTGGGGAGCCAGGGGCTCGAACCGGGATCCTTATGCCGGTCCTTGCGCTTTGCGTCACGTGTGTTTAACTCGCTGCACTACCACCTGACTCCCTAGAGGAAAATATTTTAAAATCAATCCTTTCGTTAGCTGCAGTGATTATATGTATATATGTATATGTATATGTATATGTATTCCATTTAAATAGAGACAGATAGGGCAGAGAGGAAGTGAAAGACCATAGCACTGAAACTATGCTTCAAATGCTGTAGGGGCCAGGCTCAAATCTGGGGATTGCACATGACAGAGCTGTTCAAGTGAACTGTTTTAGATAGGCAGCCCTGCAGGAAGATTTCTGTCCAAGAACTAAGTCCTTTGGTATGTATCTGTGAGTTGTGTATGGATATGGAATTTGTAACATTGTCTTCAGGATGTGCAGCAGCCCTGTGCATTGGTGAGGGGGGTGAGCAAGTGATGAGATTAGCAGGCATGTGTCTAAGAGGCGGGGAGGGGCACAGGTAGGAATACCTGCCTCCTGTTGGTTGGACAGAGTGACCTGCTGGTATGGAAAGTGGGGAGAGAGGCTTCATGTGTTCCAGGAAGCTGGATCTGGTCCCAGAGAGGGGAGGTACTGAGTGTTAAGTAATCTCGCCAGACATTGACTTGTCACTTGGGTGTTTGGTACCACATTTGAGAAAATTGCAAAAGCACTGGTGGCTCAGTAGGGGTGGTTGGAATCAGAAGTGGGGCCCCTGGTTCCATTTCCAGATCGCTCGCAAAGTGCACATCCTCTGCTTACTTGGAAGACAGTTGATTTCTGTACCATCAACAGAGATTTAGGGATGGTCATTTCCCCGGTTTTCTTTGTGAGTGGTTGTGTGCGTATTTTATAACTTCAAACCCTAGCACTAGCAGCTTCTGGGAAATTGGCCACTTTACAAACATGTGGTCTCAACTTCCATACGACAAAAATTGAGCACATTGCGAAGTTTAGTCCTGAGTGTTGTATTACATGAGACTTGTATTAAATTTAAATAGTGTGGGATAAAATTGCCCTATTTTACTATACTACAGAATATGATGTAATAGACTGTAAGGATAGGCTTTTCCTTTTAAGAATTTTTAAAGATTGATTTTGTGAGAGAGACCAGAGCACTGCTCTGTCATATGCAGCACCAGAGATGGAACCCACAACCTCACACGGGCACGTCCTGCACTGTCTGCTGAACTGTCTCTTCTGCTGATAAAGGTAGCTCTTTCACAGGTTGTATGCATGTCTGAAACTGATGACTGAGAATGGAGACTTGTACCAGATGACCATGGCAGGCTGACCCAGTGGGGACAAAAGGGATTCTTCTTCTTTTTTAAAAAATATTTATTTATTTATTTATTTCCTTTTGTTGCCGTTGTTGATGTCGTCATTGTTGGATAGCACAGAGAGAAATGGAGAGAGGAGGGGAAGACAGAGGGGGAGAGAAAGACAGACACCTGCAGACATGCTTCACTGCATGTGAAGAGACTGCCCTGCAGGTGGGGAGCCGGAGCTCAAACCGGGATCCTTATGCCGGTCCTTGTGCTTTGTGCCACCTGCACTTAACCCGCTGCACTACTGCCTAACTCCTGACAAAAGAGGTTCTTACTGAGCCTAAATTCTACACAGTTCATTTGCAGCCGGGAGGACAGAACTCCCAAACTGGTTGAAGGAGGAGTGCTTAGTGAGGTTTGTTCTTTGATGTGTGTAGATAGAGCCCAGCCAAAAGGCCGAATTTAGTTCTCGAGGTCAAATTTAAATAACAAGCATGAGGACAACATAGTGACCCAAATTTTCTCTTGATTTGAGGCAGACTTCCTTTTTCTTTTCTTCTCTTTTCTTTTCTCTTCTTTTTTGATTTAATAATGATCAACAAGACCATAGGCTAAGAGGGGTACAGTTCCCACCACCAGAGTTCCATATCCCATTCCCTCCATTGGAAGCTTTCCTAGTCTTTACCCCTCTGGGAGTATGGACCCAGGATCATTATGGGGTGCAGAAGGTGGGAAGTCTGGCTTCTGTCATTGCTTCTCCACTGGACGTGGTGTTAGCAGGTCGATCCATACTCCCAGCCTGTCTCTATCTTTCCCTAGTGGGGTGGGGCTCTATACAAGTGGGGATGTGAGGGTGATCTGGCTACGACATCTGTCACCCCATTGTCACCCAGGGTTGATTCGGCTGATCTGGCTGGCTAGGCGGGTGTCCCCTTCCTCCCTCACCGCTCCATGTGCGTCCCTCCCAAAGCTGCGCACTCGGTCGAAGAGGACGGCCTTCCCCGAATAGAAGTGTGGGGTTGCAGGCACTTTGGTGAGGTTGTCTGCCCAGGGAAGTCAGGTTGGCATCATGGTAGCATCTGCAACTTTCTGGCAGAGTAATGAGGCTGAAGGGTTGACATTCCACACCTGGCGTCTCTGGACACCATCCCAAGTGAAACGTGTCGAGGTGGTACTGGTTGCATTGATTTCTTTGAGATAAGCAGATGCCGTATCAAATGATATGGATCGAGAGAGGCATGCAGGCAAATGAGCCAGAGGCAGAGCTTCTTACCAAAACTGTCTGCCATACGCAGAGCTATGAAGCTTATTAGTAATTTTTTATATTAGTAATGCTGGAAGATGGTTTTAAAACAGTAATATCCCCACAGCATGACAATTATGACAATTATAACCAGTTACAGTTCCATCTCCCTAAAGACTCCCTAGTGACCACCACAGAGCTGCTCTATCATGGGGTTTTGTGCAGATGGAGTCACAGCCTGTAGTCAGGTGTCTCCCAGTGCTCTGTGATAGCTGCCTCCGTCTACTGCACCCATCAGTGCTGGATTCCTTTTCATTGCTGACTAGTCCCTCTTGCTTGTCCATTGGACAGTGAATGCTGGTGGCAGGGGGTGGAGAGGGGGCGTGGGGGCCAGAGGAAATGCTGTTATAAACAGATAGTCTGAGGCGTCACCTGCAGGACTGTGTACATCTGTGTTTCATTCTTCCTGAGTTGGTCCCTACGGGGATGTCCATGTCTTAGGGTAAGTACAGGTTTAGTCTTATGGGAAAACCTCTTCCGTCTTACAGTGTAGAAGAGTTCCTGCTTCTCCCCATCCTGGAAAACACTTGTCAACCTTTTAAACTGTGCTCCTTGAAGTGAGCATGAACAGTATCTCTGCACAGAGTTCTTGCATTTTTCTAATGAATATGCTGTTGATCTTTTCACGTACTTATTGGACATTTGTGCCCAGTTTTTTTTTTTAATAATTTATTTATTTATTCATGAGAAAGATAGGAGCAGAGAAAAAACCAGACACCACTCTGGTACATGTGCTGCCGGGGTTCAAACTCGGGACCTCATGGTTGAGACTCCAGTGCTTTATCCACTGCGCCACCTCCTGGACCACACCAGTTTTGTTGTTCTTGTTGTTTTAGCTGGTATTTTAATCAGGGTTTCTATCCTATTGAGCTTAAAGAGTATACTTATTTATTTATTTATTTATTTATATTTTGCTACTAGGAATATTGCTGGGACTCAGTTCCTGCAGTTTCTCCATTTTCAGTGACCTTTCCCCTCCTTCATTTCTTTTTATAGAGAGAGAGAGAAATGGGGGGGGGAGGCAGTAGGAGAGACATGTGCAGCATTGCTCCACTGTGAAGATTTCCCCCCTGGAGGTCAGGTGAGGACTGAGGTTTAAGCCTATATCCATCCTCACTAACGGTTGTATGTGGGTGAGTCACCATCCAGACCCAGCTGGCGCCATCTTTCATTCATTCTTCTTTCTTTTTATTCAGATTTACTGAGAGGGTTGGGGTCGCTGGGCCAAAGCTTTGCTCCCTTCTATATAATGCAGTGCGGGTGCCAGGGACCAAGACCAAACAAGATCCCCAAGGAGGCAAGTTTTGGCCTCTATCCCTGAACCATCTCCCCAACTGCTCTTCATACATTCTTGATAAAAATCCTGTCAGATACATGGTTTGCAAAAATTGTACCCCACCCAGTCTGCGGTTTCCTTTTTCTTTCTTTTTTAAATATTTTGTGTTTTTTTTTATCATTTTAAAATTTATTTTTATATTTATTTATTTTCCCTTTTGTTGCCCTTGTTTAACATTGTTGTGATTATTATTGTTGTTGTTGTTGTTGTTACTGACATCATTGTTGTTGGATAGGACAGAGAAATGGAGAGAGGAGGGAAAGATGGGGAGAGAAAGATAGACACCTGCAGACCTGCTTCACCGCCTGTGAAGTGACTCCTCTGCAGGTGGGGAGCCGGGGGCTCGAACCTGGATCCTTATGCTGATCCTTGCGCTTTGCGCCACGCGCGCTTAACCCACTGCGTCACCGCCCAGCTCCCTTTATTTTATTTAAATGAAGATACCAGAAATAAACTAGAGCACTGCTCAGCCCTGGCTTTTATGGTAGTGCTGGAATTGAACCTACAAGTAACCTGGGACCCTCAGGCGTGAAAGTCTTTTGCATGCCATTATGCTGTCTCCCTGCCCCCTCTTCCTTGTTTCTGCCGGGCGTAGTTTCGTCACCTCAAAGGCTTCCTAGTGACTGGCCACACATATCTGAGACTATTTCTATACTTGTGCTATGAAGCTATATGATGTTCAGTGTCTGAAGTACTTCAGTTTTATAGTGTATGTGGCTGTTTGGAAATACAACTTCCTTGACTTTTTTTTTTTATCTTTTTCTTTTAAAAAATTTTTTAAAAAATATTTATTTCCCTTTTGTTGCCTTTGTTGTTTTATTGTTGTAGTTATTATTGTTGTTGATGTTGTTGGATAGGACAGAGAGAAATGGAGAGAGGAGGGGAAGACAGAGAGGGGGAGAGAAAGACAGACATCTGCAGACCTGCTTCACCGCCTGTGAAGCGACTCCCCTGCAGGCGGGGAGCTGGGGCTCGAACCGGGATCCCTACACCTGTCCTTGTGCTTTGCGCCACCTGCTGAGCAACCCGCAGCGCTACCGCCCGACTCCCGACATCGTTTTCTTTTATTATTATTTTTCCCTTTATTGGGGGATTGATGTTTTACATTTGACAATGAGTCCAATAGTTTGTTCATGCTGTTTTCTTTGAAGAAAAACAGCTGGGTTTTTATTGGTGTTGCATTTGAATCTCGATTTATTTAGACAGAATTGACACTTCATATACTGAGTCACCTAACCCATAAACACACACATTCAGGTCTTTAACTCCTCCTAGCAGGGCTGTATAGGCTGTAGTACACAGTTCTCAGGATGTTTAGCTGTATCATACTAGAGTAAGTGGTGCCGTTGCAACTTCACTCTCTGGTTGTAAACCACTATATGTAAGATGAAAAGTGACTTTTCTGTACCAACCCTGTCTCATGAAATCTTGGCAAAGTTTACATATTCTTGCAGCTTTTCAAATATCTGTAAGATGAGTTCTGTGCTCACTGGTGTTAGTTAATTTGCAGCCTTTCTTGGTCATTCTAGGTAAAGACAGTCTTATTCATCTTTCAAAGTTGAGCTTTCATTCATTGTATTTGCCCACTTTTATTTTATTTATACTCTTCATTTCCCCCTTCTTATTTTTGCAGTTCTAGGGAATGAGCCCAGAACCATGTATCTTATGTGTACAAGCTACAGATGAGGGGCCTCTTGGGCTGAACTTTCTCAGTCTTCATTTAGAAAGAGGGAGGGTGTTATAGAGAAGGCACGCCACAGCTGTACTCTGTCACCCGTGGAGACGCCCTGGTGCCATGCCATGTGGTGCTGTGGCCTCACTCACAACCAGGCATGGGCTTTACTGGGCGAGCTATCTCCCAGCCTCCCTCCTCCCTCCTCCCTTTATGCAGGAAATCACATTTGGTGTCTTCTATGTGCTGTACTGCTAAGCCACCTCCGTAGTCCCTTTAAAGTACTTGTTCACACTTATCTCTTTATTGCGGTGTGGAGAAGAGAAAGAGACCAGAGAACGCTGTGAGCTCTGGTATTTGTGGTACTGAGGACTGAACCTGGGGCCTCAAGCTTCCAAGTCCTCTGCTTTGTCACTGAGCTATCTCCCTGGTCCTTGACGCTAGTTTTTATTTTGTTATTGTTATTTTTATTGTTGTTATTGCTGGGTTGGACAGAGAGAAATCAAGAGGGGGGGAGAAAGATAGACACCTGCAGACCTGCTTCACCTGTGAAGTCACCCCTCCTCTGAAGGTTGGGAGCTGGGGGCTCGAACCGGGATCCTTACGCTAGTCCCTGAGCTTTGCACTTAACCCAGTGTGCTACCGCCCTGCCCCCCTACTTTTTATTTTGTGTGTGTGTTTTCAAGTGAGGGAGCACTCACGTGCATGTGGAGCACAGGTCTCTCTCTGGTGGCATCCGTGGAGCTCAGCTGGATTTGTCTTTGCTGCTCTCACAGGTGGGGATTGAGCCCAGTGCTTCATCTCCCTGTCTCCCTCTTGATTTTTCTTGTTTGTTTCTTTTGGTTTTTGAGATCAACTAGAAGATTTTTAGGACTTGTTTTTCCTAGTAAAATCGTTATTAGAAATGATGTCTTTCCTTTTTCCTTTTTAAAATTTTATTTATTTTTTATCGGCACCAGAGTTATCACTTTGAATTCACCACACCCAATGGTCATTCCTTGGATCGACCTTCTCGTGGTGCATCCCGTGAGTCCCCATTCATTGGGGAAACTGACAATCCTTCCTAGCCGACTGAATCCACATGGATCCCAGTCACTTTCAAAGCCAGCAACAAGCAGCTCCTGACAGCTTTCAAGCTGACGCTGTTGACTGGCTACGGAAGAAGGGCAAACGCTAGAAGAAGAAGAAGTGGTCATTCCCCTCCCCCTTTCCTTTTTATTTTGCTAGAACAGAGAGAAATTGAGAAGGGAGTGGGAGGGGTACCTGCAAACCTGCTTCACTGCTCATGAAGCGTCCTCCCTGCAGGTGGGGTGTGGGGGCTTGAACCCAGGTACTTACACATGGTAATGTGTGTGCTCAGCCAGATACATCACTACCCCCATTTCTTTCTTTCCCCTCCCTCCCTTCCTCCTCCCCTTCCACCAGAGTGCTGCTCAGCTCTGCCTTATGGTGGTACCGGGAACTGAGCCTGGAATGTGAGAATGTCAGGCATGAAAGTTTTGAGTATGGTGCTGTCTCCCCAGCCCATGATTTTATTTCTAGTAAATGAACCTGGTTATAATGAAGAGGATAAGCATCACAGAGACCTGCAGGGTGTCTGCAGGGTCAGCCTCTGAAGTCTCGTCCTGCCCTGCCCTTGGGCACTTTCCTCTGGCCAATAGAATGTGGCAACAACAAGGTTGTGCCTCCGCCGCCTCCGCCATTCTTTTACCAAAAAACTCGTCACTTCCTTTTGGTCAGAGGTTCTCTCTGGCCTTCTCCGTGTGTGCTCTTAGGTGGATGCAGCTCTGGCCAGCCTTTGAGTCTGAGAAGAGTCACAGCCAGTGAGCCCGAGGCTTAGTCTAGGCCCTATGATAACCGAGCCTTCCCCTTTGTGAATCCCTTTTGCTCGCTGCACTTTGCTGACCGCAGCCCTGGAAGCCTCTGAACTTTCCAGGCAGCCAGGGGTGCTGGACTTGAGACCCATGGAAGCTGAGATGGTGAGTGAACACGCCACCATGGGGTCAGGAGGTGTCAAGCATGTGAGGTGGTAACGCACGTGTCGTGTTAAAGAGTTGACTGTAGTGTGTCGTTGTCCCCGTGTCCCCCCCCCCCCCCCCCAGTGGATGACACTCCATTCTTTACCTCACTGTGCATCATGGTAGCAGAAACATGTTTGTACTGGTAGGTGTCAACTTTGGAAGGGTGTTTGTCTTGACTCATGACAAATTATTGCAAGTGGGCATTTCTCTTTTAAAAGATTGACTCTCTAAAGAAAACCTCCCTAGTGAAAGTCAGTAAGCTTGAAACCATGAAAATTCATCCCACACTCTGCCCTCTTAAAAATTAATAGAGACGTTGTTTTTAATTCAGCAATGGTGTGATTTGAGGCAATGTGTACGATAGTTAAACTTCTGACAGTTTCCTGCCAATCCTATTTATTAAGCTTTACCAATCTGTCTATTCTTTCAGTTCTTAAAATGTAAGTGGCCACCTTGATTAAAGAAAATTCTCTCCCCCGTCTCTCTCTGTCTCTGTCTCTCTCAGACTGACAGCCCTGAAGGCCCATATCCTCAAATCCCTTCACCACCGAGCATCCTGCTGCTGACAGCAATCTTGTCGTTCCAGCTTTCTTCCTGGAAGGCCTGTACTCCTCCAGGCTGTCTGGCTGGCCTCCTGGTCACTGTGCTGCCCAGAGTGTTGGATTGGCTCCTCGGCTGAAGGCTGACTTCTACAGGCCCCTTCTGCCTGCTGCCTCTCCTAGCTGGCCTCCCTGGAGCTCCTTGCAGGCTGCTCTGGAGTCTGTACCGTCACCCCTTACAGGGTCAGGTTGACTCGGAGGGCAGGTCTTGGCTCCCATCCAGCCGCAACAGCCTAGCGTGCTCTGAGCGGCCGTCTTTCCCCTGGGCTCTCCAGGGCTTCAAGAGTTAGAATTCACCTCCTCTGCTTGTGAAGAAGAAAGATTGAGGGAGCTCAGGGAGGCTGGAATGTGGCTGCCAGCAGCTCTTTGGGTTGTCAACTGACTCTGTGGTGACTTAGAGCACTGTCCTTTTTTTTTTTTTTTTTTTTGAGACAAAGAAGATAGAGTGAAAGAGACCACAGCTCCAAAGCTTCCTTCAGTGCAGTGGGGGCCAGGCTTGAGCGTGGGTCAAACACTCGGCAAAGCAGCACACTCTCTAAATGAGATAGTGATTTTTTTTATGTTTCATTTTCTTAATAAGTTACTGAAATATAAAGAGAAGAGATCACTGAGCTTGCCCCTGACTGTCCTTGTAACCATGGTATAGCCATGCCGGGGCAGGATAGCTCAGCAGGAGAGCGCACCTGCTTTGTCAGGTGTGCCGGCTCGGCTCGGGTCAGGTTCCTCTGCGCCGAGGAAGCTTCGGTGGCTTCCGCCACTCCCGTTTCTCTGTCTCTGTCTGAAAAAAGGCCACCTTAGTGGTAAAGCCCTGACCATGGCAAACAAAATAAAAATAATTTGATTTGCATTGTGTGTTCAAGTGGCACAGGTCTCCCCTGTCTTCCCTCGTCCCTTTTTTGATGGTGTTGCGAGGCGAGGCAGCCCCCTCAGTCTCTGGGAGGCTCCCTAGAATCCCGGTTTTACGCCTCTGTTACCCTGTCTCTGGATTGCTGGGATCTGGTTCTCCCTCTACCCCGCCCCCTGCACACAACCCGGTCTCCAAGTTCACGTCTGTGACATACTTGGAGCTGAACACAAACGTCTGAAGTATATAACCACAGCTGTGCTGACCCCCAGTCTCTTCAGTAGTGGTTGGTGCAGGGGGATAAACACAGCCCGTCCACCACAGGCCTGTGTCCCCAGCCACAGCTCACACCCCGAGGGAGGCCGATGGTGCTCCCCACAGTGCCTGCCAGAGTGTCTTCCCCGCACTGTCTCCTGCTCTACCTCTCACCCTCACCCCCTTAACCTGTCAGTTTCCTTGAAACAGTTTTGGGTGGCTGGGTGGTGGCACACTGGTTTGAGCCCACATGTTACAATGTACCAGGACCTGGGTTCAAGCCCCCAGTCCCCATCTGCAGGAGGGGAAAGCTTTGCAAGTGGTGAAGCAGGTCTGCAGGTGTCTCTTTCACTCTCTTTTTCTCTCTGTCTCTTATCTCTCTCTATATATATATCTCTGTCTCCCCCTCCTATTTCTAGCTGTCTCTATCCAATAAATGAACAAAGAATTTAAAAAAAAATTAGAAAAATAGTTTTGACCTTTCTTGTGTTTGCTGAAGGAGTGAGTGATGTGGAGAGATCTTGTCATCCTTTACTTTTGACGTGTCCAATTGCTTTTGCCAGAACACAGGAATCTGACTTTTTGAGGATCTGAATTTCACTGGCCTGACCTCCCCTGCACAAAGATGAGATATTGCAAAGTCCCCCCTGGAAGAGGCCTTTGAAAGCCATGTGCTGTGGTCCAGGAGCCAACTCACCTGATCATGTTCATTTTGCCGTATGCGAAGACCTGGGTTCGAGCCCCTGGCGGACCTATACCACAGGAAACTTTGAACAGCAGAGCAACACTCTGACGTCTCTCCTCAATCTCTCTCTCTCCTCCTTTCTATTTTATTTTCTGTCATTTTATCAGAATGGAGATTTGCTTTATTTGATAGGCCAGAGAGGAATTGAGAGGGAAGGGTAATTAAAGGAGAGAGAGACACACACACACTTGGCAGACCTGCTTCACGTCTTATGCGGCTTCTTCCTGACAGGTGGGTATTATTATTTTTTTCCCTTGGGCTTTACCACTCCAGGCCAACTTTTTCAGAGAGACAGACAAACAGAGGGAACGACACCACAGTACCAAACCCTCCCCACTGAGGTTGTGTGTGAAGCAAAAGCAACACACTACCTAAGGGAGCTTTCTTCCCCAGCCCTTTTCTCCTTCTTTGCCTCTCCATCTCTCTCTTTCTGTGTCTGATATTAAAAGGATTAAAGAGTCCACCAGGAACTGTGGAATAACAGGCACAAAGCCCCAGTATCCAGAAAAAAAAGTCCATGTGTCCCTAGGCCCATCTTAACCCCAAATGGAACTTCCTTCTGTTCTGGGAAGGCCTGCCTCTGTCGGAGCCAACCAGCATGGAGCAGAGACTAGATCAGCGATTGGTCCTGGTGCCTGATGTGGTGGGCTGTGGTGTTATTTTATTGAGTGCTAAGTCCTATGTTGCTGCTGCTGTTGTTATTTTTTTAGTGAACCCTAGGAAGCCAGTTCTATTTGCTCATCTGAGAGGACAGAGAGAAACTTCAGAGGGGATGGGAAGATAGGGCGAGAACACTTGCAGCACTGTGGGTGGGGACCAGGGGCTTGAACCTGCATCTTCTTGTAATGTGTGCATTCAACCAGGTGCACCACCACAAGACCCCTTAAATCCTGTGTTTTTAATTGAGCTTTTTTTTTTTCATGCCTTAACCAACCATCTTTTGTAGAAAAATAATGTAGACTTGTTCTAACTAGCAGCCAAAGCCACTCCTGATAAGCCAAGGCTATTTACCCCTTTCCTGATCAGGAAGTCAGCAGGACCCTCCCCGTCGCAGCTCTAAGTTTGAGAAATGTAAAAACTAGGTAGGAGTTGCAGTACTCATTTTGTTCTGTCCCCTTGTTCATCACAAGAGCTTGATTCTTTACAGTCAGGGCCTTTTTTCGTTCATTCTTTTTTCACTTAGGAGAGAGGCAGGAGGGGCGACACCTCAGCACTGTGCCACCACCCACTGTCCTTGGTGCTACCATGTGACGCCAGGACTTATACCCCGGGTCTCACACATGGTAAGGTGGAAGCTAGTCATTATCAGTGACATGTTTGTTTGTTTGTTTGTTTTTTCTCTTTTATAGTAAGTTTGAGTCTTTGGGTCTTTGCTGGCAGGAATCCTGTAAGCTTCAGCTAAGCGCCGTGTGTGATCACAAATAGACTTGGCAGGATGTGTCCGTTGCGCTGCTCAGGGGTGAGGGAATTCTCCTATTTTCATTCATGTCCCTCTGTGAAAAGAGGTTGAAAGTAGGACCTCAACTCTTCGAAGCATTTCCTTCTGTCTTCTCTCTTGGGCCCTGGAATCTTCTCCCTTGGAACCTGGCACTGCAGTTGTACCCTCTGACTGTATAACTAGCTACATTGAGCAGAGGCTTGAGGGCATCTCTGACAGGGAGTTCAACCCTGCTTCCTCCTACAGAGGTGAATAGCTATGGCAAATGCCAGTGGAAACCCCAGCACACTGAGCGAGAGTTCCTGTAAGGCTTGCTCCCGCAGGTTCGGGATGTCTGAAGTGCTCTAAGGCCACTCCTGTGTTTGCCCTCTGCCTGAACCCTCCCCACAGATACGCCCCCCTAGGGAAGAAAACATCCTGCTCACTTAGCCACGACTTTTCCAAACAGCCGCCTTTTTCTGGAAGAGGCCTTCAGACTAGAAGCCAGTGTTTCTGAACTAGAAGCCAGGTGTTCAAGCCACTGGAAACAGAAGACCCTTGAGAAGGAAGGAGGAAGGGCCCAGCTGCAGAGGCTGCTGCTGCCTGTGGGAGACACTGATAGCAGGCCCTGCAGTGTGGAGCAGGAGGTCTGCTTGGCCCCAGGACTTGCCCACTGTCACTCTCATTCCTTCGTTATACTGCACCAGGCTCAGAATTCAGAAGCTGCTGTAGAGTAGAGAAATTGCCTGCCTGAGGTCACTGATTTGTTACAGGCAGCCCATTTCCAGCATCTCCCATCAGGCAGATAAGATCACCAGGTCATCGAAGATCATCAATACGCTTCTCAGCTCTGGCTTATGGTGGTTCTGGGGATCAGACCTCAGACCTTGGAGCCTCAGGCACGAAGTCTGTTGCATAATCACTATGCTGTCTTCCTAGCTGTGTTTTTTTGTTTCTTTGTTTGTTTTTGTTGTTTGGTTTTGTTTTAAGATGTCTTTATGAATTTACGAGAGGGAGAGCCCGTGTAGCACTCTGTCATATGTGGTGCTAGGGGTCGCACTCTGGACCTCGTGCTTGAGGGTTCAGTGCTTTATCCATTGAACCACCTTCCGGGCCATAGTATCTCCTTGGAAGTTCCTGTAGTTATGACAGGTGAGGCATAATGCTGATGTGCTTTCTTGTCGCTGTGTCCCTGCTACAGGTCATGTAGAACGGCTAAGAAGCCCACTTCTGGGCAGAAGCAGAAAGCTTGTCTGTCTCTCTGGGTCCTCTGGCTTAGTTTTCACCTGTTGGGTTGTGCACCGGTGGTATGTGCTTTTCTTGGATCTTGGGATGGCTTAACTGAGTGACCAAGCTCCCAATCCCAGAGGCCTCAGAAGCCCATTATCTCCCCCACATCTGTAAGAGGCTGCATTTGTTACACAGTAGATATCACCCTGCCTGTTGAACCATTAGTTTTTGGAGTGGACTTTCAAAAGCATGCACTATTATAGACCCCAGGTTCCGGGACACAGAGAGGATCAGAAGAGTGTCTACAAATTGGTGGGGTGTTGTCTGTGCCTAGTTAGGTTCTGAAATGAAGAACCACAAGTGGCCCAAGGGTGAGGGTATGGTGCTGCGTACTTGAGGACCCAGCAGCGTTCACACCCCACTTCCTGCAGTGCTGTGCCTGTCTGGCCTGAATGGGTCCCCGGGCAGAGCAGGGGTGCCTGAGCAGATCCTACGGACCAGGCTCTTGCTGCTGCCGCCGCACAACCCAGGTAGGAAGCCTGCTGGTTGCTGATGTTTGAGCAGCTGATGGCGTGCACGGTGAGCATGGAACAGGTTTTCTCTTAAAGGAAAGTCTTAGCAACAGTCTGTGGGGGAGGGAGGGCCTTGAACACCCCTTCCGAAGGAGCTGGCCTAGGACCTTGCACCCTTGCTTGGCTTCAGGCTTCTGCCTCATTCTGTTCCCACAGGGCAGGGTTCCCTTGGGAAGACTTCTGGCTCCCTTCCCCCACGTATTGTTTGCCTTTGCTTCAGGAAGTATCCTAGGGGGAAAGGAAAATCATATAAAATAAGAGTTTTGTTGCCTTCTGTCATTTGTGACTAATGAAGTAGAATGGGCTTAAGGCCATGAGAACAAGACTTCTGCTTAATAAAGTCCTGAGTCCTGTAGCAAACACA
This sequence comes from Erinaceus europaeus, assembly GCF_950295315.1. Taxonomy (NCBI): domain Eukaryota; kingdom Metazoa; phylum Chordata; class Mammalia; order Eulipotyphla; family Erinaceidae; genus Erinaceus; species Erinaceus europaeus. The sequence goes on from NC_080169.1 coordinate 12,871,672, forward strand.
AATGAAGAAGTGTTATCTGTGGGGAAAGCCCAGTCTGGTCAGCCTCAGGAGAGGCAAAGCTTACGTTCTTTTTATAGCTGTCTGTTTTTCAAAAACACCACATACACTGTGAATTACGGTTCCCGGGATAGGATTTGTTGGAATTTGAACCTTACCTTTTCTTTTTGTGGTAAAAGAAGAAAATCAGGCATTACAAACCTGCTGTAAAGAAAATGTTAGAAGGGGCTGGGGAGACAGCATAATGCTTATGCAAAAGCCTTTCAAGCCTGAGGCTCTGAAGTCCCAGGCTCAATCCCCAGCACCACCATAAACCAGAACTGAGCAGTGTTCTGGTCTCGTTGTCTCTCTTGGTATCTTTCCCTCTGTATTTCCTCTTTCTCATTAAAATAAACTAAATAAAAATGTTTTTAAAAGGAAGAAAGAAAGTGTTAGAAGTTTAAGAGCCTTAAGTGCCGAGGGTTTCCCTCCACTCCCTGGATCAGGCATGCAGACCGTAGACTGGGCTGGCAGGATTGGGGACGTGACCACCCGCAGACTTGTGCCTGGAATCATCTGGAATCAGCACCCTTCTGAAATCCAGCACCACCTCCTCTGTCTTCTAGGAGTGCGGGGTTACAAGCCCAGCCCTGACCCCGGGTACCTTGTTATGCAACCAGCTCTTTAGCTGGAGATTTGAAATGTGGACAGGCACTACGGGTAGGTCGGTTCTGCAGAGAAATGCGTATTTGCACAGTATCCCAAGTGAGAACTGCATCTCGTTTCCTTCCTGCTTGTGTAAGACATATGCTCAGCGGGATCCCAAGGGCCACCTCTTGGAGCACAAGTATGTCCTGGTCCTGTGGCCTCCTATGAGCACACACGTTGCTAGGCAGGTGAGCAGCGTGGCTCAGTTTCCCCTCTCTCTGCATGGTATGACTGCATCTTTCCATCTGGGGGGTTAAAAATGTGGACTCTACCAGCTAGCTACTCCCCAGCAGGTGTCCTTTGTGCAGGAAGGATTCCCAAGTTTACCTGCCAGGTTTACGCAAGTCACATGGTGTCACTTAGTTTCAGTCAGTATCTGTACTGCTGAAAATGCCCTCCCCCCCTCCAGTCTAACCTCCTTACCTCTTGGCGCAGCAGCCAAACTCAGGGGTGTAAGGGCAGTCACTTGTGGCAGGATCCATGCTGCCCCGGGTTCTTGCCTCTGCTGAGCTGTGGGTCCCCTGCTTTGCAGAGGACTCACGCTAGCTTAGAGTGGGAAGCAGACCAGTGGTTAACGGCTTATTTCAGAGAACCAGGTGGTCAGAGACCACCTGGAAAATGGCAAGTGGAGGAGCAGGAGGCATGAATCAGGCCTCCTGGGACCAGTATGGCAAGAAAAAGGGGCCAGCTTACAGAACCATGGTCAGAGGTCATAACTGAAGGGCCCTCCGGTCCCCAGAGCAGACAGGCAAGACAACCCACTATTGGAAGTGACAGTATGTGATCCTCAGTGTCACACAGTACAGGAAGTCCTGGGGTGCCCAGTTCTCTGCCCTTCTATGGAGGGCTATTTCCCTTGGCCAAGAAATCTTTGGAAATTTTGAACTTTTTAACTTTGCTATCCATGTTTGATTTTTTTTCTTTTTCATTACATATGAGAGAGTTTCACATGAGTCAAAGAGGAGAGTACCACCCTAGTACACACAGTGCTGGGGATCGAACCCCCAGACTGTAGGCACCAAATTCCTGCACTCTGCTAGGTGAGCAAGTTGTCTTGCTCTGTTCTCCGTTTTCCTTAATCTGCGGAAGCAGAGCAGGCAGGCTTGACCATCTTTCTTCAGGTGACTGAGGTTCTTGGTTCTGTTGTTTGATAGTTCTCAGATCAGTGGGCAGTCGACATTTAGCAGCTTGTGTGGGTTTTCTCAGGAGGCCATCCAGGGAAGGTTTCTCCAGGACCCTGTCCTTTCCAGTGCTGTGTCTGTGACTTACCCTTGGTGTCAAGTTCATGGGTACGGAAGGCAGTAGGATGGGTGCCAGGGGCTGGGGCTGGGAGACAGGGAGTTTTGTTTAACGAGGACAGAGTTTCCACATTGGAAAACTGCAAGAGTCCTGTGTGTGGACTGTGCTGATGGCCATATATATGGTACCATGAGCATAGTTAATGCCACTAATCAGACTTCTGATGGCTAAGATGGTGCATTTCACATTTATGTGCGTTGCATCATGACTCTGAAATGTGAGGAAAACATTAGCTGGACCCTCCAGACTATCCAGCTGAAAGCTGGATTTCCTGCTGACCAGAGACTTCAAAGGAAGCCTGAGAGATGACACATGGCCGGGCTCAGAGGTGGCAAGCTGCTGCTGTCGTTCCCTGAAAGAGAATCCCACGGCATGGGAACCCGCAACTCTTGCCGGGGGTCCTGATGAGCAAGCCCACCTGGGTCAGGGTCACTACACCTGACCCAGGCACAGATGACTTGCCAACAATGTGCCCTGCTTAGGCTGTTTGTCAAAACCTCCTGCATTTTGACCAGAGTAGTTGGAAAATTTTTGTGTAAGTCCCTTTTGTTTGGTTTGGGAAGTCTGGATTTCCTTGTGTTTCAGATCATTGTGTTTTGAAAACAATGGAATGTCAACTATAGCATTTTTTCCCAAGGAACAATCTGCCCATTATTCTTCATGTAGCATTGCGGAGCACACCTGCCCGCTAGGTGCTGGGCCTGGTGCCAGGTACTGGGGTGAGCGGGCTCAGCCTGCGGTCTGTGATGCAGAGACCCAGACGCAGGGCAATAATTAATTCGCTGAGCTAAGGGCTTAGCGGTCAGTGTGGAAATGCTGGAGCCCCATTGTTTTTTGAAGGGCTTTTTGTTGTTGTTGTTTTGTTTAAAAAAATTCTTTGTTGTTGTTGTTGTTTGTTTTCAAGAGAAAGAAACCAGAACACTGTTCAGTTCTGGCATACGGTGGTGCCAGGAGTTGAACCTGTGACCTGTGGGGCGCTAGACATGAGAGTCTGGTACTCTGTCTCCTGAGCCCTGGTGCCCCCTTTCAGTGCTGATTTGTTTTCAGATCATAGACAGCAAGGAGGGCATCGAGAGGGTCTCTACTCAGTGAGCAAGTACTGAGGACTTTGCCCTTGAAGGTGAGCGTTTGTGGGCTGGAGAAGCAAGTTAGAAAGGACAGTTGCCTTCCCACTGCCCACTGATTCTGTTATTAATAAATGAGTCTAGTGATAAAGGAGATAGGACCAGAGGCTGCCTGGTTGAGCACAGGATGTGGGAAGACTGCAGAGGAGGTGCCAGCGGGGTCTCCTGGTTGAAGACTCAGTGGGGGCCAGTAAGCGAAGGTTAGTGGGCACATTCCAGGCTGTGGTACAGCAGGGAGAGGGGCGTCAACCTGGCAGAAATGCACAAGCCTTGTGAGTCTGATCACAGGAGGCCTTTCTGCTTCAAAGGAGGCGATGTACAGAGAAGCCTGAGCAGTTTGGCCCACTTTCAGCATTGTGCATCTGAGCTGTGGTAAAGCAATGGGTTTAGACGTCTGCACATGCAGTACATTCCATGCCACATGACTGTGCTCATGTAAGCGTATGTAAACACGACTTACTTGTGAATGGCACCTGACTGTTGATGCGGCTTTGGGCGTGTCACGACTACAAGCTGGTTTCAGCTTGAGGTGGTCAGGACTGGACTGGACACTGGGAGGGAGGGGAGCAGAGGGTCTTGGGTTCAGCCTAGATGGGAACAACCCTGCATTTGGACTTGGTGAAGAAACAGAATATGTGTGTGTGGGGGGGGGGGCTTGAGGCTCTCTGAGGGAGTGGGGGTGGGATGACAGCAGTGATTCCCAAGAGAGGTTCTAATGATTCCCATTTTGACAAGTTAGGCTTATCTTTAAATCCTTTACTCACTCACTCACACACTTACTCTCACCCTCTCACATACTCACTCTCACTCACACATTCACTCACTCACTCTCACACACTCACTCTCACTCAAACACTCTCACTCACACATTAACTCACTCTCACACTTACTCACTCTCACACGCTCTCACTCACACATTCACTCACGCACACACACTCACTCTTACACACTTACTCACTCACACACTCACTCTCACTCTCACACTCACACATTCACTCACACACACTCACTCACACACTTTCGCTCACACACTCACACATTCACTCACTCACACACTCACTCTCACACACTCACTCACACACTTACTCTCACTCACTCACTCACACACCCTCACACACACACTAGCTCTCACGTGAAAGCCTGCCACATGAAGATTGTCCCTGTTTGAAGGGGGTAGCTTGGCTCTACAGCACTGTGTGCTGTTTTCCCAGGTGGAGTCCAGCTCTGAAGCCCTCCCCACACCTCCTCACCCCTGTAGTCGTGACTCTGGCTGTTCTGCAGGTTTTTATTCCCAGTCGTTGCTGGAGTCAAAGAAGGCCTCTGCTTCCCCAGATTCTCTGGCAACTCAAATCCGTCCTCTTTCTTCACTGGGACTCTGGCTCATGTATGAGGGTAAAGCAGCACTTTGCCCCAGACGGAGTGGAGGCAGCCAGTGTAGATGGCAGCAGCAGGAGGCCTGGGTTTGCCTGTTGTAATCTAACGCTCATGATTTATACATGGGGCCTCCGTGCAGCCCGTGCAAGCAGTCCTCCCACCTTGTGAGCAGCAACGTAGTCGCTGTCATGTGGATGGGTCCTTAGTAGTGCCGTGTACTCTCTGGCCCAGCCTTTGCCTCTGTGGGGCTGGTGAACAGAGCTGAGCATGAAGGCGAAGCCAGAGGGACTCACTTTAACAGTGTGCAGCATAGAGAAGACTCTAGAGGCAGTGGTCTGTCTGCATAACGAACCAGAAAGGATGCTGCTGGTACATCCCCAGTCCCCTCTGTGCCCTTTTCTGGTGGCCTCTGGGTTCTGGTGGGGCCACCAGGCTGCCTGGGACTCAGTTGCCATGGGCGTGTGATAACAGAGGTCAGCATCAGAATGAGTGGTTTCAGAGACTGGGTCTTGGGGGGACCGGATGTAAGCATGTGCTGTCTTCATACTGACCAAGGGCTTCACTACCATCCTGTCAGTCTACAGTCGCAGCTGGAATAGCTGCTCCCTGAGGGTATCAGGGCCTAGGAAGGGGCAGGAACTTGCCCTAAGTTCTAATCAGCACCTATGCATACAGTTAGAACTTGTGCTGCTTCCGTTCTTAAGACTTCTGCCTCCCCTGTCCATTAGGTACAGCCTTGAGGTGGAGGGGAAGCAGTCAGCGGTAGTACCTCCCACTCCTGCAGATGAGCCATCTGGCCTCAGTAGTAATCAATACTGGGTCAGTATAACATGTTTTTTTTTTTTTTTATTTTGATCAAGGGTGAGAGTGAGAGACAGACAGAGAAGGATAGACACCTGCGGCACTGCTCCACTGCAGGTAGGGCCGGGGGCCTGAGCCAGGTCTTCATGCAGGGTACAGAATGTACTCTCTACTGGGTGTGCCGCCACCTGGTCTCCATATAACAAGTCCTAGTAATGACCAGCAGTGAGCTGGCCCAGAGGACTTTGTTCTCACAAAGCTCTGTAGCTAACATTTTAGCGGGTTCGTAGATAAGGGAATGGACACTCACCGCTGTCGGTGATGACTGTTTCAGTCAGAACTCATACCTCAGAACCTGCCTTTGCCACCAACCTGGTGCCAGCCCTTCCAGGCTTGGTGTTGTGCCAACAAGCTAGAACACAGTCAGCGAGTGACATCTGCCCAGCAGGCATTTCTTGAGAGCCGGTGGTGTTAGGCAGAGGCATAAGGAGGGGAGGTGTGGGGGCCAGCAGGTGACTGGCCCAGTAGAGCACACACATCAGTCATGTTCAGCTACCCAGGTTCAAACCCTGGGCTACCATGTGGCAGCACCTGCAGGGCCTCTTCTCCCTCTCTCTCTCTCTCTCTCTCTCCTTCCCTCTTTCCTATGTCTCTTTAGAGGAAAGAAAAAAATATGGCCATTGAGAGCAATGGTGTCATGCAGACACTGAGCTCCAGTGATACCCCTGATGGCAAAAAGATAGGGGAAAGGGGTGGAGCCATGGCATAGAGATATAGTTAGAGGGTATTGTAGATTTTTTCTGGGGGGGGGGGGGGAGGAGGCAGATAACCGAGATCTTTATTGGTGAACCACAAATGGCAATCCATTCCTGGGGGAAAAAAATTTTGTCCCCTTAATTTGTAAACACTTGCTCATTTTAACTGAGTATTTGGGGACTGCCTCAAGCTCCTCATTGTGGAGGGAGGTGGGTGGAATAAAGGGGTCCTGGGCTCCCAGCTGTGTGTGGCCCTCACTTGGCCTGTGAACTTAGCTGTTCAGTGTGCAGGACTCTGAGCCAGCATGGCCATCACTAAAAAGTCAGAGGTAGGCTGGAACTGAATGGTGCTGACATCTGGGTAACGAATGCTCGTCCCGCTCTAGTCAGCTACACTCTGTCATCTGCTCATGAAGGTGTCCACATAGCGTCTGTGTGTAGAAACTGGTGCGTTCTTGCCCTTTCGTCGAGCCCCATTCAGTGATCTTGCCATTCCCCCTACCCCCATCCAGGTGGCTTGAGGTTTGGTTGTAGGTGGGTGCTTACACCACAGACATGGCAAATGGGAGCCCTCCCATCCAGCACTGCTGACTGTGTCCCTCTGAGGGACGTGCTGGTGTGGGCAGTGACAGTATGAAGGTGTTCCTGGCCTCTTGAGTTAGAGGCGCCAAAGGTGTGAGTAATAGCACTTCTGGGTATGGGTGGACTCTCCCCTGAGCCCCTTCCCAGTCACAGTCTTAAGAGGAGGCCAGACCTTGACCATCATCCAGTCTCTCTTCCAGTATAGTAATTTAAAAAAAAAAAAAAAAAAAAAAAACTCCATGCAGGCTTTGGGTGGGGTTTGAACAAACGGGAGTTGTATTATATCGTGGTTATTGAGGTACAGCAAAATAGGCAAAGGGAGCTCTGGCTCTTTAAACTTGTCACCAGCACTCAGCTACATGTGCTCTGGTCCCAGGGAAGCAGCATGGCGGTCCCGGAGAGGAGAGCAGGCAAAGAGAAGCAGGAACAGAGAGTGTTTCCTGCCAGACACCCGCTTAAACCACTTCTTGTCCACCTACAATCCCTTGTGTGTCTCAGTCCATAGCTTGCTCGTCAGGCAGACACCAGCCGTATGCTAATTAAGTTCATGTCCCAACATTCCTGGCCCCCCTCCCTGCTCCTGCAGTGTTGGGCTCAGACCCTTCTCTCATCTGCGTCCATCACTGCACCTGCTCTGTCTGTACTGCTCTGTCATACCGCTGTCTGTACCGCTGTCTGTACTGCTCTGTCATACCGCTGTCTGTACCGCTCTGTCTGTACCGCTCTGTCATACCGCTGTCTGTACCGCTCTGTTTGTGCCGCTGTCTGTACTGCTCTGTCTGTACCGCTGTCTGTACTGCTCTGTTTGTGCCGCTGTCTGTACCGCTGTGTCTGTACTACTCTGTCTGTACCGCTCTGTCTGTACTGCTCTGTCTGTACTGCTGTCTGTACTGCTCTGTCTGTATTGCTCTGTCTGTACTGCTCTGTCTGTATTGCTCTGTCTGTACCGCTGTCTGTACCGCTGTCTGTACCGCTCTGTCTGTACCGCTCTGTCTGTACCTCTGTCTGTACCTCTGTCTGTACTGCTCTGTCTGTACCGCTGTCTGTACTGCTCTGTCTGTACTGCTCTGTCTGTACTGCTCTGTCTGTACTACTCTGTCTGTATTGCTGTCTGTATTGCTGTCTGTACTGCTCTGTCTGTACTGCTCTGTCTGTATTGCTCTGTCTGTACTGCTCTGTCTGTACTGCTCTGTCTGTACTGCTCTGTCATACCGGTGTCTGTACCGCTCTGTCTGTACTGCTCTGTCATACCGCTGTCTGTACTGCTTTGGCTGCTTCTGTGCACACCACGCCCAGCAGGCCACTCTCTGCTCCATCATGTCCTATTTTGACCCTGACCTCCACCCCACAGGACCTTGCCCCAGGTCTTTCTTTTCCAGATGACCTTTAGCTCCAGAAACATGAGTAAGTTCATCCTTCAGAAAGCACGAGAGACTTGAGGGTGGAGGTAAAGCACTAATCCAGTCGGCTAAGGCTCTATAGGATAAACAAGGCCCTTCACCTGTGCCCTTTGCCCTTTGCTCTTTACTTTTGCCTGATCAGGGGCTATGCCTGTGCAGTGGAGCATGGCACATACTGCCCAGAGCTGCCCATGACTATTTACATCCAGGTGGAGTGTGCCACCCAGTGTGGTCTCATGCTGTAGGTGAATATCATCTCGGCAAGCATTCTGGTCGCCCCTGCGTTCCCTTTTCTGGGAACCCTTCCTGTCGCCACATATAGCTTCCCAACATGTGTGGTACCAGAATGCCCCATCACGTCTGTTTGAGTTGATGATGGAGGAGTCTAAGATGGTATTGGTGGCCTCCTATGGAGACCTGCTTGCTGACTGTCCCTGTGCCGAGGGAACTGTGTAGCCCCTTAGTGAGGAAATGAACCCCCAGAGAACTTTCCAGAAGCCTGTCACTGAGCTCTGGGTTGCCTTCCAGCATTTTGAGCTCTCAGCCTTGCAGTTGCTCTAGCAAATGCAAACCAGGTTTACAGGGAGGCTCAAATGTGGGCACTGGGTGACACCTTCGTCTGCTTGTCCAGTCTTCACAGTATCTACCTTGGTCAAGGTACCCACTTTTTACAAGCGGGGACAAGATGTGGCAGCAGGGCAGAGGTGGCAGGGTAGGAAGTGACTCCTGGGCTTCTGCCATCATGATTAGGCAGGGGCCAAACTCTTTTTTTCTCTGAGTTGGGGTCTAGATTTGGGACAGTGTGGTTGTGGACGTGTTGAATTTGAAGAGTGTTTTCCCCTTCTCCGAAGTCTGACTCTCGAAAACCTCTCCATTTGCGGGTGTTTTGTTGGCTTCTGGGACAGAGTGTGAAGTGGGGGCTGTAAGACATGTGAGCACTTGCGCACATAGGGAAGCCTCTGGAATCTGAAGCCGATAGTCATGCACTTTCTTGTACAAGTAGGTACCGTGGTTATGTCATCGAGATGTTTGCTTATTGCAACATGTGTTTGGAAGAGTTAGAAGATGACTGATCACTGTGCCCAGGGGGCGCAGCAGGTGCTCTGACTGGAGTGGCCCATGCTCCCAGGGCCCCTTAGTGGGCACCCCAAGAGCAGGAGGGCCTCCTGAGGGCCAGTTTCCTGCTTACATCTAGCCACATGCATCCAGCTGGACCCGTGAGTGTCTTTCTTATTTGAAAGTCTAACCTGGTACATTAGCAGATTATTGGGATGCCCCAGGCTGGATTCATCCCCTGGAAATTTAGGCCAGGGACCTCAGGGTCAGCATGAGGGTTGGAGAGTCCTCTGTCAGGAGAAAGATCACTCTAAATCTGGGAGATTTAAGTAGCAGAGGTGTCGCCCTGTGTTGACAAAGAGGGAAGAGATCCACAAAGAACTCTTCTAGCCTCACTTGTTTATAAGGAGCTTGAAATGAATGAACCAGATGAGCACATAACATAATTTCCCTCAGCACTGATGCTGCTTTTCCCGGGAAACCCACAGGACCTCCCCAGCCTCCCGCCCCACCCCAGTTCTAGGACCAACACTTAGTTGTTTGTTTGTTTGTTTGTTTGTTTTGCCTCCCGGGCTATTGCTGGGCCCACAGTGCCTGCACTATGAATCTACTGCTCCTGGTGACCGTCTTTTTTCCATTACTGTTGCTGCTGCTGCTGTTGTTGGATAGGACAGAGAGAAATTGAGGAGGAGAAGATGGGGGGGGAGACACCTGCAGACCTGCTTCATTGCTTGTAAAGCACCCCCCCCCCCCCCGCGTGCGCAGGTGGAGAGCCCGGGGCTCGAGCCAGGATCCTTATGCCAGACCTTGCACTTCGTACTTAGGATCTTTATCTCTGCTGTGAGCGATAGCCAGTGGGAAGGTACAGCTGGGTGCTTGAAGGATTCTAGAATGTTCCTTATTACTCTGGGCCCCTCCCCCCATCCACCTAGAGTAGGGGCTTCCTGCTTGCGGAGCCCTTTCCCTGGGGTCCTGCCACTTGAGCCAGTGTGTGTGTATACGTGCGCGTACGCCTGCCACTTGAGCTGATGTGTGTGTGCGCGCGTGTCTTCCCCTTGCAGGCAGTGGCCACTTCTTGGTCTCACCTGCAGCCTTCCATAGGGCCACTTCTTGCTTGCTTCCCTGCAGGATGCCCATTCAGCAGAGGTCACTTACAGCTGGGCACTTTTCCCACAAAGAACTCATTCTCACGAGCTTAGTGTTATCATGAAATTTTTATCTGCAAACACAAACCTATCTTGATGTGGAAGGCTTTGTCTATTGAAAGAAAGAATGTGAATTCCTATTCCCATTTCAGAGCTTTTGTTAAACAGGCCACATTTTTGCTCCCCTGCCCCCCTACCCCCACCCCTTAGTCCCAGTTTATCAAAACCGATGTTGTGCTGAATGGAAGCCACTGTACTGGACCCCGTGTGGCCAGCGTCACCTCACACAGCCCTCGGCCAGTGTGACACACGAAGCATTTCCTGTGAACGGGCAGCCTTCCTGGTCCCACCATTGTTGTTCAACTTATGCCTGGAAGAAAACAAAAATTATTTACTAGGCCCCGGCGTCATGTTTGTGTGGGGCCCTGCTGGGAAATAAGCCGGGACAGGGTCCCAGCACCCCACCAGGGACTAGGAGACAGTTCCCACTGCCATGGGGGTGGCTGGAGCGGGGCACATTCACCCTTCTGGGGCTTGCACTGGAGACGTGATGGGAAATGTTTTTCTGGCCAGCGTCCTCTTAACAACAAAAGTTGTCACTGCTCCTACTGTGCTCTGCCCCCTGGTGCCCGCTGGGGGCTGGTACAGGGCCCCTGGTCAGTTCCCACTGCCTAGAATGCACCTGTGTGTGAACTGGGGGAGGTGAGGGGGAGATGGAGATGCTGACTATCTGCAGTCTCTGCAGCCTTGAGGGGAAGGCCTTCTCCAGCAAGAACACTGGAGAGTGGGTTGGAGGTGGAAATCGGGGATGCAGAACGGGGAGGTGCTGGGTTGGTGGGGATGACTGGCTACTGCCTGGTGGCATCATGCCCAGCACACGGCTTTAGTGCTCCCCAGTGCATGTCAGGCACCAGACCCAGCGCACTGGCACTTGGGCCAGCCTACTCTGCATGGTGGGCGGCACTGGCCTCTGAGGGAACAGTCTGGGTGCTGTAGGGAGAGGAGCTCCCAGAGGGTATAGGGTCTCAAGGCAAGATGTCCTGGCCACCATGGCAGCTGACTTAAGAGGTTGGGGGAGGATTGGGGTCCCAGCAGGAGGAGGGCAGTGAGCTGAGGGTGCTGACTGCTGGGCAGGTGGCTCACCCCAGCCTGCCTCCCTGTGTCCCTCAGAGGCTCAGGGCCTAGGGGATTGCTGTCAGCTGGGAGATCCTGGTACAAACTGTCTATCTGTATTCCCAAAGGAATGGCAGGGTGTCTCAGTCCATCCTCTGTTGGCCTCGAACCTGAGCACCAGACTTGGGGCAGACGCGAGGTCACCTCTGCATGGAAAGAGGCTGTTGCTGCATAGCACAGACAGGTTCAGGCTCTCCTGGTGGCCCACTAACCCCACAGTATGTTCCCACTTTTCTGCTTGCAAAGGTCACCTTTAGCAAACTCACTAGCACACACAGCAGCTTACTGGGAAGCCCCAGGGGATGTCAGACATTTGCAGTCTGGAGAGGCAGAAGGACACATTCCAAATAGTATCACTGGCTGGCACTGCTCACACTGGATGTGAACTTAAGATGCTCATTGTGCTGGGTGCAGATACGGGCATAACTGACTCCCTACGCCCCTCCCACCACCACCCCTTGATACAACAGCTCCTTGAGAAGCATACAGCATGGCCTGTGCTTCCAGGAATAAAAAGGCTACTTCCAAAATCCTTGTCCTGTTGACCTGGCACTGCCCATAGGAGTATAGCGCTGGCTGATGGGAGCTGTTAAGTGAAGCACTCTGGACCCACTAGCTAGTACCAGGCATTCTGTGGGCACAGGGAGATCCCAGGGTAGGGCCTAGCCTTCGCTTACACGTTAGTGTCTTTCATGCAGGGCGAGGATCCTTGTTTTCCAGAACCACCTCTGGTGGTACAGTCTCCCTTTCCAACACGTTGTGCCTCATCTCAGTTGTGTGTGTTGTGGCGTATGCAGGGGAGAGTGGGGTGTTGCACTGGCCAGAGCCTGTGTTGTGCTCATTGGTATTCCCTGCCAAGAGACTGACATTGGACAAAGGGACTGGCACCTCACACCTCATCCACGCCCAGGGGATGTTTGCCTAGGTCAGCAGCAGTAAGACAGTGCTCTCATGACCGGCCTCTGTGGTTCCCTGCCTGCTAAGAGGAGACTTTCCCATGAGCGGCTTTGTTGATAAGGTTCCACCTGGCCTGCTAGGGAAGCTGATGCTTGAGAGCTCAGTGAGCCCTGCATCAGAGATGGCACTCAGTGGGCAGTTTATGAGTGTGCCCTGCAGGCCCTTGGGTGGCTACATCTCAGAGCCCGAAGGCTGGTGTCACAGCACTGTCCTTGACCTTGTGACTCAACTGCCTTCTGTCTGTCCCACCACCCTGCCTTCTTCAGCTGAGCCCTTCTTCCTTCTGGCTTCTGCCTTCTGGCTCGAGGACTTACTGCATACCAAATGCCCAGGATGTCCTCCTCCTCCTTGGGGTGCAGCTGGCCACAGATACATTTTAGAGTTGACAGTCTTCAGATCCCAGATCCAGCCCTTCGTTGGCCACAGGACCCTAGATGAGGCTGGATGCAACCAGAAGCCACTTAAAAAAAAAATTATTTAATTTTTTATTTATAAAAAGGAAACATTGACTAAACTATAGGATAAGAGGGCACAGCTCCACACAGTTCCCACCACCAGAACTTTGTACCCCTCCCCCTCCCCTAATAGCTTTCCTATTCTTTACCCTCTGGGAGCATGGTCCCAAGGTCATTGTGGGGTGCAGAAGGTGGAAGGTCTGGCTTCTGTAGTTGCTTCCCCGCTGAACATGGGCATTGACAGGTTGATCCATACTCCCAGCCTCTCTCTTTCCCTAGTGGGGAAGTGCTCTGGGGAAGTGGAGCTCCAGGACACATTAGTGAGGTTGTCTGTCCAGGGAAGTCTGGTAGGCATCCTGCTAGCATCTGGAACCTGGTGGCTGAAAAGAGAGTTAACATACAAAGCCAAACAAATTGTTGACCATTCATGGACCTACAGGCTGGAATCATGCAGATGAAGAGTTTGTAGATAGCTAATAGGCATATTTTAGTTATATTCCAAAGGGCCTGTGGCTATACTAGTTTGTTTGTTTGTTTGTTTTTTCTTTGCCCCTGAGCCTGAAATCTGATATGCTGTAGATCCAAGTTATTGTCTGGGGAGATGATGTCATGGCTGGAAAAAGGACCAGAAAGCTGGATCATGGAAGAGAGTAGCTCCCTAATATGGGAAAGGGCTATAAATATTGTTGACTGTAAACCCCATCAATTTGAGGTAATCTGAGTTCCATATTCATTTTAGGAGCCTATGTGACCTCTGCATCCCTGCAGGTCTGAGCTTACATTCTGTGGTCATCAATAGGAACACTCCAAGCTGCCCCAATATCGACCCATCTTCCTCGGGTGTAGCATAGAGTATGTTGTCCATCCTCCCTTTAGAGGATGGAACCACTAGTTTTAATAATGACCAATACTCTGAACAACGATTATATTCCATGTAAGTGGTTATGTAATCTGGGTGAAGAAAGTGATGTTCAGAGTTGATTAAAAAAAAAAAAATCTGACCTGACAAAATAACTCACCTGGACAGTGTGTCTGCTTTGCTATGAGAACAGCCCAGGTTGGAACCTGGCCTCCTTTTGCCTCACTGGGAGAAGTTTCAGTGCTGCAATATCTCACCTCCCCCCAGTATACGCATACAAACACATACATGCATATATATATATATATACACACATATATATACACATATATATACATATATATATATATACATGTTGAAAATAAATTGAACAAGGGTGGGGTAGATAGCATAATGGTTATGCAAAAAGACTCATGCCTGAGGCTTGGAAGACCCAGGTTCAATCCCCCACACCACCATAAACCAGAGCTGATCAGTGTTCTAGTAAATTTAAAAAAAAGAGAAAAAGGAATTGGCCTAGAGCAGTGAAGCCCTAGCAGCAACCAAAAATAAAGTGTAATAACCTTCATCCATATGCTTTTATGAGAGATACTCTTAAAATATGAAAACAGATGGGGTTGACGGTGGAAGGATAGGTTGACGAAGCTTTGGCATACAGACAGAAGTCTAATGGGACTAGGGTGAACATATGGACGGATGTCAGATAAAGTCTACCGGGAGAAAGTATTGCCAGAGGTCAAGGGAGGACATGTGAGGTGGGGAGTCAGTAAGGAAATGCCACCATCATAAATGTGTCTCCTAATAACCAGCCTGAAGACATAACCCCGAACTAGCAAAAGTTGAAGCACATCACTCACACTCATCCTTGGAGATTTAACCCACCCTCCCCTCCCACCACCACCAACTCCCAGCCACCAGTGACAGACAGCTAAACACACAAAGGAACAGCACAAGGACCGAACCTCCATCAAGGCTTAGTCAGCTTCCTGCTCGCCAGCACCAGGTAGTAAACACCTTGGCTTGGGGGGGTATGTGGTGTCTGTCACAGGTGCTCAGCTCTGCTGTGGTCGCCTTCAGGCAGCCACAGACAGACACCACTCAAGCTGCTTGTGGCTGTTTGGCCTTGAAACTTTCTCTGTGAACACTGAAGTCGGGCTGTCTTGAACTGGGTATCCAGGAAGTGCTCTTATTTTCATCTTTTCCAACCATTTAAACATCTAGCAATGCTTCCTAGCTGAAGGTATACAGAAGCAGGCAGCAGAGTTTGCCAGCCTGCTCCAGGACCTCGAGAAGTCTGGGTGCAGCTGTCTGCTTCAGAGGCAGCAAAGGGACAGCAGCTGGGGCCCCAGATGGATGCCCCTGCCCTGCTCACGCCCAGCTTGAGAGTGCCAGGAACAGCATGTCCGTGGTGTTTAGACCCTGGTTCCTGTCGCCCTGAAATCCAGGCCTTTGTGTGGGGTGATGCTACGGGCACCACAGAACCCCAAGCCACATCCCTGGAGAGGCTTGTCTGCAGGACTGACGTTTCCATCTTGCTGGCACTGCCCGTCTCCTGCCTATCTCTGCACCACATTTCCAGCCAGATAAACTCCCGCCCTGATCTCCCCAGTGTGCTCACACCTCAGGCCAAGCCTGCTGCCCTCCCAGCCCTCTCAGTCCCCTAGACCACCATGGGTTGGCAGAGACACCTGTCATACTGGAGGGTTTGCTCGCGTCTGTCTTCCCCTTAGAAGCTGCCTGAGGGACCAGGCAGGGCTGTGGCTCCCACCCCCCAGGACCAGCACAGCACATGCACAGATCTGCCTGCGCCTGGGTTCATGCTGCCCGTGTCATCACAGCATGAAGCCAGAGGGCATGTGGCAGTGGCAGGACACAGGCATGCACACACGCACGCCCTGTTAGGTGAGCTGGAGGGTGGTGTGGTGGAGACGTGCTATTCTAGAAGGGCTCTGATGTTATGGGGCCATCTGGACCCCTGGTGACAGAAGGGTGCTCCAGTGGTGAGCTGGGCCAGCCACAGCCCAGGGCAGGACTGGGGGCCTATTAGTAGTGTCAGCCGTAGAGGCTAAAGGTCAAGGTCAGGTCAGGGTTGGGGGTCTTATAGTAGCCCTGTGGCTGTTCTGAATCTCAGTGAAAGGAGCAAGCACAGAGGGAGCCATTAGACTAAGGGACCGGCACTTGCTGGGCAGTGTTCTGGGTCTTGCTGTCCCGCACCCACACAGGCTGTGGCTCAGTGCAACAGTTGTGAGGACCTTCATGGGACCTGTTCCTGCAGGGCTGCATGACCAGCCGGTCACTGCCCTCAAGGCTATCAGGCCTCTTGGGGTAGTTTCAAGGGTGTGGCAATCCTGCCACAGTGGTGTGGCTGGGAGAGGGGAGCCCCCCCCCCCCTTGGAGCTCTAACCCTAACCAGACGGGGAGGTGAGAGCCACAGGGGCTGTGCAGGAAGCCCTGAGCACTCCGTGTGTGAGAGGGTCCCCTTGTGTGTGGATGTGTGCCCACAAGGAGCCAGCTGTCTCCAGCTAGCCACCACTTGCTAGTAAAGTTGTGTCATGTCTGAAAACTATAGAAGGTACGCAGCTCTGTGCTCAGGCAAGAACACTTTCCAGTCTTTCTGAAGTTTTGACAACCTTCCACCCTCAGTTTCCTTAAGGGATAGTTTCTGGAAAAGTCTACTTGACAACATATGTTACGGACTGTGGTCTGTGCAGCTGCTGCTTTCCAACCATGGGGGTGACGATTGGGGAGCCGCGGGGGAAGGGCGCCAGGCCAGCCCTGTGAACCGTAGCTGGCCCAGCGGAACACACTCAGCAGACTTCCCATTTCCTGAGGTGTCCGAGCCTTGTGCTGGCTTCACAGAGGGACAGAAGCCAGCTGTGCTCCTGTGTGTGCGGCACAGAGGTCAAAGCAGACACCTTACATTCCAGTGGATGCATAAATATTTTAACGGGCAAGAAGGCACTTCCTTCTGCGTGCGGCACGATCTCCTCCTCCTACGCAAGTTCATTTTTCTGGGTAGTTCAGTGCCTTCTTTCAGCTCTCGGTGCCCTTGGCTGTGGAGCCTGTCAGATGAGCCGCTGGCATGCCAGGCTACCTTTTTATCTTCTAAGTAAACTTTTGGTTGGAGTATCCCATGCCAAGAGGAGCAGGGTCTGGCATCTCCGACTGGTGAATTGTCAGGAGCATCATGTGCCATCTGGAAGCCTCTGACCCACAGGTCCCCACTACAGTGGCTGCTGCCGGTAGGCCCTCCTTGTCTGAGACACGGACCCCACAACGTGCGTGCCCCTTCCTGTGTGCGCGTCAGCCGTGGTGCCGCTCACAGCCCAAGCCTGTCCCTTGCAGTTGCTCCCAGTGTCCCCGGGTGCACGAGCCAAACTGGCTTTTCCAGATTACCTAAACCTCTCTGAGCTTTGTTTAGGTTCTTTGCCTGTAAGATGGGCACAGTGATCCCTGTCTCGCTGGGCAGTTCAGAGGACTTAATTGCTCCTTATCAGGTCCAGGAGGCCAGTATTGTGGCCTCTCACTTCTGTGACACAGCTATATTCTTTGTCGCACTCTTACTCCAGGCTGGGGGCAGCTCAGTGCCCTAAAGATGACACTGAGCCACCCCCAGGACCTGGGCCCAGCAGAATAAGTCTCCTACTTGGCACCTGCTTTGAGCAGGGCCTCACCTACCCCACATGTGTATGCCCTGCAGGGTCTAGGTATACTGCCCGCTAGCCTCTGCTGTGCCTGGCATGTGCACCTGGCAAGGTGAATCCCAGAGGCCCAGTGCTGGTCACTGGCTACTGGTGCTTGCCGTCAGGCGGCCATTGACTTCCAATCGGTCAGCCTCACAGGCAGGAATGTCTGTCTGGGGAGCCTCTAGACAGTGGCTGTGTGTACAGATGTGTCTGTACATGTGTCTCCACCTGAAGGGCTAATCGCTGGCATGTCCCGTAGGCCTCCCGGAGCAGTACTACAGCCTCACCTGGTTCCTGAGTCCCATCCTCGGCCTAATCTTCACACCTCTAATCGGCTCTGCCAGTGACCGGTGCACCCTGAGTTGGGGCCGCCGGCGGCCCTTCATCCTCGCCCTCTGTGTTGGCGTGCTCTTTGGCGTCGCCCTTTTCCTGAATGGCTCTGCCATTGGTAAGTCTCCCCTGTCAGCTGTGCATTGTGCACTGTGCCCCAGGTGTATTGCAGTGGCCCCATCCCAGCTGAAGTAGCTCTCCTCAGTGAATGAGTGCTGTCTTAGGCAACAGACCGCATCCTGGACTGGCTTGCACCCTGGTGAGCCTAATCCTCCTGGTCCCGGGGTGGCAGTCAGTCGTGCAGACAGAGTCCTGGGCCACCTAGTGGTGGCCACACGGAGGGGCACGCTTGGCAGGAGCTGGCCCCACGTGGGAACGCCAGAGGAACCTGTTCACAGGGAAGCGCTTCCTGTTGTGACCCGCTTGTTTTTAATGCGTATCTGACACCATGTCCTGTTTCCAGCATTATTTCACAAATTATCTTTTTTTTCCCCTTTTCTCAGACTTGGTATTGAAAATGTCCAGGCCTCTTTCAGTACTTGGTGTTTTGTTTTGTTTCACACACTCACGTTTTGCTTTGCTTTTCTGTGTGAGTGGTTTTGTTTTAATCATAGTAGCTATGTGTGGGAAAATAATTTTTTGCCTTGAGGGTGCCCATCAAAACTATTGAAAACAAGCCCTTGTATTTTTTCCTTCTTCCCTCCCCACCCCCCAACAGAAGCTTTTTAAGATGAAGTCTTGCTCTATGTTTTGAAATCCACTAATTTGCCCCAGTTCAGATGGAAGTTGGTGGTTCAGGAAGAAATTCCAGAATCCCTTTGAGGCAAGCCAGATCCTTGCCCAGGGTGCTGTGTGGCTTGACTGGGTGGGCTGTGCTTCCAGGCATGGTGGGGAAAGAGAGGCACCAGAGCAAACGCACCTCACTCCAGCTACACCTCTCACATGGTGTGGCCTCCTCCCAGTATCTGGGGGACATGGCTCCCTCAGCCTCTGAGGGCAGCTCCCCTTCCCCGCTTTCTCCCAGAAGGAAATTTAGAGATAGTCACCTCCCTTTCTGAGGCCATGTCTGTTGGAGGGAGGAGGAGTCCTGTCTGAGTGGAGCCCAAGCCCTGTTACTTGGGAGCTCTACCCGCCATGCCCTGAGCGGCCCTTTGCTTACACCAGTTCCTCCCAGGCATTGTGAATTCAAGGTGGCAGGGTTACTCTGGTCAGAACTTTGGCCTGTGCCCTCTTCTCCCAGCCCCCAGTCCCTTGATAGTAAAGCACTGAGGCTTGTCCTGGGTCCCAGCTTGGGCACAGAATCCAGTGAAATCCAGTGTTAGTTTGGCAGTCCAGTCGGTGATTTGGCCTCCACTTTCAGGGGCAAGCTTACCTGAACAGGTGGGACTTGTCTGAGGTCACAGTGTGTTGGCTGCATGTAACCTCCTTGCAGAGGAAGTGTCCATTTGCCCACAGCCACGTCCTCCGCAGCCCAAGAGTTAGCCGGAAAAACTCTCAGTGAAGGAATTCCTATTTGAGACATGATTCCATTTCTAGAATCTTACCTTTAAACTAGAGGTGTGGTGAGAGGCAATGCTGCCAGTGTTGGCCCTTGAAGGTTAACTCTGTGTAAAACACATCAACACACCGCACCTGTACCAAATGCAGAGCAAGGCTGTGGGAGACCAGGGCCTGGGTGTGGCCTTGTAAAAGGCCAGTGGAGAGACATGGTACAGTCCCTAAGCTCCAGGGAGTATGACCCAGGCCCGGGGAACTGCCATTGAACCCCCACATGGCAGTGACGTGCATGACCGTTGCTGATGCTCACTTGGTGTACCCAGTTAAGAGGGAGCGTGGGGAGGACTCCTCCCCTACTCGGTGACAATAGTAAGTATGCCCCTCGAGGCTCGCCTGGTGTGCCCGGGCAGGGCTACGCCTCTGGCCACAGCAATAAAAAGGCTAAGCTTCCCTCTGCATCAAGTCTGTGTCAGAACACGCCCCCCTCGGGCTGGACGGACAAATCACCAGCCTCCCTCAGAGTTTCGAATGCCCTGTCGTGTGCCCTGTCCAGGTCTGTCCCTCGGCGATGTCCCCAACCGGCAGCCCATCGGCATTGTTCTCACAGTTCTGGGGGTGGTGGTCCTGGATTTCAGTGCTGACGCCACCGAGGGGCCCATCCGCGCCTACCTGCTGGATGTGGTGGACAGCGAGGAGCAGGACATGGCCCTCAATATCCACGCCTTCTCTGCTGGTGAGAAACCCCCCACCCCCACCCTACCTTTCCTTGGCTTATCTGAATCCCCGGCCAGCACCTCCGTGCCAGGGTGGGCTTCCACACCCCTGCCTGTGGCTGTGCCTCAGGGAGCAGTGGGCAGCCTTCATATCCAACAGGACTAGAGGTGCCCCTGAGCCCCAGGTGGTCGTTAGCAGGAGCAGCTGCACAGGTCATCTGCTCTTGGTCTCTGAAGAGAGATTTGTGAGCTCGGAACTCCGTACCTAGGGCGGGTGGCTTCTTGCTTTCTTTCTTTACTCTCCCTCCCATTGCCCTATCCAGGCTCCCACTCCAGGAACCTGGAGGTGGCAGCCTGGTGCCCTATGGAGGCGGGTCTAGAACCCCTCCCAGCCCCCCCCCCACTCACCATCCTCCGTGTCCTCCCACCCTCCAGGCCTTGGCGGGGCCATTGGCTACGTGCTGGGTGGGCTGGACTGGACGCAGACTTTCCTGGGCGCCTGGTTCCGTACCCAGAACCAGGTGCTGTTCTTCTTCGCGGCCATTGTCTTCTCGGTGTCGGTGGTCCTGCATCTCTTCAGCATCGAGGAGGAGCAGTACAACCCCCAGCAGGAGCGCAGCAGCGAGCCGCCCGCAGTCCCCTTGCCCACCGCCCGCCTGCCCGCACTGGACAGCGGCACCCTGTTCCCGGACGAGGTGCAGTCAGAGCACGAGCTGGTCCTGGACTACCTGGACGTGGACATGGTGCGCAGCAAGAGCGACTCGGTGCTGCACATGCCCGACGCTGCCCTGGACCTGGAGCCCGAGCTGCTCTTCCTGCACGACATCGAGCCCTCCATCTTCCATGACGCCTCCTACCCTAACACCCCCCGCAGCACCAGCCAGGAGCTGGCCAAGACCAAGCTGCCCCGCCTGTCCACCCTGCTCAGGGAAAACGCCAAGGAGGATGAGACGCTGCTGGAGAACCACGCCGACCAAGTGAAGGTCCCCAATGGGAGTGGCTCCTCCCCCAAAGACGTCCTCAGCGGCTACTCCAGGGTGGACATGAAGCCCGCCATCACAGCCGGCTCCATGAGGAGGCGCCGGCACATGTTCCGCCGGCAGGCTTCCAGCACCTTCTCCTACTACGGCAAAATCGGCTCCCACCGCTACCGCTACCGGCGGGCCAATGCCGTGGTGCTCATCAAGCCCTCCCGCAGCATGAGCGACCTGTATGACCTCCAGAAGCGCCAGCGGCAGCGCTGCCGGCACCGGAATCAGAGCGGGGCCACCACATCCAGCGGAGACACCGAGAGCGAGGAGGGGGAGAGCGAGACCACGGTGAGGCTGCTGTGGCTGTCAATGCTGAAGATGCCCAAGGAGCTGATGCGGCTGTGCCTGTGCCACCTGCTCACCTGGTTCTCGGTCATCGCCGAGGCCGTCTTCTACACCGACTTCATGGGCCAGGTCATCTTTGAAGGGAATCCCAAGGTAAGCCAGCACTCGGGCCCCGCTCCAGAGATGGGGGGCCGGATGGCTTGGCTCAACTCAGGAGGACTCCCTGGGCAGCTGTGTAGCAGCCACTGCCGGGGCACACCCAGGCCCGCCTGCCGCCTGGAGCCCCAGTGACCCCATGCCATCTGACATGCCAGGGAAGTGGGAGGAGAGGCTCACGGGGGCTGGTCTTCACCCTATCCTGATATGGTCTGGGGCCTGCCTTGAGTCTGAAGGGGTGTTCACACAGGGGTCCCCAGAGACCCTGGTGAGTAGTTGGAAATGCCAAGGGCCTTTGCACAGGTCCTGAAATGTAGCATCACTTCACCTCTGTTGCTTTGTGTCCACTCACCTGTGAACACGATGACTTGAAGTTCTGGTTCCTGGTGGCGAAGCTCAGCTGGGCATTTCTGTGCCCTGTGACATCAGTTGGCTGACACCCCTCATGTCCATGTCAGCGGTCAGGCAGAGAAGTGCTGCAGGTCCTCAGCCCAGGCTCAGGCCTCCCCCACTCCACACGTGTGGTCCCTCACCTTCTGGCTAGACCTAAGCTGCTCTGTCTGATGGTGGGACCCCTCCTGATCCAGGAGCCAGGCCAACAAGGAGAGAGACAACTGGGGAGAGGGTTACCTCAGTACATTTCTCCTGAGATGTCATCTCTCCTGAGATCAGCAGCTTGTCTGCAGTTGATCAAAGTGACCTCCTATGCCTAGAGGGTAGGGCGTGTGATGCCTGCTCCCCTAAATCCCTTCTTATGTCTCGATTAGGCTTCATCTAACACGACTGAATGGCAGGCCTACAATGCTGGGGTGAAGATGGGCTGCTGGGGACTGGTCATATATGCAGCCACTGGTGCCATCTGCTCAGGTAAGAGACGACTGAAGAAACGTTTGGCAGCTGGAACGTGTGTGCAGGACACTGTGTGCTGCCAGGTGTGGGCCCCAACACCCTCAGAGACAGAGGAATGTGTATCTGCGTCTTGGGGAGAAACCACTGTAGCCGAACACTAGAAACTGGGTGTCCTGAGAGTCCCTGTGGGCTGCCCTCTGTGTGGCGACTCCAAGGACAGCAGGAATGTGACCCCCGCCCAGGCAGGTGAGGAGTCTGGGCACCTTGGCCAGGAGGACAGGAAAAGGCAGTGTGGGCAGAGGAGCCAGGTCCCCCTGAGGCCTGCCCTAGGACACACAGTCGAGGTGACCAGAGGGTAGCGGTGGGGCCAGAGAATGGCAAGCTGGGGCAGTAAGCCTCAGTCCTGGCAGTGTATTTTCTCTCTTTCTTTCTTTTTTTTTTTTTTTTTTTGGTTTGTCTTTTTGTTTTTTAATGAAAAAGACACAGAGAGAAAGATACACACAGACAGCTACACCAGAGCACTGATCAGCTCTGGCTTATGGTGGGGCTGGGAACTGAACCTGGAACTTTGCAGCCTCAGGCATGAAAATCTTGTGCAGAGCCATTATGCTGTCTCCCCAGCCCTTG